>NW_006767433.1:879332-1051167 GCF_000264995.1 Punctularia strigosozonata HHB-11173 SS5
CCCCCCCCGGCGCGCCCCTCCTCCGTTCAACGAGTTATCGTAACCCCCCTCTGAGCGACGCGTTCAACCCGGGGCACCTCGAGACCCGCCGTCGGGACTTTTCGCATCGGTGAGGACGAGCGGGCGGACGACGCGATCCCAGTTCTCGGACCAGCTGGACCAGACCCAGTCCTCGGAGCCGGGCTCGAGCGCGCGCGGCGGGCCCTGGGGGGCGGCGGCGGCGGCGGCGTCGTCGGTGAGCGACGAGCGCAGGGCGTCCAGCGTCCAGTTCGGATTCGGGAAGCCGGAAAGCAGGGTCTAGAAAAAAAAAACATGGGGGCGAACGTGAACAAACGTGCCGAGGCGTCGAGGTGGAAAGAGGCCAACACGTTACCTCCAGTTGCGTCGCGAGCTGCGAGGCGTCCCGGAACAGGAGGCCGTTCACGCCGTCCTTGACGAGTTCGTGTAAACTGCGTTCCAGGCAGGGGGGGACGGGCGTCAGTATAACCGGCGCGTGACGAACCGGGCGAGAACACGGCCTTGGGGGGGGGGGTTACGGTACGCACCACGAAAAATCGAGCGCGCACACGGGCAAGCCGCAGCCGAACATGTCGACGACCTTCATCGGCAGGTCGAGCGCGCTGCTGCTCGAGTGGAGCGAAACGCCGACGTCGGCCGCGCCGAGCAGGACCGGGTAGTCCTCCGCCTCGAGCCACAGGCTCACGCAGCGCACGTACTCCCACGCGCCCTGCACCTCCTCTTCCTCCTCCTCCGCGACCGTCTCTTCCCGCCCTTTCCCCTTCGTGGAGGAGGAGGAGGAAGAGGGGAGGGGGCGGTCCCCTCCTGCAGCTCCCGCACCCGGGTCATGTAGTACTCCTTCAGCGGCCCTTTGCCCGTGACGACCATCAGCACCTTCGGCAGCCCGCCGACGGGCGGCGTGCCCCGCCCCGCGGCGCGCGCGCGCGCGAGCTGCCCGGCTTTGCGCGCGGCGCCCTCGTACCGGCGCAGCGCGGAGAGGAGGATCGAGAAGTCTTCGTCGGCGGTCCAGGAGGTGGAGGAGACGACGAGCGCGGGCCGGTCCGGGCGGAGGGTCGGCATGTTGAGCTCCGGGGGCGGGGTGAGCGGGATCGGGATCGGGACGGCCTTGGTGGCGTTGTCGCCGTCGGGGAAGGCGGGGAAGGCGGCGAGGGTGGGGGAGGAGGAGGAGGAGGAGGGGGCGTTGGTGGGGGTGCGCGGTGGGACGGGGTGTGCGGCGGTGATGTGGGTGAAGGGCGTGCTGTAGGGCGCGGAGTAGGGCGGGAGGAAGGAGGTGAGGGAGGGGGTGGGAGGGAGGAGGGATTGGAGGCGGAGGAAGAGCTGGGGAGAGGAAGGGGCGTGAGACGGGAGGAGGAGAGAAGGCAGGGGAGGGGAATACGCACTTCGTGGACTTCGCTCGGTTCTGTGCGCCGGAAGTGCGCTGGCGGTCGGTCGTGCAGGACGGCTTTGTGGCCTCTGAAGAAGAGGGTCGATGAACGGGTTGGCCAGATACAAGGGCCAGGGTGCTCACCGCAGATCCCATTGCTTGACAAGGTACTCTCGCATCGCGTTCGTCACGAAGAGATGCGCGTAGGCGGTGCGTCCGAAGAAGGATTCGAACCTAGAGATATGGCCGATGTCAGTTCGATCTCTAAGGGGATAGATATAGTTCCGGGTTGCTCACTTTTTTGCGACCTTGACCAGCGGGTGGCGCATGCCGAGCTTAAGGGCGAGGATCGTGTAGCCTAGGTTATGCCAGTCGATGACGATCTTGGATCCGCGCAGCCGGCTCCACGCCCATACAATCGCAAGGGTAGGGATACTCGGCGGGTTCTTTCTTAGAGCCAGCGGTGAGCATCACCTTTCGTAGTGTCAATGCAATCTCAGGGAGGGGACGAACCTGGACGACGACGTATTCCGGGCAGTATGGTAGGTTCGAGAGCGTTACGTATATGGACGTAATCTGGTGGATGACCTTGATAGGCGCGAGGAGGATCCACGGGAGCCCTCGGAACGCCCTGGGGACGTCGTGCAGATACACGAGGCGGAGGAGAGACAGCTCGAGTAGTGACGGCGCGGGCTTGGAACCTATGTGCAAAAGCCCCCACGTTAGCCGTCCGTCCATGTTTCACAGGCGCGTATACAGAAACGTACCTTTGTATCCTATGAGGTACGTCCAAAAGCCGCTCGTCGCAAAGCTCTCGGCATGGTACATCATGCGCGGGCTGCGGCCGATGTCGCCCAGGACGAGGATCGCGACCGTGCGCCGGGTCGGCTTGGGCGGGTCGTAGAGGACGAGCTTGATGAGGATGAAGGCGGCGGCGAGGAGCGCCATGACCTGGATGTCGACGGTGACGCCGTCGTCCATCGTTGCTGCCGACGACGACGAAGAGACACGCGAGGAGATTAAATCGGAAGATGAGAGGCGCTGGAGAACGGTGCAGCGAGTGGGGGAGGCCCGTGATTTCTCCGCGCAAGCGCATCAGCGACAGTAGTGCCGCCGCTTCGGGCAGGCGCCCCTAGGCCTGGCTGGGAAGGCGACCCATCGTGAGTACGCGGGTACCCCCACGGCCTCCGAGTCCTGTGCAGACCAGAAAGCCCTGAGGTTGAACGTTGAACGCCTCCACGTAGCTCACGAGATGGTGAGCAGCGCGCAGGAGCACCCGTCGCCCCCTCGACCAACGAACAGCTGACGGGTTTCTTTACAGGTCTTCGTCAACGGGCAGAAATACGCCTGGTGCGGCATTCCCTCTTCCCGCTCGTCCTCTGAACCTTATCTTACCCCCCCATCGTGCACAGCGAGGCGTGCATCAAGGGACATCGGTCCTCCCACTGTGGCCACAACGAGCGCCCGCTGTTCGAGGTCAAGCGCAAGGGCCGGCCCGTGTCCCAGTGCGAGACGTGTCGGCACCTGCGGAAGACGAAGAACGCCCACAACCGGTGCAAGTGCAACGATCCTCCAGGCCCTTCCACGTCGGCGGTGCCGCAGCTGCCGCCTGGTGCGAAGAGTGCGTCGCCGTTCCGTTTCTACTCGCTATGTGCTATATGCATAACGCTGGGGGCTGACCCGACGGACCTTTGTTCCGAGTTAGAGCCGCGGTTTAGGCCTATCGCGCCGGCGCTGCCAAACGGACTTCGTGACATCGCACCTCAATACCCATCCCCTCTATCATCGAATCCGAAGCAACGAGGTACGCCGATCCCTTTCGTATCAGTTCGGTGCTATACTAAGTATCAACCGATACGGGTATTCTAGTCGATGGACTCCTGAACCCATGCCGATGCGGCGACATCCACGACTGCCGATGCGATCTTTCCAGATCTTCGTCGGCCTCAGCTCCTGCCACCGTCTCCCGCGCCATGCAAGGATTAATCTCGGCGGCAGCACAAGAAGTCGACCGTGACCATGGCCTGTCCCTCGCCTCGCTCGCTCACGCCGCCGCCCTATGCTGCACCGTCGACACCACGATGGCGGACGCCCGACAACCCGCGCCCAAGCGCTCCGCCGCCCGGCGGTCCCCCACGCCTCCGCCCGTCCCCTCCTGCTGCTCCGCCAAACCCTCTCCCCAGCACGACCGAGAGGAGCGCGCCAAGAAGCCGAAACACAAACATACCCCTTCCGCCACCTCCGTCCCCGTCACTCTCCCTCCTCTCCTCTCCACCACCACCACCTCCGCCTCCTCTTCCCCCTGGGACCCGACCGGCTTCCCCTTCCGCCTCCCGCAGCTCAGCTCGATCGCGTCCATCGCCGGCTCCGGCTGCCAATGCGGCTTCGCGTGCGTCTGCCCCGGCTGCGCCAAACACTCTCACCGCGCGCCGGGCTCGCCCGACGACGACGACGACGACGACGACGCGGATGAAGAGGAGACAACGACAACGGCGACGGCGGCGCTCAGGAACGGCAGCAAGAACGCGGCAGACTCGTGTGCGGAGGACTGCATGACCTGCGTCGACCACGAGAGCGGGATCGCGCTCAGCCTCCCGCCCGCCACCTTCGACGCGAGCGCGAGCACGAGCACGAGCATCATCGACGAGTTCTTCGCGCACGCCGCGGCGCTGCCCCCTCCGCCTCCCCCCCAGCCGCTCGACTCGCTCTCGCCCCCCGCGCCGGTGCGGCTCCCCAAGCTGCAGTGCTGCAAGGGCCGGTGTCGATGCGCCGAGGGCCGGTGCGCGTGCGGGGACGCGTGCGATGGCTCGTGCGCTGGCAGAGACAAGGACGCGGAGTCGATGGGTCGGCGCCGGAGTTGCTGTTCGTAGCGTTGGCGCTTTCGCGTTGACGGTGAAGCAGACGGCCTCTTGATTTCTCTACTTTTAAGATTTTCGGGCTACGGTGGTTTACGAGCCATGGGCTCATGTCGGTGTCGACGTGTCGACTGTAATCTAATTTCTTTTCGCCTTCGTCTTCGTTGTACTTACTTGCCTATACTTGTGTCGGACGTGCATCCAATTAAGTATCGATTTTTCCGTAGGGTTGACTCGAATCACGTGACGTCTCCTCCGTTTCCGTCGGCGTTCGGCGCGTCTGATCCGACGGAATTTGCCGGACCCCACTTTGCTCTACCCCGCTGCTTATCGGCACGAAGCTGGCTCCAGCTCAGTCCTGATCCCGACCACCCCGTACGGACCTTGTCCTTCGAGGATCCTACTCGGCATATACCTCCTCATTCCTGTCTATTATACCCTAGAATCTCACTCGCCGGACGTCCTTTAGAAAGAGTCCAATAGACGGTCAGTCAGACATTGCGCTCGTGTCCATTCCATCGTTGCGCTCGAAGCTGACGTTTCTAGACAGCGGGCCGTAATAATTACAATGACCTGCGAGCTCCGTACTGCCACAGACCAGATGCTGGCCAACCAGCAGCGCATCGGGGTTCAGATCGAGTCTCTGCTCGACCAAGTCCGCACACTACGCACGCAACACAACCACTGGGCGCCCGTCTCCCGCCTCCCGCCCGAGCTCCTCTCCCTCGTCTTCCACCACTGCGTCTACTCTCCAGCCGACTACCCCCGTTGCTCCCCGGGCGGCTCCGGCCCCGCGACCCCGTCGCTCCCGCTCTCGACGCGCCTCTTCCCGTTCATGGAGGTCTGCCGTCACTGGCGCGCCGTCGCGCTCAACTGCGCCCCGCTCTGGTCGAACGTCGCCTGCATCGACGCCTCCCTCACCGCCGAGCTGCTCTCGCGCTCCAAGGACGCCCCGCTCGACATCCTCGCCTACGGGCCCTACGTCGCGCCCACGCGCCTCGCGCTCTCCGAAGTCCGCCGCGCGCGCCGGCTCCAGTTCCTCGCCGTCGACAACCTCACCTCCGCGTACGCCGACTCGGGCCTCGTCTCGCGCCCGGCCCCTCTGCTCGTCTCGTGCGCGATCGCCGCGAGCCGGTACGCAGATACGCACCCCCGAATCCCGGGAACGTTGTTCGCCGGGGAGGCGCCCCGCCTGCGCCAGCTCCAGCTCTCCTACGTCGACCTCGCCCCGCGCTGGGACCAGCTCGCGAACCCGTCCTTCGTCGGCCGCCTCACCCACTTCACGCTCCAGCTCGCCGGCCCGGCCCACGCCGACGGCGCGTTCCCGACCGTGCGCGAGATGGTGCGCGCGCTGCGCGCGATGCCGCGCGTGCAGGAGGTCGAGATCGCGGTGGACGATCTGCCGGTGTTCGACGTCGCGGACGTGGATCCGCCCGCGGACGGGGAGGGGGAGGGGGAGGCAGGGTCGGCGCTGGCGACGCTCGCGTGCTTGGAGACGCTGCGCGTCTCGGGCCGCGCGATCTACGTGCTCGAGCTCCTGCGGCGGCTCTCTACCCCGCGCGCGACGGCCGTCGACGTCCGCCTCCTCTACCCCGGCCGCTACCCGGACCTCTCCGGCCTGTGCACCTTCCTCTCCCGGCTCTATCCCGCCACCGCCGCCGGCCACTACCAGGACCAGGACCAGGATCAAAGCCAGGACCAGGACCGGCGACAGCAAGGTTTCCACCGCCTTTCCCACCACAACGGGCCGTCCGGGCTCGAGCTGCTCGCCATGCGCGCCGGCGCGTCGCCCGCGCGCTTCGCGCTGCACACCGCCGCGACCGTCCCGCTCGGGAACGCGCCCGAGCTGTACGCGCACCTCCCGCTGCACGCGCTCGAGTACCTGTCCGTCTGCGACGGCTCGCTCGCGACGGACGGCGCGCGCGGGATGCTCGAGCGCTGTCGCGGGCTGCAGGCGCTCGTGCTCGAGGGCGCGGAGGCGGCCGCGGCCTTCGGTCCGCTCCTCGCGCACGGGACGCTGCTGCCGGCGCTGAGGAAGCTGTACCTGGTGCACGTGGGAGGGGAGGCGTACGGCGAGCTGAGGCGCGTGCTGGAGGAGCGATGGGATGCGCTGGGCGCCGTGCCGGACGTGGTGACCTCTGGAGAGGAGGGAGAGGAGACGGTACAGCTTAGGAGCACGATCAAGAGGCTCAGGGAGGGTGCTGCGGTACTGTACGCGTCGTGATGTTCGCTCTTGCATAGATACGGGTGTACTAGATGGATTTGCTGGGATAATAGTTGGTTATATTCTTCAACATTACATTGTGTGCCGCGCTGCGACGACCGCAAACGAAAAAAAGGGATGCATTGTGTTTCCATCTCATAGCGCAGCAGCAAATCGGGACGCTCAAGGCATATCTCAAACCACCTGGCGGATCTGCTGATGACGTCAGCGAGCCATCCGAGACAACCGCGATCGGGAAGCCATTCTGACCTTGCCCGTCTCGACCTCGTACACCCACCCGCTCACCGTCGTCTCCGGCAGCACGAGCGGGCTCTCCTTCAAAAACGCCACGTCCTCCTTCACGCTGCCCTCTAGGTCGTCAAACTCCAAGAAATCGATGCCGTCCACCTGCTTCGCGACCTCGGCCGATGTCGACTCGGGCGCGGACCGTTTGACGATGTCGCGCAGCTGGCCCGAGTTGAAGGTGAGCATGCCGCAGCCGGTGTGGTGGAAGACGGCGATCTCGCGCGTGCCGAGCAGGCGCTGGGAGATCACGATGGAACGCAGGGCGTCTCGTCTGGTACACGTGGTTTTGGGATGAGTTGACTGTGAGAGTGAGAGATAAAAGTGGGGGGGGGGGAGGAGGAAGAGACGTACGCGCTACCGCCGGCGTTGCGGATGATGTGTGCGTCGCCTTCTTTCAGGCCCAAATGTTGGGCCGGGCTGCAGGTCGTTTCAGATATCGTGGTCAGGCCGGCTTTCTTCGCGTTTCACTCACTCGATCCGAGCGTCCATGCACGTCACTAGGATGGGTCCGTCGGTACAAGCGATGCAGAGATAGCCTATGCCCAGGAATGCTCACCGACGGTAAGATGCTTCGCGGGCGGCAGAGGCAGATCGCCCTTATCTCCAAACGTGCTCACATACGCGTCGTTCGCGCTCTTGAACTCGGTGTGGGCCGGCATGGTGGTCGCTTTCGCGGAAAAGGAGCACGCGGCGTGCCCGCGCTTCTGCTGCTGCCGCCACCCGTTATATACGCTTTTCCGGTTATCTGTATACCCGGGGTCCGCCGCGCGAGATCGGGGGCTGCGAGTATGTGAAGTCGATACGGATGCGCGAGAGAGCGAGTGGAGGGCGTGAACATGGCGCGTCTTGGGGCAGGATGGCGCCATGGGCACTAGAAGCGTCGAGGGTGGTCGCATGGTTCTGTCTGCTGGGGGTGATTGAGATCTTGAACTCAAAGAGAGCCAGGCAGAGGAGCGAGGAGAGGGTCGGGCAATCCAAGTCGAATCGGAGCAAGAAGGGCGGGGAAGAAAAGCGTTCGCTAAGCTCGTCCTTTTCCCCCAAGGCCCGAAATTTCGAGAGGGCCCCGTCGCGCCATTGGGAGCAGAGATTAGGGCGGAAATTTTGAACGTGACGTCGGGGTTAACATATCTGGCCCAATTTCGACTCGATCCAGCGCCGACTGTCGCAGGCCCAGGACCTTCCGTTATCGCTGGCAACCCTCGGCGCGTGCGGGGAGGGATTCCGGGCGATATCTGGAGGGCATGGGGACGGGTTGGAGGAGGTGTGGTGGCGGGCGGAAGCAAAGGGTGTCCACTACAAATATCTTTTCGCCCACTACAAATTCGAACCGCTCCATGGTGCCGGACAGGTTCGGACAGGTCCTCGACAAGGCTCGACTTTGCCTGCCACGTGGTGTGCCGAATGCGCCGCCGACCTTTTGAGCGTGGCGCAGCGGGCAGCCTCTTACTCTCAATCATGATTCATAAGTACTCACAGCGATTCATCGTAGCAAGCTTGAGAAATAAGGAGAAGAAAATCACTATCATTAGAGAGATGCGTGGGGAATTTCAGCTCAAAAAACCCCGATCGTACGAGTGCCTGCTACAGTCACTCTGGACATTGGCATTGAGTATCGCAGCGTCGGACAGGATATCGCAGACTACCTACTGGATCTATACTGTCCACTCCTTCGAGACATCGCTCATCGCCGCATACAGCCACTGCGACTGCTGATCCAGCCACTCCCACCGGAGTAAATCGCAAGGCTGCGCCCTCGCTCGGGCTCGTGCGTTCGCGGTCAGAGCTCCTGCCCAGTTAAGAGGAATGGCGTCGTGAGCGAGTACCAGTGCATCAACACCTCGATGAACCTTGATCGCTAGCTATCTCATTTGGCACTTGCTGAGCACGTCTTAGGGGAAATGCACAGTACTCATTCGGAAAGATAGGTAATTTTCGCCGTACGCACGGAACTACACTACGTGTGTCAAGAAATACAGAAGTGCAGTATCGAACGATGCTAAAGTCGCCTTGGTAGAAGTAGACAAGATAGAAACAAACAAAAAAATGTAGCTTATGGCAGGTACTCATGAGCGTGGGCGTCAAATACCGAAACGTACACAGAGACCAGCACTTTCTCCAGTAAACGGCATCCTTACCGATAGTCGGAGGCTTTGAACGAGTCGCCGAGCCGCTGAGACGCTTAAAATGCAAAGAGTCAGCTACAGCATCTCTCAGCAGTCCATCACTCACCGTTATGAGTCGATCGCGATAACACTGACTGGACCGAAGTCGACGCTGCCGCCCAAGATGGTGGTCACGTGCGCCTCGAGATAGACTTCGTTGCCGCGAATGGTAATCACGGCGCTTGCCGTAACGAGCCAGACGCTGAGGCTCAACCTGGCACCCTGGCTCTGGCTGAACGTGGAAGTACCAAGGTTGTAGCCTAGGACGGATGCGGACATGCTTCCCTCGAGCTTGTCAGTGTCCCACGAGATCGTGATGTGGAGAGGACCGATGTCAAGTTGCTGAGTAATGTAGGTGGCGATCTTGATGGTGGTGACGGTGTGGCGATAAAGCAGGCCGTCGATGGCGCGCTTGTAATTGTCGATCTGGGCGTGCTGATCGCCGGCGTCCTTGTCAGTGAGCGAAAGGTGGGAGAGGCTGCCCGACAGGCTGGAGGTGAAGACGACCTTCGCCAAAGCCTCCGAAGTGACTATGACGTTCGGAGCCGGGTCCTCGGTGGACTCCGCGGTAAGACCCTGAGGAGGGCGCTCGCCGTCCAATGTCGTGAACTTTTCCACCTTGCCGTCGACGCGAAGAACGAACAGGGTGAGCGCCTTGCCATCTTGAACGATGGACACGATGTCGCCCGGGTTGGTGCTGATTTCGCCGGAGAAGCGGTAGACGAAGCCCCTCTGCAGGATCCAATCCTCCCTGCCGGTGACGACCTTCTGGCCATCACGCTGGATGAACGTCGAAGGCCACCCCCCCACGTCGTGAATGGAGATGTCGCCGCTGGAGCGGTTGGCAACAGTGGTCTCGTTGAGCAGCAATAAAGCGGCCATGATCGGTAGTTCTAGTCAGACGGGGGATGTGAGCTACGCGTCATGGCAGTTTCTGCAACGTCGCTCACATATGATAAGATGTGCTGTGATATGTAGGATGGGCTGGTTTTCGAGGGGGGCTTGAGGACGGCATACTCTCGCGCCGGCGGTCGACCTTTTATACACCCCAGCCCTCACTTGTATGTGGGCGATGGTCGTAACGGTAGCTTGGCTCGGGCACACGTCGGTCCTGAGGTACACACCACAGCCGCCATGGTGCGGATGACAAACACCGAGCCCCCCTGGCCGATGGACTAAAAGCGTAATTCTTCATTAATCATGGAAGGCTTGCTAGCACGTCGGCTCGCATCGAGCTATCGACATCCGCGTAGATCAATGGCTCCATTCTCTAACGTCAGATATAGCCACGGAACTCACCAGCATACGACCTAGGACGTGACTCCAGAGTTATCGCCCAGTTCAAGTCATTTGAGCGGGCTCTTGCACAGTGATTGTCAGACTGACATGCATACAGCGATATCAGCCCTCAGGCATAACACGGTGAAGCCCTCGGAAGAAATTGCCTAAAATCAGTGTTTCCCAAACAGTATCAAAGCGAGAAAAGGAACGCCAATGACATACCGACTGCCACAATTACGGATGACATGATGAAAATGAGTCGTGATCCGAACTCGGCATTCAGACCAAGTCGGGTGTCCGACGCCTCCGATGTGGAAGATGGGAAGAGCCGCGACGCCGAAGTTGGGAGAAGTCATAGAGAGCCCAACGTCAAACTAGAGGTTCCGTGCTACTCCGATTGGGTGATTGAACTCCGGAATGTCGAATTCAGTAGCCGATGCTACACGGATCGAACATGAATGCGGAACCTCACGACCTCAGCTGGGTTGAATGGCAGAGCGTGTTGCTTCTTGCTTCTTGCGCACGTTCGGGCTATTTACTGTGAATTCAATACTTGGGGACAGCTCGTGCTGGCGGCGCTTATACCTCGGTCAACTATCCGTTCGATTTCGGGAGGGGAGACCTTGGATCGCGTGCGGGAAATTGAAATGTTGTGATGCAGACGAATATTGCGGATCCGGAGGGCGTATCGAAGGGTGCTCGGGATGAAGATTATACCCTCGGCACCGGTGGGCATGTGCCGCTTCGGAACTGTCAATATGCGACCAAGTTCTTTCAATGTCCACATTCGCGCAGAGACGACTTACTTTCATCGTCGAGCAGACGCGCGTTCAATTGCTGACGAGCCATCAGAATATCTCCAACAATTGTCTCCCGTTACACAACGTACTCCTCATTTGTGGGTGACGCATGAGAGAATTCGCCAAGCCACCATCCCATGCCACGACGGCGCGAGACAAGCGCCGGCGGTGGCATCAGCTAGAAGCAAGCGTGCCGATGGTGTAATTTCGTGTGAGCGGCTAAAGAATCTCGGAGCACTCACAACAATACCAACCGCTTCCAGTCCGACGGAATATCGAGAGTTGCGCGATTCGTTCATTTTCTGAGCAGGCTGGAGAATTCATGACAACCATACGTGTACACCGTGCATCGCCTAGATACTGGTCGCAAAGACGTCAGCCTACGGCTCTCTGGCTAACCTCAAGATCGCCCCACCTCTCTGTGTCATACCGGCGTGCCCATCTTATGTTCCATTTCTTCCAGTCCTTGCACCCTTGACCCTCCTGCTGACGCTTGTCCTCTTTCTTGGCATGTGCATTGCGGACCGTATCGCCCTCCTTCCTCCACTCGTTTCGCTCCTATGTACACGTCTCAGTTCAAACACGCCAAGCCACTATTAACAATGTGCAGCGAGATCAAAGGCTGTTCCGCCGTCAGAGCAGCGATGCCAACACGAAGGTGGAGGAGAACTGCAGTAAATATGTAAAACCGAGCCAACTTGCATTCGCGGCGCGAGACTCGGCGTGGTCGCGTCACGAGTTCAGACGGACCTCCTCTCTGCTCTTGCGATGACTACCGTTGTACCAAGTGCAGCTCGTTAATTAATCGCTAAACTTCAAGGAGCTCTACCATGTCAAAAATGCGATATCGTTCTGGTCAACCTCCGACTGACCGCTGGACGAGATGGCGGACCGTGCAGATGCATGCTTTCCGAGCATCGTTCTGGCGGTTTATTACCGCCCATTCCTCATTCCGATCGGACAGCGGATAGTTCACCCTTATCCCGCTGCAGGAACGTTCTCGAGTATCTTCGATAATGCTCCTATTCTCCCTCCTTGACCGACGGACCGCGAACGGAACGGCTGCTTCCCTCTGGCATTAATCCGCCGCGGAACAACGTCCCTTGCCGCTCGCGCGACGACGACCTCATTCCGCCGCCCCTTCGCCAGCCAGGAAATAGAGGATAATCTGCATCAAGCGTGCTCCAGGGATTGATTGCTAGAGTATATCCATTATATGCCCCTGTTCTCCTCGTCGGTCGTGTATAAAACCTCGCCCATCCTCGCCTTGGTCCTGTCATCACTCACCCATCCTCACATCCATCCATCATGCAGACCCGTGGACGTTCCCTCAGCCTTACTCTCGCCTTGATTGCGCTAGTTCCTGCCACGCTGGCGCAAACGGCTTGCCCAGCCGGAAGCTACAACACCGAGACCGGCGAAGATCCATGCACCGCATGCCCTGCTGGCCAGTACCAAGACCGTGAGTTGAGATCTCTTCACGGGCTCTCTTCACCGCCTCACGTGTGCTTCAGAAACTGGTCAAACTGCGTGTATCAACGCCCAGGCGGGGTATTTCGTCGCCGACACGGGCGCCACAGCACAGACCATCTGCCCGGCGGGTTCCTACAGCGCGACGGAGGGCAGCACGGAGTGCACCACTTGCCCGGCAGGGTCGTCCTGCCCTACGGAGGGTGAGACGGCTCCTGTGTCGTGCCAGCCGGGGCAGTTCCAAGACCAGACCGGCGCGACGACCTGTAACGACTGCGCAGCGGTGAGCACATTCTTCTGCTACAGCGCGTCGGACACGATCTGATCTCGTCGCTGCAGGGCTCCTTCAGCGACCTCTTTGGCGCCACGGCGTGCTGCACCTGCTGCTCTGGGTTTTATCAAGACCAGACGGGTCAGACGTCGTGCACGGTCTGTCCCGCCGAGGGAACCTTTGCGCAAGGCTACTCGGACCCCGGCGCGACGAACGTCGAGCAGTGCACTGCGCAGTCCGGCGCCGTCGCCACTTGTGACCAGGACACCTCGACCGGCACATGCCGTGAGCATACACTCTCTCCTCCATTCCACATGAGGTCGTACTGACGATTCGTTCTCAGCCACGACGACCGCAGATCCCGCTACGCCCACCGGCGGAACGCGCAAGCGTGCCCCGCTCCGCCCTCGTTCCGGGTCGTGCGCACGCGGCCAGAGCTCCTGCCCGGTCTACAAAAACGGCGCCGTATCCGGATACGAGTGCGTCAACACGTCGATGAACCTCGAGCAGTGCGGCGGATGCGTCACCAGCGGAGGCGGCCTTGACGGCGCTCGATCGCTCGACGGCGGGAGGGACTGCAGCGCGATCCCTCAGGTGGACGAGGTCAGCTGTTTCAAAGGCGGCTGCCACATCAGTGAGTCTCGTTTTGCAAGCCCGATGTTGCTCGGTAAGCTGACCTTTGTGTGCACAGAATCTTGCCGCGCTGGCTACGAAGTTTCGGAGGATGGCGAACGCTGCCAGGCTTCGAAGACTACTACTCGCAAGCGTACGCAGAGCCGCAAGAACAAGAGGACCGTCTAAGCATTCTTCTTACGTTTTGCTACGCATTGGAGGTCTCGACCCCCGCTGCATGTGTATGAAAGCATGTCCGTGTGGTGTCTTTATTCCCGTTCTGCAATAACAATCGGATCATTTCACTACTCCCGCGCCAACCGTATATGAACGTTGCAGATCAGCGAATTTGTGGTGCTTATAAACCCGTCGGACGTTCACAATTGATAATGTGGGGCTAAACATCGATGCGAAAGGTTCCATGGGCGAGAAACGGACGTAGCGATAAGATAAGATAAGATTCATTGGTAGAGCGCGGAGGTTTGGAGAGTCAAGTCCGTTCTCGTCCATGTCCTCTCCCTCATCCCGCGGCGAACCCACCGCCCACCCTCATACCGAGGACCGCGATGCCAATGAAACGCTGCACGACATATCAAACTCAGCTCATGGGCGCGTCATTGCCGTCGACTTGGACGATGTCCTCAGCATGACGAACCAGGAGGCTGCCGACTGTCAGTACACCTAGCACAACCCATGAAGGCTCTGTCGCTCATCCTGGAGGACTCACGAGGGGCTGACGATCGGCATGGTCAGGGCATAACGAGACGTATGGCTCGGACATGAGCGTCAACCAATTCTACTGCACGTACCATGTTCCCGCTTCAGCCTGTGAACGTGCGACCGGGAACTCACATACACATACAGATTATCATTGGTGGAAGAACCCTCACTGGGGTAAACCTCGCGACACGATTCACAAGGTCAAGCAGATGTACGCGACGGGGCGCGTGTACGCCGCGTCGCCCGTGCTCGGCGCGGCCGAGGGCCTGCAAAAGCTGAAGGACATGGGATACCGGCTCGTTGTCGTCACCGCTCGCGAGCGCGCCGAGCTCCCGCCGACGGAGGAGTGGCTGGAAAAGTACTTCCCTGGTAAGCCACCGCCTCCAATCGTCCAATGACGCGTAGAGGTCGGTCGAGCACGTTGAGGAACGAAACTGCCAGACGTCTTCCACGACATCGTGTGCACCGGCAGCTCGTTCACGTTCGTCGGAGAGGGCGGGCATCAGATCACGACCAAGATGTCCAAGGTTCAGGTGAGCCAGTCGCCCGCGTTCACGAGCCCGCGACGAGAGGGCAGGATCGGCTCACGCCCCTCATAGGCCTGCCAAGACCTCGGCGCCCAGGTCCTCATCGACGACTCGATCGAGAACGCGCTGATCGTCGCGGGCGCCTCGCCTCCCATCCCGGTGCTCCTCTTCGGCGAGCACCAGTGGAACAAGCGCGTCTCCGAAGTGCGGTCCTCTGCGCCCTCTAAAGCCGACGGGTCTTCGGCCGGTTCGGGGCAGGACGAGTCGGAACTGGACGTGACGCAGATGAGCTTCGAAGAGCGGTTGCAGCGCGAGGGCGGGCACGAATGGTGGAAGGACGAGGAGGCGTCCGCGCAGGAACAGATCGCGCAGCGCCCGATACACAGGGTCAAGAACTGGGACGAGGTCGTGCGATGGGTCGAACAGAACCTTCAACCTAAGGACTCCTCAGGCTGATCTCGCGTTAATTGTGAGGCTTGCAGCAATACACCCCACACCACAAGAAATATCGTGTAACGTCATGATATATTCTAGCCGTCATTTTGGAGCCGTACATGAAACAAGAGTGATAATGATATACACACAGCACTGATCCAACGGGGGTCCCCGGTATGGTAGAAAACACAACAATAGGTGGGGTAATGTCAACGGAGCGCGCCACAGGCGCGCCTTTAGCCCGTGAGCCGAAAAGTGCAGTACAGAGCCAAAAGGAAGGCGCAATAAGTAGAGTAAAGTTGAGGCAATCAGGCCTGGAGATGGATATGTCGTCGGTTGATTATGCACAATGCGTCGGTGGGATGGGGGTGATGGGATGATGGTGTTACAAGACGTGGGGAAAAGAGAAGGGGGGGTGGGGTTACTCAGTTCCAGGTGCTAGGGCCGAAGGTCTCGTTTGCGGCGAGAGTGTAGAACGGCGCGCCTTCCGCGTCGAGGTTGTTCATCCAGCCGGTGTTGCCCCACCACGCCTGGATGGTGTTCAGGCCGATGGTTCCGTTCTTCGGGAATTGCAGGCTGCAACAAAGGTCCATGTCAGCCTCTCCAAAAAAGAGCGCGTCCGATATCGCGCGCGAAGAGTCTCTGTAACTCACCAGAAGAAGATGACGATGAGCGCCAGCGACACGCCCGAGTCGAGCGCGGCGGAGAGGATGTAGTTGTACCGCATCCACCAGCGGAAGTGGAAGCGGCGCATGAACCACTGGAACACGAACCCGACCGCGAACCAGGACGCGTAGTTGATGCCGCTCGCGGGGGGGATGAAGGCGACGCCGTTGAAGAACACGGGCATATTCACGTACCGCCAGAGCGAGCGCGGGTACTTGCGCGCGAGGAAGTAGAACGGGATCGGGGCGATCGCGCCGATGAGGAAGAAGAACACGAGCGGGTAGTAGATCGCGCCCTTGGAGAAGATCCGCGAGGGCCCGATCCCGCCCCAGAGCAGGGAGGCGGAGGCGAAGGTGCCCGTGGACGGGCAGATGAAGCCGTTCTTCTGGTCGTCGGTGCACATCCCCTCGATGTTGCCGAACATCCAGGACTGGACGCCGACGACGACGAAGCAGGAGAGCACGGTCGCGATCGACTGGGACCAGAACATGATGCGCGGCGGGACCTTCATGTAGTGCCCGAGCTTGAGGTCGCCGGCGAAGGCGAGACCCTGCTGCGTTGCGATGAAGCCGTAGGTCTTGAAGATCATCATCGCGATCGGCCGGCCGGGGAGCGCGTAGCCGATGATGAGCTCGACGAGGACGTTGAGCGGCACCTGCTGGTTCGTGATGGCCTGGATGATACCGCACGGGACCATGAGCACGAGGGAGATGAGGAGCGCGAGGACGTAGGCCCAAACGGGGAGTTGCGTCGGCCAGTGCTCGATCGCGACGATACCGAGGACGAAGGCGACGACGAAGAGGAGGAAGTACCAGTAGTGCGGAACCTCTGGGTAGGCGGCCATGAGACGCGCGTGCACGTCGCGCTCGTCCTTGAGCGAGCGGCGGATCTGGCGCATGATGTCGTGGCGGTACCACAGGAAGACGTGGACGATGACAGCGGTGAAGGCGGCGAAGGAAACACCGTAGGAGAGCGCGAACGTCGTAGAGATGAAGACCGGCGAGTAGGCCTTGTACTTCTCGACGTCAAAGACGCCGTTGCTGACGATCCTGGTGACGTCGTAGGACGCGCCCGTGTTGTCGTACGTATCGAAGCCAGAGATGGGGAGGAACTTGGCGAAGAAGACGTTGCGGTAGTAGAGGATCGGGGTGAGGACCCAGAACCACAGGACGAACGACACGAAGGTGTTCGCCTCCGCCCACCACTGTGCAAGCATAAATTGAGACATTGTGCTTCATAGAAGAAGGAGAGCTGAACGTACCGGGACTACGAGAGGACTGCCGATGTACGCGATCATAGACCAATCGAAGGTCAGGATACCCATGCCAAGGCCGGTGTTGGTGCCGAACAGTTGGTTGACGACGATGTTGTTCGGCTTGATCCAGCACACCCAGTTCATGACGCTGAGCCCGGTCCAGAGGTATCCGGGCACCCAGTACCACACGAAGCTGGCGAGGAGCGCGAAGCAGAAGAAGCGTTCGCGGGTCATGTGTCCCCGATCGCGGCGGCCAAAGTTCTTGTGGAGCGTGTTGAACAGCGCGGCGTTGACGAGCGCGCCTGGCCAGATCATGCTCGACGGCCAGACGAGGAACTGGCGGACGAGGCCGCCGAAGGCGTAGCCGATGAGCTGGGACGAGACGGTGAGGAGGATCTGGTACGCGAACGGCCAGTTCTGGCCGTAGAAGACGCGCTGGGCGGCGATGACCTCGGTCGCGTACGCGCCGCCGACGACGACGTTGGCCATAACAGTGATGACGGTGTGCTCCTTCACGTTGAACGGCGAGCCGTCGTTGAGGGTGAAGCTGATAGAACGGCCGCGGAAGAGCGGAATGCGGATGCGGTGGCGGGGGAGGATATACTCGAGGCCTTTGCCGAGTGGGAGCGCCGTCAGCTGGGCGACGAGACCGGTGATCTGCACGCTCGGGTCTACATGGAGCGCCGTCAGCGTGGTTCGAGGGCTATAGAAGCAAATACGTACAGCGCAGACCGAAGAACTGGTTGAGACCGGAGATCAAGATCGTGTAGAAGATGCCGAGCACCCACCTATCGAAGTCGGTCAGAAACGAAGACGCTTAGGCGGGCAGAAAGGAAAAGCTCACATCCTGAAGGTGCTGACCGGCATAGAGGGGTCATCGATGTTAGACACCGCAGCGCGCACTTCAGCGTACGGCGACTCGCTGATAGGAAAACAGATCAGGAAACTGCAACGCGCGGACCAGGAGCCCGAGGCCGACTCACTCGTTGTAGTCCTGCTCAGGGACCGCGGTGGACTCGGTGCGCGAGGCCGAATCGAACCTCGTCGTGGAGTCGTCCGTCTGCTCGAGCGACTTGCCCGAGAACGACTCGGGCCTACCGAGCTTCTCGGTGGAGTACTTCGCGCCGAGCGTGCGTTTGTTGCCCATCTCGACGTCGGTCGCGCTCGACGTCTCGGAGACGCCGTCGCCGTTGCCGTGGACGTGGGTGCTGTCCATGTCCCAGTTGGGGTCGTTGAAGTGCGCGAGGTACGGGTCTTCCTCGACGTCCTCCGGCACGTCCGCGGCGCGGCGTTGGCGGAGGAAGGAGGGCAGGGCGATCCCGTACGCGGTGGTGGTGGCGGCGCCATCCGTATCGTTAGCCACGTAGGCCATGGCTGTGTTCTCGAGGGGGGAGAAGCGCGCCGAAAGAGCAGGTTAAGATGAGAAGAGGAGGAAGGTAGTTGTAGAAGGGGAGGGGGGATGTGGGTCCAAGCACTCGCTGGCCGCTGCGGTCTCGGCGCAAGGGAAAGCAGCGGGCAGGGGAGAGGGCGGGGGAACAGATAGGTTGTAGGACCTGAGAGACGCGCCGCCCGCCTTGCTTTTGTAGCAGTCCGTAGGGCATGGAAGTCTGCCGAGCGATATGCCAGAAGTGGCCTACCGCCTGCGCTGCTTTGGTGTTCGCCAGGTACGCATGACATGGCGAAGGGGCGACACACAATAAGAGGGGTGAGATATCCGGAGGGCTCAAGCGCGTCTCATACAATAAGGCTGGGTACCCGAGGCCGCGGGTCGAGCGTTCCGGTCTCAGACCGACTCATCTCGCATAGCATCAAGATTCGAGGCCATCCTGCGCGTTTACGATACGTATTTTCCTGCCAGCACGGCGTTCAAGCTCCCAAAAGCGACGTTGTAAAGCGGTCGATTGGGCAGGACAAGGCGCACGAGTCGGACCGGAAGCGCAGGGGCATGGACGAGAAGCGGAAATGCGGAGGGTCGAAGGCCGGTCTTCACAATAAGACAATGGTCGTCGAAGGTAAGACACCGACACAATAAACACGGACCTTCCCGCTCGGCAGATAAGATCGCACGCAACGTCCCACCATCTTATCTTAGATGGGCACAGCCACATGCCGATCCCAAAGCGTGCGCGTGAACTCGCTCGACGTCCAGGCTCGTTGGAACAACAATTGCATCTCTCGTACATGCTCCACGGTCTATAGTACTCGATACAACAGAATATTCCTCCGTGCCTTAATGCTTCCGAGCCGAGTTGAGCGAAATAGCCTGTGGAGAAAGCAAAAATTGGCACGTCAGCCCTCGCAGAGCCCTCACAACCATCCACAAAAGAGCACATCACAAAAGGGTGGAGCAAAATGATGATAGACACTTACGTCGCTTCCCCCATCAGATCGCCCCCCGTGGGCTGCTTCGCCGACAGCATTCCCGCTCGCGCGCTTGCGACTCGCGGGCTTTCCGACAGAGACCATGCCGAGGAACACCATGAGGACGAGCGCGAGCGCGGCGACAGCGAGCGAGACGAAGGCGCCAATCACGCCCGCCTCCGCATTAGTGAGCGAGCCGTGGTGGTGCGCGGAGGCGAGGGCAGACGCGGACGCCTCGGCGAGCGCCGCGCATCCGCGGTCTTGAGTGTTGGAGCAGAGGGTGCACCACTCTGCGGTGCTGTTGATCGCGGCGGGCTGCATACGGAACGGACATGAGCACAAAATAACCCCGGTACGGTGCGCGAATCGCTTGTTGAGATTATTCACCGAAAGCTTGTCCACGAAGGATTGCAGCGGCACGTCGGCCTCGCCGAACATGTCGTACTGCGTGAAGCCGACGTCGGTCCCGTTCTTGAGCAAGAAGTTGACGACGGGCCCCGATCCGCTCCCGGATCGCACCTCGAACGCTGTCACGGCGGCGTAGTTCACTGTGACGTCGCCACGACGTCAATCACCATCCCCATGTCTCCGGTTCTGGTGTTCAAAGAGACGAGGAGCTCACCGATACCGGCCAGCTCGGGGTGGCCGACCGTGACCTGGGTCATGTTGAACAGGCTGAGGAACGGCTTGTAGGAGATCTCCTCGATGTACAGCTTGAGCGGGTCGGAGCCGTTGGCGATCCGGGTGAGGGCGGTCGTGATCGTGGGCAGGATCGTCCGGCCAGCGACTGGGGGGTACCTTGATCAATATCGGGAGTCGACCGAGCGGGAAAAAAGGCGGAGACGTACTGTTCCCGATTCCGTCGAGGCTGGGGTCGGAGAAGACGCCGTACTCGTGCCAGTTAGCGAGGTCCTGCACACGTTGGTGGACGGTCAGGTGGGGGGGGGGGGTCACAGAAAACGAGATGTTACTGACTCGAGCCTGCGCGAGGAAGGTAGGAGGTAGATTGTTCTTGAACGTGGAATTATACGTGTTCTGGACGTTCATATAGTCGAAAATCTATCCATGGAGACAGTCCGAATCATTCAGTTCTTTTGGTCGCATTGTCGCTGTACAACGTTTATCTCACGTTCCACTGCAAATCGCGCGTAAGCATTGGGTGTGAGAGGGAGAAACAGAGCATGGAAACGTTACCATGTTCTTGAGACCGACGCTGCGACCATCAAGGTAAGGCGGAAGCGCGGTCAGGAACGGCGCTGCTTCCTTGGCCTTGGCCGTGAACTCGGACGAGTTGTAGAACGCGTCGGTGCTGGTCGTGAAAGGAGCGCAGTCGAGCCAGCCCTCCAGTGTGATATCGTCCTCCAGGACGGATTCGACTACGATCGGAACGAGATCAGCGTCGTCTTCCTCTTAGATCAAGATGAAACAAGGACAAGCGTACTCTGTACTAACGACCGAGGGTAGCTGACGGAGGACCCGTTCGCAACTTGGACGGTCATCGTCTCGTTCCATAATCCGGAAGCGAGCGCCGCGGCAGAGTCCCAGATCACGGCTCCCTCGTCGGCTGAACATTGAAAAGAGAATCATACGAGATATGAGAACCGCAGACCCTAAGTGATGGTGAAGAAACACTCGCCAGAGTCCGCCCGGATGTAAAACTGATCCGGGTCCCAAGCGTCGGTGGTCGCGTTCTGGATGTACGTGGACGACGAGGCGTCGAGGTACCTCGCTTTGAGAAGCGTGCCCGTCTCCTGCTCCTCGATCTGTGACAGTGAACGTCGTTTTGAGAGTTGTTAGCACGTACGATGCGGGTGAGGATGATACGGAACGTACCGCTCCGAGCGCGGTCAAGCTCGTGTCCGATGCGGTGTAGCTATCCGGGTCCTGGTAGAAGCCTCTCCGGTCTCCGTGACGGATGAGAAGGACGACGCCCAAGAGATCTCCGTTAGAAGTCATCGTCGCACAGAGATTGCAACGCCGTGAGGAATCGTGGGTGGGTATAAGGCCAGATGCGGAGGCGGGGGAGCGCAACAGGTTCGATCGACAGAGGGAGTCATGTTTATATCTCTCAAGCCCGCATGCAGTATGGCAGCTCTTCGAGAAGGAAGTAAACCTGAGCAAAGATGAAGTGGGTATCACATTGATGATATCGTGCGCATCCGTTCACGGGCTGGCTCAAGGATGTCAAGGACAAGGTTGGGCCACACCAAGCGGGGTTAAGTATGGCCACGTGCCATCGTGCCGTCCGCCGGCATCACACCGCGTTCATGAGGTTCTGAATGTCACCTTGCCCCCCAATTTCTTCAAGTACTTACGTGTGTTACGGGCCTACGGGACGGCGAACTGCAGCCACAGAACTCGACCAACGTTTGACACCGTACGGCCCCGAGTTTCTCTTTCGCTATGTGCCATGCGTCTCTTACTGTGGATCGAGCGATTCCACAGACCCGGACCTGGAAGGGCCGGGCAGGAATGCATGGAAGAAGCAAGTAAGGCACCCGATCTTTGCCACTGAAAACCTGCACACAACTCGCTCAAGCAGGTTGCTTACCTATATACCCTGATGCGCCCAGAGAGGGTCCACTGTGCAGACACGCGGCCGCTCGCTATAATTACCTCCTCCGTGTGTGTTTTCGGGCGCGCTGCGGTCCATGCGACACGGGGAAAGGACACCAACGTGTACGCCGCTGTGGTCGCACATACGCCCCCGAATTTTCCAAAGAGTCGTCAGCTACGGACATTGTCATTATGATGTCGAGCGACGGACGCCCTCACGACGGTCAACTCGGGGCGTTCATTGAGTGTTGAACGGATGGCCTAGGGTAGAGCGGGGCATTGCTGTAAGACGATCGTTTGACCTTCGTTCTCGCATGGCGTCAAAGCCGCTGTCCAGGCGACAGTCTTCTTATGAGCGACTTTCCCTTCCATGACCAAGCTGATCCGCATCACGATACAGTACACTGCATGATTTTACACATCTAGGTTCCGCCGACCAACCGAGCTCAGTCATCCAACTTCAGACTCTCGAGCGCAGGGATCGGCCTCTCCGCTTGCGGGGTGATCCGCGCGCCGTGACGGCGCTCCTTCGTCTCGGCGAAGTCCAATATCGCAGACTGCGGCGGACGTTGATCAGAACACGAGAAACGACGACGGAGCAAAAGCGCTACACACATGAGCGGTGATACGGTTGTCCCTGAGAGGTTCAGGGCGAGCTTTAGCACGAACGGTCGCCAGGTACGTGAAGTGTTCCAATACTCACCAGAGGACAACCGTGTTAGGCTCCCACCTGACGCGGGCCTGGCAGTCAGCGCTCTTGTCGATATGGTCATACAAGAAGTTGAGGATGTTATCTGTGCACGAGCACCGTCAGCACCCCCGATACGCCTTCCACGGAACTGAGGTGCCACGAAAAGCAACGCACCAGACTCCTCCTTCTTGAGGCCCACGATCCGGCGCGTGAACTGCCTGTTCACGTACAGCGCCTCCTGGCCCGTGACGGGGTGCCGGCGCACGACCGGGTGCACGTTCTCCACCGGCTCGCGCCTCACCATCCCTCCCCGCTTGCCCGAGCGCGAAAACTCGGCCTGCTCAACGCCGGAGTGGACGGCCTTGAGCGTGCGGAGGAATTCGACGAACGGGGGAGAAAGCTTGCTCAAGGTCGAGACCTGGGACGTGAAGAGCGTGTCGCCGCCGCTCTCCGGCTGGGCGAGGAGGAAGAACGTCGTGAGCCCGGGAGGCTGAAGCTCGTACGAGACGTCCGAGTGCCAGGTGGTGGACGTGATTCGGTCCTCGCGTTCGAAGTTGAACGTGGAGTTTTCGTCGCGGTAGACGAGGTGGAGCTCCGGGTAGTTCTGCGATCAGTTCGGTGAGCTCTGGTCGGCAGGGACGCAGACAGGGACGCAGGCACCTGCTGCGACTTACCCTCGGATGGCCGGAGGTCGGGTGGATGTGCAGCCGACCAAAGTACCGACCCCACTCGAGGTAGGCGTCCGGCCCAGCGTCAATAAAGTCTTGCTGGTTCCTGAAAACCATCAAGCCACGACGAGCGACCTACCAAGCGTGAGATTGAGCCGAACGTGCTACATGGAACCCATGTAACGAACCTCGAGCGCAAGCTGGTCGCGTCCCGAGCTATCCAGCTGGGCCAGTTGAACCCCGGTCACCACGGTACCGAGCCGGGGGGTGATATGGGCGATACTCGTCGCCTGGTCGAGGAAAGCGCGAGGGTTGGGCAGTGACAAGGCGCGGTGGCCTGGGTCGACATGCTCGAATGGAACGAGCGGAGGGTAATGCTCCGAATGATCGAGGACAGGCGCCAGATGAGCGTACTTATACTCCTCCAAAGGTCCCTGGCCCCGCTCGCGGGCCGCCTGCTGCTTCTTGTCGTCCGAGCGCAGAGTGAGCGTTGGCAAAGCGCGCTCGATCTCAGTGGTTACAGTTTGCGTCGCGGACATGGTTGATCAGACGCTTCGAGAGAGATAAGGACAGTGTAGATCCGTCAAACGAGTGCGCGCCATTACGGTACATCATCGCGAGTATAAGAACAATGAATGTAGTCGCCATCGGACCTTCGAAATACGCCATCGCGAGCAAGCAAGATAAGATTAGACCTCGGCCGGTGCGGGAGCTCCATAGTTGATGCTGCGCAGAAATTCGTGATCTGTACAGTCGATTAACAAGGGTGACGCGAACATTAGAAATGTTAGTAGGCTGCGTGGGCACGAAATGCACTAACCGGTCAAGAGCATAGGTCACGTGAAACACTCCCTTCCGAACGAGTTCCTGCGTAGCATGCACCTCTTGGAGAAAAGACGATCACATAGTCGGGTCTAGATCGAATTATGAGAGACGGATCAAGCTAATAGTCTTCGTCGGCTTCATAATCATTCTGGTCCGGATCGTCGTAGGCGTCGTCGTCGAACACGCTATCCTCGTTCGGGTCGTATTCGCCATATCCTCCCTCGTCTGGATCGTAGGTCGCTGCATCGCTGGCCGCATCCGTGGCGAGCCCATCTGACACCATTTCTTCCTCCCGAGCTGGATCCGCACCAGCGTACACACCCGCATCCTCGTAGCGATCGTACTGCTCAACGTGCTCCCCCGACCAATGATTGCCGGTGTCCCCGTCCCGGCTTTGGTGGTACTCGTACTCGTCTGCATCTTTGAACGCCTCTGCGATCGCCGAAGCTTCCTCTTCTTCACCAGGCTTCAGACCATAGGACGCCATGAAGTTATTATGCCCTCCCCAAGATTGCTCGATCGAGTAGGTGGACGGACGGACGAACTCATCGCCCGAATTCTGAGGCTGAGAGGCCATGGAGGGTAACGATGAGGGCCGCGCGAGGTCAAGTCGAGAGTAGTGCTGTTCTGCCTGCCGTCGCCGTCTAGGCCAAGTAAAGGGGCCTTGCGCTCAGGGGCAGGCGTGACGTCATACCCTCGGCCGGAAACGCGCGGATTCATCGTGCGCTTGCAACCTTACGGGCCAGAGTCGGAGGAATATCGTTCAATTGCACCGGCATAGTGTGCGCATGTGTCTTTAGGTAGCCAGAAGTCAGAGGCAAAGGCAGCGGCACCGGTGAAGGGTGATGGAAAAAGACCCACATGGTCCAGGTGATATCTAAGCCCACTAAGCTGCTTGTACTGGTTCGGGCAGCCGGCGTGTGGGCATGGATGCAGCTTTCGTTTCTTCTGTGTTCTGTCAGGGGCACGGGGGGCATCCGTTTCGGGCTGTCCTTCGCCCTTGCTGTGCGAGCGGGCGCCGACAACGGCAGAATTCAAGGCCTGCCGGAAGTGCGCCTTCGATCTGCGGGTGCGATCAGGAGGAGGTCGCCGCCGGCATGAAACATCTATGGTATACGTACATCTGCAGGTGGTATTGCAAACCATTGACGCTCTGCAATCTCCATGTCAGTCCGGCGCCGACACCGGCAACGTGAAACAACAGACTCACCGCCCACGCTTTGGCACACCCATCCAGCCCGCATCTATAGAGCTTCGCAGCGCCCGGTGCGTGACCAGGATGGTCAGCTCGGAAGTGATTCACCAGCTCTCCGGATGTGGCATATTTAGCCAGGCTGGACGCCGCACCATCTGGCCAACAGTCGGGGTGTCCGCAAGCATATCCGGTTACAGACGTACTGCAAATCGAAATGACACCAGGCCCAGTCTTCGCGTTAGACATGGAAGGATAACCATATCCCGCAAAGAATTGACGCACTCTCCACTGACAGCCAACGCCGAAGACAGCCTTGGTACCTGCACCACCCTATCGGGCCGTCCAGTTGTACCAGCGTTCGACTGATAGGCACCGGAGAGAGAAGGAACGGGCACCTCATGCTCGTGGCGCTCAAGCTCGGTCCTCAATTCAGTGTTAGAAGCTGAAAGGTGTAATGCTTCCGGCTCCGGGGTGGCCTCGGCCGACGGCGATTCAGGCGTGATAGAACCAGCGCTGGCGTGGTGTCCTATTGTATTTGGCGCCATATTCTGGTCCATATGAGCGTTGACACCCGGACCGGTCATACCTGCGGAATAAAGAGCGGGGGTTGAAGCATGTCCACGATCGATCACGAGATCGACCAGATATTGCATCGATGACGGTGATGTGCCATCGTCGTGAGGGTGCGGCGTATCGTCAAATTGGGAAGGCGAAGAAGCATTCTCGGCGTCAGGCACGGAGGCATTTGGCTGGGAAGGGAGAACGGACCGGCCGTGCGCGCGCGGATTCAGGGGAGGGTGAGAGAAGTCGTTTACTGAAGAACTCTCTTCAGGCACGGGTTGGGTATGCCTCAGAGAAGATAAAGTATGGTGGAAAGGTGAGTCAACGGGAGACGTGCCGTCTACTTCCGCGGAAGCGTCCGAGGGCGAGAACGAGGGAATATCCAATTCGGGACCCTTTCTACCATTGTCTTGTAAACTTGTATGTCCCGATGTATAGGCACCGTATTCTCCGGGCCCGAACTGTGGATACGGGCGCAGTTGCGACATCCAGTACTGAGGGTCGAGCATTGACATGTCTTCCCATGAATACGAAGCTCCTGTGGCGTCCGCGTTTGTTCCTTGCCCAGGGGTCGATTTGGATTGCTTCCTTTGAAGTAGCCTCCATCTACACGGAACGTATGCAGTCTGAGTTAGGGTGTATTGCGACGGGTAAATGCGTGGCACGCACCTATTGCGACATGCAAGTCCGCTTCTCTGAAGGCTCTGACCAACCTGGCTCCATCTACCACCTAGACGAGAGTATGCATCCAGCAGCCGATCGTCCTCTTCAGACGTCCAGTCGTCCTTCCGTTCTCATCAGCCCTAGGACGGGGTTTCACCAAGAATTTATAATGCACCTTCTTTAACGCAGGATCCAATGCCTCGCGGTAGCGTTTAGAGCATGCATCGTCGGTCCGTCCAGGAATACTCCGAGCAATAAGCGCCCATTTCGTGGAGTGAACGGCATACAGCGAGAGCAAAAGCGCGTCCTCTTCCTTCGTCCATGCCGTTTTCTTCACGGACGGTGACAACGAATGCAGCCAACGCTTCCATAAGGCATCGCATGAATACATTGGAGGATTTTGACATTGATCATCACCATCCTTACCTTCCTGCAGGCTTTGTTCGTCCTCCCGGGAACCGAGAGCGCGATCGTCTTCCACATGTCCGTCTCGCCATGAACGGCGACGGCCTGTTTCAACAATTCATCCTCTTCAGTTGTCCATGGCCTTCCGACCCTCTCCATCCCCCGCGTAGGACCCGCGAACTTGCTCGAGAGAAACACTGAGCGCGCGATAATAACGATTGCAGAAAGAGGAGTGAGAACGGTGGCAGTGTCATCCTGCTTCGTCTTGCCAGTCACTTGGCGTCTGCACCGTGCAGCGCTCAGTCACAAGGACCTCGCATCCCAGTCGACTCAGTGGTCGAGACTCACTCATATCACTCTTTATAAGAGTGTTACCCTACCTTAATACTCTGAGCCATGTCGCTCATACAGGGCTACTCGTCTGACGAGGATGCTGGCTCGCCACCACCGACTGGCGATGTCTTCGGCCTGTCTGCCATCCATGCGGCCAAGAAACCTCGGGTATTGGTGCAAGAGAAGGGAATCATTGCTCCAGCACCAGCCGACTCTGCGCCTCACGTCCTGGCGGAGGTATATTTCGCTGCTACAAACCTCTCTAGCCACACGGACGCTAAACGCGGGCATGTCTAGGACCCGCTCAAGCAAACATCACTGGTTACGCGGCCTACGGACACGCAGATGAACGTCAACATCCCCTATCAAGACATGATGCTCCCCATCCAAGGCCCCGAAAACCCTTTCGGTGACCGTAACCGCTTCATCAACCAAAACGCGCTCGCCGGGCATGTGGAAGAGCAGGAGATGACGGAGCACGCGTTCCGGCAGCAACACCTGACGTACCACATCCTGGGCTACTCCGCGAACCCTTCCATAGATCCCAACGCTCCCGCGATCATCGGCAACATGGAGGTGGCGCGGGCGAACGGCTTCCGGACGGTGGACGGGGTGCAGGCGAGCCGGTCGCAGAAGAAGGAGTTGAAGCGGAAGCGGAAGGAGAAGGGGGACCTGGAGGTCGTCGATGGCGAGGGGGCATACGTCGGGCCGTGGGGCAGTTGGGACGGGGACCAGCCGAAGAGCGTGTTGCCGGACGGCGTCGACCCGAATGCCGAGCCGGGGGAGGAGGAGGTGTCCGAGGAGGAGGAGGAGGTGCAGACGAAGAAGGCCAAGCCGAAGAAGGGCGCGCCGGGGCAGGAACACTCCGTCTTCCACGGCAAGTCCATGACCGACTACCAGGGCAGGACGTACATGTCGCCACCGGTCGGCGAGGCGCCGCAGCTGCAGGCCGAGCCAGGGTCGCAAGACACGTTCATACCGAAAACATGCATCCATACTTGGACCGGTCACACACAGGGCGTCTCTGTCATCCGGACGTTCCCTCAGACGGGTCATCTGCTGCTCAGCGGGTCAATGGACACCAAAATCAAGGTGGGTGCATGGCGCCAATCTACCTATACCGAGACCCGTACTCACTAAGACGGGTGCGCTTATCAGCTCTGGGATATATACACGCATGGCAATTGTCTGCGTACGTTCCACGGGCATGTGAAGGCCGTCAAGGACGTCACGTTCTCCAACGACGGTCGCCGATTTTTATCCTGCGGCTACGACCGACAGATGAAGCTCTGGGACACCGAGACCGGGCAGTGCATCAAACGATTTAGCAACGGCAAGATTCCATACGTCGTCAAATTCCACCCCGACGATGATAAGCAGCACATCTTCCTCGCTGGGATGTCCGACAAGAAGATCATTCAGGTATGGCGCTTCGGCCATTATTGATGCATCGGCGCCGCCGTCTGACCGCGCGCTCCCACAGTACGACATCAACAGTGGGGAAATAACGCAAGAATACGACCAGCATCTCGGCCCGGTCAACACTATCACGTTCGTAGATCAGAACAGACGGTTCGTAACGACCTCTGATGACAAGACGATTCGCGCCTGGGACTTCGATATCCCGGTGGTCATCAAATATATCGCCGAGCCTCACATGCACTCCATGCCTGCTGTTACACTCCACCCTTCCCGTACGTCCGCGTTGACCACGCCTGTCACTTTCGGTCAATAGGCTCGGCTCACACGAACCCGCTATGCATAGTCAAATACTTCGCAGCCCAGTCATTGGACAACCAAATCCTGATCTACAGCACCGACAACTTCCGCCAGAACCGGAAGAAACGGTTCGCGGGCCACTCCGTCGCGGGTTACGCCTGCCAGGTCGGCTTTTCGCCGGACGGAAAGTGGATCAGCAGCGGCGACTCCGGAGGATATATGATCTTTTGGGACTGGAAGACGGGGCGGATCAAGTCGCGTCTGAAGGCGCACGACAAGGTCGTTATCGCGCACGAATGGCTGCCGCATGAGACTGTGAGTGTCGTGACGTCGTCTAATGGCCTTCTGCGCCGCGCGGTACGGGTTTTTTTTTGACTGATGATGATGTGTATCTAGTCGAAAGTCATCACCGCCTCCTGGGACGGATTGATCAAGCTCTGGGTAAGAAAAATCAATCATAATCTCCATCTTTTTCGGCGTTTCTCACGCTCTTTCGCGGTCGCAACAGGACTAAGCAAGGCGCGTCGACGGACGATGACATCATAGCCGCGGCCGATGGCACGGAGAGATGGATCGTGGTTGCCTCTCCCCCCTTCCCCTTCCCCTCTCCCGACTTGGGGCCCCTCTTGCGGGCGGGGGGCAATCTGGCTCCGCCGCCGGTTCCTCCTCGGCCCCTCTTTCCGCGTTCGTCACCCACTTTGTCGCGGACCCAGGACGCGGGCCGATGCTCTTTTGTCACCTGCCCAACGCAAAACCCCCCCTGTGCCCTGCGTGGCAGCTTCCCTTGTAAAAAGGAGAGACCATGTACCAAGATAGCAGCACCTTGTGATGATGACGCAGTCATGGGACGGTAATACTTGCATTCCTGGGTTCCAACCTTGAGTAGTAATTTGGCCTTCGCCAATTATCGGGGAGAACGCAAACCACCGCTGACCAAGCGTGATATTATCGGGCGTTGCTTGCTAGAGGCCGCTGGATAGAGTTCAAGATAGCTGCATACGATGCTTGATTGATTGTCGTGCTATGAGCAATAATATCAAGGCACTCTACTGCATGCGACGGTGCTAGCATGATGTTTTTTTGTTATCAGGCCCGTATTATTCGCTCTCTTGACAGATGACGATTTCTATGTAGCTACGTGCATATGTATGTGCCACAAGGGGCTAGCCGGAAGGAAACCCGTGATCATCGGTGGTGATCTGCGTTAACGGCGCCGACCGCATGGAGGCGCAATCTGGGAGGAATCTGCGAGGGGATGCCATAATCATCATATTGACCCGCGAGGAGAGTCCGGCCATTTCCAGATCCTTCCCCGACCTGGGATGGAAGCAAAAAGGCCTGAAGAGGGGGAAGAGGGGGTGGGCGGCGGCGCGCACTCCAAATTGCCCTCGAGTGAGGTATCCACGAGGTTGGGCTCGAGCGCCGCAATCAAGATCCGTTATCTCGGGCACTTTGTCACAGGGCCCACCCTTTCGTCGCAAGATAAAACCATCCTCGCGCGGCACGTCGGCCAGAACGATGTATGGCTTGATGGAGGATTCCGGTTTACGGTGGCCCAAATGAACCGTCAGAAAGCGAGGAACGCCGTCTGCAGCGGATGGGCATCTCCCCAAGAGACGATTGCCACAATGATCTGCGGGTGGCGCGCCGAATGCGGCGAGGTCCGGAGCTAGACCCGCTCGACCGCCGATGGAGAGATGCCGGTGGCCAATGGCATCTTCCAGGAACGGAATTAGTTGATCTGATGGACGTGCCTGTTTTTGTATCGTTCCCACGTGAGCGATAGGTGGTACCCAAATCCGGCCGGTCCATAAAACCACCTGGGCTCCGCCGGGTTTCGGATCCTCCCAACGACACAACCCCGCCCACACACAGACCATACCCTGACTCGCCGCTACTCCAATGTTCTTCTGGAGGTGTTGCGCGCTTCTGTTGCTGCTGCTCGTCACACTCAGCGTCGCCGTCCCCGTACGTCGTCTCCGTCGCGCCATCGTCTAGAGTCCTGGTACTCACTTCCGCGCTTTCATCATCAGACCGCCGCGGTGGAGCGTGATGCCGTATTAGAAGAGGTACGTGCCTCCATTACGACATCAGCTATCTATTGCTTACCGGTACCGGCGTCATCTACAGCGGGGCGATAACGCTGACGGGGGCCGGGGGAGACCCATATGGAGGAGAGGGGACAACGCGGACTGGAAGAGGGGCGACAACGCAGATTGGAAGCGGGGAGACAACGCAGACTGGAAGCGGGGGGACAATGCGGATTGGAAGAGGGGTGACAACGCCGACTGGAAGCGCGGCGACAACGCTGACTGGCGCCGCGGCGACAACGCCGACTGGAAGCGGGAACCCCACGCACACGGCCACGAGCGACAACCCTCTGACTGGTGATCCGTCTTTTCGTTTCGTTGCCTGTTGTATTCTTAGCATCACTCGGTTCGGTGAGTCCTCGTCGCTCTTCCGCGTCCTCGCTTCCCGTTGCTGATCGCCGCCGGCCGTCCTACGCAGTTTGGTTGACCACGAACGCGGCCACTATCCCTTCACATTTCTACACCCTATGGAGCGCGTTCTTGTATTGGTCCATTGTAACATTTCTCGGAGCGACGAGCAGCGCTAGGCTCGGTTGGTGGGACATCCGCAACGGTCCTTTCCTCCATTCGTCGCGACACATTAAAAAACTTCAGCACACTATTGTTATGGTATTTGTCGCGATATGCATTGTTACACCACACGTACAAATGGGTCGTTAGTACCCCCCCACGTAATTGGCACTGTACGCACCTCCCGAAGTTATTCAATTGGACACGATCGTGGCGCGTCTCAGCGCCGTGTCGTCGTTTGTACTAAACACTGTGCACGATCCTTGCGTTAACGCAGCAGAATCCAACGCTCGTCCCGTTCCCTGACACGGCGTACATAAACCCAGAGCACTGGTATATTGTGCGACGGCGCCGGGCATCCTCCACGTCCGTGGCTCGGGCGAGCTGCGCGATCCGCAGCCAGGTGTGGGCACCGGCCGAGGGACGTCGGGGCTAAACGTCGACATCATCGCCTTTCCCGCCCACGCACGACCACGACGCGCCAAGCCAAGCGGGCCAAGTCCAGGCGACCGAGACGAAACCGCGCTCAGCGTGAAACAGCCCGCGTTTCCGTTGAGACTCACTTCGGCTGAAACCGCGTTGCATGCCGTGTTCTCCGCCCAACCCCTCCTCGATGCGGTAAAAAGTAACCACTCTCCGGGCGCCGTACGTGCCTCTGCGCAAGAAAAGTCCGCGAAATCGTCGAGATCTCGCCTACCTCCGCGTTTGCGAAAAGGATGGCCCTCGAGCTCCCGTCGTCTGCGGGCTTATGGTATACACTACTTAGGCGAACAGTTTCTCTCTCCCTGCCTGATCCCTGATCCCGGGGGTCACGCTAAAACTGCGGATCTCATGTGCTCACGCACGACGCGAGGGGATGGGAGATGGAACAAAAAGTTGCTGAATCGAGTGCGCGGCTTGCGGATCCCCCGGCCGGCTGAGACAGCCGCTTTGGCTTGGTACGACGAAGGAGAACGACGTTGTAAGAATGGAGACTCCCTCGAATGGCACTTGTGGCGTGCGGTTTTGCACTCGCGGAAGCACCGTAACCTTTGACGGGGGGGGCAATTGAAAAACCTCGCGCCCGTTTGGCTGATTTATTGTTTCGCCACCCCCCCCCCCGATAGAGTCGCGTGTGGGGGGTTTTAGGCAAACTTCAACAAAGGGAAACGCTGATACTGCGGAGGTGGGAGGTGGGAGAGGCTCTCCGTGCCCACGGTGGTATGAATAGAGTGAGAGAGGCATAACGCGCCGTTCGCGGCTTGGCCGTAAAGTTGGGTAAGTACGGGGGGACTCAGGGGACGAAGATACGTGCCGGGTCGGCTGCGGGGTTTGTCAGATAGGCTTGACTTGCCCTGTGCGGCGTTGTGGGCCAGATTCGCCCCACTCGTCCGTCGGACCTCGGAAGGGCGGGATGAATGCATCGAGCTGTCACTGGTTTTAGGCTCACCGCGGGTGTCGATTAATCGCCACTGAAGTTACCTCGGGTGGTTCACGTCAACGGCGGACCTCCGGCTGCCGAATGTAATGGCGGTGGGATAGTCCATTACCGTTCTAATGACCGGACGTCCAATAGAGGTTAATGAAAGTGTCATGTGTGCGAAAGCAGTTGAGGGAACAGAAGTCCTCGGTTCGGCTTCGCCATGTTCGGGGAGGGGAGGCGAAGGGCATACACGAGGCTGGTGGATGGTGTGCCTGGGAAGCAAACACAGAAGCAGGAGCAGGGTCAATGCAATAGCAAGCTTGATGGTACTGAGGGAGCTCGCGGTCTAGGGCCGACGCACGGCGCCACCGCCTTCTGGAAGAGAATAACGAGCAATAAGCTCCACAATCGGTTATCGGAAGCTGAGCTTACGGCTCCTCGCAGGGCTTGTGCTATCAGGCTGCAGACAGGCAATCGATTTTCGATAGCAGATTCGCGCATACAGTAGACTGATTTGATTCGTGAGTGCCAGCGGAGAGCGTTGCATTCCGATAACGCATCCCGTACGTACGCGCGCAGCACCAGTGTAGGTTTGCTCCTCGCGCACGGCGGAGATGAGAACGAGGCGCGGGCTCTTGCGCGAGACGGCAATGCCTGCGACACTCTCGATTGGTACGCAGACACATACGTATATCGGAATGGGCGTCGATAAGCTATCTCCGGTGCAGAAGGAGGTCGTGCTAAAGCCAAATGTCGGGCGGCCTTCATACGATCAGGTTTTTGTTTTTCTGCTTGGTGGAATGAGATCCCGTCAAATGGATATGCTACCAGCCATCATAGTTGTCGGAAGTTCAAGGCGAGCATAGATGAGACGCATCTCCGGATCTGCAGAGTACCGAGCGTTTTCCAGGTGGTTGTCTTGTACCTTCCCGCATACCCCGACCGCGGAGCTTGGAGCCTGAGCCAGATGTTCAACCACGCTTCGAAATTCGTACTCGCTGGTAGAAAGGAATTCGATTTTTCTTCGTGCAGAGATCATAGGATCAACTGGTCGAGAACGAAGTCGCGAAGAAAGACCGGAAAACGACTGCGTGACGATATATGCGGTGTGACGAGGTGTGACGCGTCGCGTAAATTGCTCTCTGTTCCCTCCACGACACGCGTCTGTCCGCCATGTCCCTCCTCGATGCGCCGCAAGCCCAAGATGACCAGATGCGCGACAGGACGCGTATATTTGAGGAGTTTTTGCAGTCGGAATCGGCGGTCTACGACTACAAGAGCGACATCCTTCGCATGCTCCGCGAAGACCGCAACCGCCTCATCGTCAACATCGACGACCTGCGCGATTACCGACGTGACTTCTGCGACGGTCTCCTCAAACAGCCCGTTGATTTCTTACCCGCCTTTGATGACGCGCTTGTGAACGTCGTGCAGCAGGTGTTCGACTCGGAGAAGCACGAGATCGAGGGCAAGAGCTACCACGTCGGTTTCAGCGGATCCTTTGGCGACCACCATGTCAACCCGCGGTCACTATCTGCCGCATACATCGGCAGTATGATATCTTTGGAGGGGATCGTTACCCGGTGCTCGTTAGTGAGGCCGAAGATGCTCAAATCCGTACACTACTGCCCCGACACCCGACTGTTTCACGCTAGGGAATACCGCGACGGCACCTCCACGTCCAATCTTCCTCCCACATCGTCTGTCACTCCCCAAACGGACGATGAGGGACATCCGTTACAAACCGAGTACGGTTACTGCGTATTCAAGGACCACCAGCGCATCAGTATTCAGGAAATGCCGGAACGCGCCCCGGCTGGCCAGTTGCCACGCAGCACAGACGTGATTCTGGATGACGATCTCGTGGACAAAACCAAACCAGGCGATCGGATACAACTCGTGGGCGTATACCGCAGCGTTGGAGGTGGAGGCGGAGGCACTTTCAAGTGAGAAGCACATCCATATTATCATACCCCACACTCTCACTGACCATGGGACTCAGGACGCTCATACTCGCGAACAACATCAACTTACTCTCCTCGAAAATCGGTGGAGGTATCGCTCAGGCTCCTGTGACTGCTACCGACATTCGCGTCATCAACGAGCTGGCCAAGCGCAAGGACATCTTCAACCTCCTATCCCAATCTTTGGCACCCTCGATTTACGGTCACGACTATATCAAGCGCGCCATCCTCCTGCTCCTCTTAGGCGGAGCCGAAAAAAACCTAGAGAACGGCACGCATATCCGTGGTGACATCAACATGCTCATGGTCGGCGACCCGTCGACGGCGAAGTCGCAATTGCTCCGCTTCGTGCTCAGCACCGCGCCGCTCGCTATTGCCACGACGGGACGAGGAAGCTCGGGTGTTGGTCTCACTGCTGCGGTGACCACCGACAAGGAGACGGGCGAGCGGCGTCTCGAGGCCGGAGCGATGGTCCTCGCTGATCGAGGAGTCGTCTGTATCGACGAGTTCGACAAGATGTCGGATATTGACCGGGTCGCGATACACGAAGTGATGGAGCAGCAAACTGTAACCATCGCCAAAGCGGGTATTCACACCAGCCTGAACGCCCGCTGCAGCGTCATCGCCGCTGCTAATCCTATATACGGCCAGGTGCGTTGATTTTTTATTTCAATGCGTTTTGATAAAGGGGAACGCACCCAAGCGAGAATTCCGCCACTGATCCGTGAATTCAGTATGACGTGCACAAAGATCCGCACAAGAACATCGCGCTTCCCGACTCGTTGCTTTCCCGTTTCGATTTGCTCTTCATCGTCACGGACGACGTCGACGAGCAACGCGATCGTATGATTGCGGATCACGTCCTGCGGATGCATCGATATCTGCCTCCCGGCGTGGAGGAAGGGACACCCGTCACGGACATCCTCTCACAGCCCCTCGTCGTGGAGGGCCCGGTGGAGCAGCAGGATAACGAGGACAAGGACGTAAACCCGTTCGAAAAGTACGACCCGCTATTGCACATCGGCATCAACTCCGGACCCGCGACCCGCACGCGTAAGGCGACGAAAAAGAAGGAGGTGCTGAGCATCGCGTTCGTGAAGAAGTACATACAGTACGCGAAGAGCAAGCCCAACCCGCAGCTGACCAAGGGCGCGGCGGACTTGATCGTGGCAGTCTACGCCGACTTGAGGAATGAAGAGATAGAAGGCAACAATCGGCGGGTGAGCGGACGGACCCCTAAACCCAGATAATCGGTGGGATATTGACTAGCGTGCTTCTCTGCGCTTCTAGACCGCTCCTTTAACGGCTCGGACGCTCGAGACGCTCATCCGTCTAGCCACCGCGCACGCGAAAGCACGCCTTTCGCCGAAGGTGCAACAGCAAGATGCAGAGGCCGCGGAGGAGATCCTTCGTTTCGCGCTATACAAGGAGGTGCTCAAGCGACAGCGTCATAAAAAGCGAAAGTTGAACGCTGGCGCGGCCGTGCCACACGAAGGCGAAGAGGAAGATGAGACCGCAGAAGAGGAGAGCGACGAAGACGAGCCAGCGGGGTCGCAGCGCATGCCTATGCCAGCGGAAGTACAACAAGAGAAGGCGAAGACTATCACCGGCGCGGACGACGCGAGGGACGACCCCATCTGGGGAGATCACGCACGAGACGTGGACATGGACGTGGACGGGCGACACGACACGGCTGCGGCCGCTCCAGGCGGTGGCCAATCCGAGGAAGCGCGGTACGTATTGGCACCTTGATCCCCGCGTCCGCGTGTATACTCACCGGAGGCGCACATCCCCGTCTGTCAACAGATTGCAACTCTTCCGAACACGGGTCGCGGCCGCCTTCCGGACCACGCTGCAAGACACCGAGCAGATTTTCCTCGCCGAGTTATTGCCGATCATCAACGAGGGCATGCCAACCACGGAGCTGTTTGGCACCGCCGAGGCGACCGCCATGCTGCAGATCATGTCCGACGCCGACGAGCTGATGTACAGCGAGGGCATCGTGTACAAAGTCTGATCAGCTGTCTGTGCTCGGTGGTTTTGTGTTCGCACTGTTTCCCCTTCTGTATGTTCTCGCTGTCGATAGTGTACTCATCCTGTTGTGTATTGTGTGAGCATACCCATGTATTTATTAGTGTCAATCATAGAATCAAAGCAACAACATGCCCATCATTCCAACCGTCGTGCGAACCCCTTTACCACCCTGGCGGGTTCAACGTTCAAAGTTCACAATCTGACCGTGTTCGGAGTATCTGGCCGACCTCCTCCCGGCTCAGTTCGCTGAAGCCAACCACGCCGGCCACCAACTCCTCCCACTTCTCATCCTCGTGTGCTCCGAACGTCATCAGCATAACCTTCCTCCAGTCATCACCGACAAGGCCGAACAACCTCCCGGCTTCCAGCAGTCTTCGCCATGGGCCCTCCGTCCTCGCGGCAGTCACACCTGGTGTGCCGGCAAGAGCGGAGCGTGACGTTTCGAGCCACAGCTCGCACTCGCTATGGATAGAGGCGCCTTCTGCGGGCAAGATTCGACCCCGTCCGCGATATTGAACCTGCCGCTGGAGTATGTGCAAAGATAGCCTGGAGGCGATTGAGCGATAGAGGGCGAGTACGGTTGTGTGCGGCAGTGTGGACTTGAGGAACGTCAGGTGTGAGGAGAGAAGGGCTATCGACCCAATCAACGTCGGTGAAACCCCAACGTCATCCTCGGTCTGCTGCATCTGCGGACTCGACCTGTAGTGAGGAGTCATCAGCTTGCGCCCGAGGAGACAGGCAGGGTATGCCTTACGATATGGCCGCGGCGAAGTGCGCGCGTAAGGCGCCCTCAATTTCCCCCAAGACGTGATGGACAATCATCTCTTCTGCGCGTGATGCCACCTTGTTGTACTGCGCGATGAGCTCCTCGAATATGGTCGAGTCGGGCACGGTCTTGTCATCGTTCTCTGGGTCAGGGAGAAGCGGATTCTCGCCCGCTCGCGCACGAAGGGATGCGCGGCGGTTTATCTCTGACCACAACTCCAAGAAGAACTGGACCGCAGTATCGTGAGCTGGATGTATCATGCACGATAGCGTAACGGAAGGAGGTGGCTTACCAGATCCTCACCCCAGGTCTCCATCGCGTTCGCGATGTATCTTGCGCTGACCAAAGCCTTGCACAACCTTTGATCGCCCTCCACACCGCCAGTCAGTCTCCGTGTGTCACCTCCCCATCTTACGCCCTGCTCGCTGCCGCTGCCGACTCCGCTCGCACCAACGCCGAGGGCGCCAGGGACCGCACGCACAAGGGAGGAAGAGAGTGTTTCGAAGGCATCCAACGACGCAGATATGCGCGAATGATATTGCTCCAAAATCGGCAGCTGGACAGAAATGAGGAAACGGGTACGGTGCGTGAATTGTGGGAGTGGCGAGTAGCGATCCGTGACCTGCTCAACGAGGGCCTTGACCCTCCTCGCAGAATTCGTCGGTCGGAGCTCGCTCGGAACGCCGTCGTCGCTCTCGTCGTGAGCAATCGTCCACGCGTCAGGCGCGCTGATGATCTCGATGTACTGGTCTTCCGCGACTGCGCAAACAGGTCACCGGACGGACGATGCAGGCTGATTGAAATCGACGTACATTTGCGCTCGCCTTCCAGCCATACATCGAACCACTCCTTCCTGCCCAGGATGACTTCGCTCACACCCTCCCACTCTTTCTCCTTCGCCTCGTCAACTTTCGAGGTCGTAGCGCGCGAAGTACCTGCTAAGCCGAAGCCTTCCTCCCTAAGGGCCCCGTCGAAAGCGAGCGCTTGGTAGATTGTATGCGCCAAAAGCGGCGGATGGCCCAAAAGCAAAGGCATCGTGCGCCGAAGCTTGCGAGAGGGCAGAGGAAGAAGGAGATAAGTGAATTCGCGCTGGTGGAGTTATGTTAGCATACAGAGCCTGCATATATGCGCGAAGGTGCGGTAAATACCCAAGCTACGATATGCTTGAACGACGATATGGAGGATAGTAAGGGCTGGATAACTGCTTCCAAAAATGGTCGTTGATCGTGAGCCACGTTGAGGATGTGCGTGAAGTACCACTCAGGCTGCGGCATGGTGAGCGCCAGACAAGCCTTAGACTGAAAGAGATTGATGTCACCTTGTCAAGTTTGTTGGTCTGCCGCGTGCCCTCGAAGTGATACTTGAATCGGAGCGAAACAGGTTGCACCAGGGCTTGCAGGGGATATACGCCGTCTTTCTCGGACTGTTCGCCTTCGGGAGGAGTTGGGTGTATCGATTGACCACTACGCCGGGGAATAGTCAAGCAACGTTCGATGCAGCGAGTAGGGAGGTCGCTTACAGCTCCTGGAATTTGAGCATGCTCATAAAGGCATCTTCAAAGGCTTTGCGGTCCTGCGGCTTCGCGGCAATGTAGTCCACCTTCATCGGCCAGCCAAGCTTCTCAGCAGCTTCTAGCAATGGTCTACGAGCCGTGAACGTCAGTGTCAGGTCGTTCAGGACTAGCTAAAGGATTCGACGATACGTACGCGGCAAGAACGTCTTTGATTTCACTCCACGTCCGCCTCCGTAGGTGTTCCAGGAATTTCGTCAAATGCAAGCTCTGGACGCCCGTGCTATCCAACACTTCCTCGCACTTTTCTGACACCGACGTCACGAAAGATTGAAGCGTGCGATATTCGGAAAGAGAAGACAAAGAAATTGGCGCGCCAGCTCGCTCACGGAAGTTGCTGACCACGCTCTCGCTACAATAAAACGCGTCAGAGCGGAGACGATGGTATAGTAAGAGTGACACTCACCTGAGCTTCAGTCCGTGTTCGACAACCTGCACATAGGTCTTGACACTCTGCAGCTCCTTCAGGTTGCGATGCAGCGTTTCGACGTCTTCCAGCAATGTTGGCTCCCGCTGTTCGTCAACCTGTGACGACACCAGTTCCTCGGAAAGGTCGTTGAGCTCATCCGCGAGCGAATGTCGAAGAAGCGAGAGCTCCTGGGCCGTGTGTAGCTGTTCAGACGCAGCTTCGGCTGTAGAAGTAAGTAACGCATCCAAGGCTGATTGAGAGGCGTTTAGCTGAGCTACGACGGAGGTCGGTCAGTTGCACTTTCGCTCGTGAACGCGCAGTGATACCGGTATACACGCACTCTGTCATGTAGATCGTCACGGCGGTGCTGGGAGTCGGCCAACAGGCTCGACAGCGCGTCCCCTTCCTGCAATGCATCCCATGAAACGAACCGCGCGTTTAGTTCCTGTAGGCATTGTTCCTCGGCCGTCTGCGTGTCCGGGGGTGCCAGCAAGTTCCTTATGTCCTGAGATATCATAATTCGCCAGTATGACCTCGATCCACGAATGACGGAGGGGAGTCGGGACCCTGGAATGGGGTTGTGGCGTCGCCGTGTCGGACAACTTGGGCTCAGATCCGGAGTTGATGGGTCCGCTCAGTGCTCGTCCTCCCATCTATCACCTTCTTGGAAGACAGCTTTGCAGGATGGATCTGCTACGATCGTTATGGGCCACTCAACGGCTGACCCTATGGACAGCTTGCCTGAGTGCACATTGCAAGGGACTGGTGTATCCACTAGTACTTGTTCTATAGTTCAGAGATGAACGGAACTACCGCCTCTCGTCATAGGTAGATGCTATACTGTCCACTGCTGTCAAGCGCGCCCTGTAGGATGATATCGATGATCCTCCTCCTACCTTGTTACTTCTGCTGACCAACATCAATTCCCTTCTCGTCAGTTCGTGCGGGTCAGTATAAGTGGGTCAACGCTGCATCAGCGTCCGTACATGCCATGTCAAAAGACATTTTCGTAGGTTCCTAATTATACACACCTCTCCTCATCACGTACCTCCACACCAAGAGCAATATGTCGAGCTATTACACCGAATTCGAGGCTCGCAATGCACAGTATGCCAGTACTTTCGGGGCAGGCAAGAGCCTGAGCATGATGCCCGAGAAGCGAGTTATCATAGGTATGTTCCGCTTTCAGCACTACTGGTCCGCATTCAAGGCATGTTCTCACTCCGCTGAACAGTGTCTTGCATGGATCATCGCGCCGAGTATACTATATAGTTTCCTGCATCTGCGCTCTAAGCACCGATGCACTGACTACATTCCCAGCCCCGCTCACTTCCTCGGCTTGAAACCAGGCGAAGCCGTGGTTATTCGCGTCGCCGGCGGATCCGTGTACGTTTTCGGGTCATCTCATATGCCACCACTTTTTGTGTTCTGACGCTCGAGTTCGGTCGCAGCCGCGAAGTCGTTCGCTCGCTCGTCATATGTCAACGATTCACCGGCGCCAAGGAGATCGCGCTCTTCCGTCATACCAACTGCGGCGGCCTGACCTTTACCGCGGAAAGCCTTCGCGAGCTGATCCTTTCGGCACACCCGGGCGACAAGGAGGTCGCCGAGGCGGTCGAGAAGGTGGATTTGTCAGGGGTCACCGATGTCGAGGACGCGCTGAATGCCGACCTCAAGTTTTTGCACGAGCACCCGCTGGTGCTCAAGGACACGCTCATTACAGGGTGGATCTTTGACGTTGAGACTGGCAAGGTTTGGGATATCCATGCTGCTGGCCCTTCGCATCGTTTGCTTACACGTCCGTATCTATCATAGATTCGCCGATCGTTGTGACGGAGCTCTGCTCGATCTCAGAGGAGGCTGGCACCACAAGAGACTGGTCTATGTCACACACGCTATGGAAGTTGAACGTTAAACCACAATGTGCGTGCACGGTGGAGGAAGCACATAGCACCTCTTCCTGAGTAGCGAAACTCTTTTTTCAGATCATCTCTTCGAGACGGATGCGCCGGCATGTGCATATTGTGCTCATGATTATAGAGGAGACAATACATGTGGCAGAAACAAACAACCTCGGTTATGGAGGGAGAAAAGAAGATCACAGGTGAATTAGAAATATTGTTCTGTGTCTAGAGGGCCCTCTTGCTCTCGTGGCTTTAGGAGCGTCCGCGAGTGGTCTTCAAAGCTTGGCAACGGTCGTGTTCCATGCACAGATCCGGCTTGGACCATGGACAGCGGAGTCGATGCTAGGCGGATCCTTGTTACGCAGGATTGACAAGAGGTATTGCAACCTCATCTTTCTTGCTGTATTGTATGCGTGAGCTAATCCGCAAACAATCGTCATGGACGGTGGCCGCTGCAGTTTGCGCTTGAATGGGTTCTCATCCTGCTTCTCGCGCCACCAGTTACACCATACTTATACGCGTGCGCAATTGGGTGCATACTTCCGTGGTTTCCGGAGTAAGGGCTTGGGAGAGTTCGGATTCGGCCCGCAAGATGATGACAGATGATGACCGGAAGTGGAGCTGGGCACGTTTAACGCCGTATATATGCCTGCGATTGCATTCGGAGAGCATGCCCGCTCATCCTCACAATGGCCGATTGGCCAACTTCACATTGTCGCGAACGTTTTTTCCGTGACTCGTTTCTATCGGCCATGGACGGTACCAGCAGCCCGGGACAGTGGTACGAAACAGGCTTCTGGATCGTCAATACTCTGTTGGTCCTGGTGCGAACATAGGCTTATTATCATCTATACCCTTGTTGAACATGGCGTAGGAAATAGGGGTTTTCTGTCATGTTTTGAGGCGGCTGCGCATGTGAGTATGCTTTTTCTCTCTGTCCTTCGGCTGACATTAAAGTATACGGGTCACGGAAGGTGTGATGTACCAAAGTATTCAGACAGACGTCGTATGTGAGTGTTGTCAGCTTCTGCACGGGCATGACCATCCATAACATCTCGCGTACAGACTTCCTATCCTTTATCTTCCGCTTGTTGGTGGTCTCTCGACATCCGTAGGGTATGCTGGCCTGATGAGACACGCCGACCTGAACAACATCGTGCTTGTTGCCCAGGTGAGCTTTCGTTGGTCTGATATGCTACGAATTCTCAGTCGCGTCAGATGATGGCCTTGTGCGCTCTTCTGTAAGTTTCTACCGGTGTCTCGTCATGTACCCAATATCCGACATTGGATGCTTGCTCAGGGCTCCAGTCTTGAACATTGTTCCGCTGAAAGACGAGGTACGTGCATTGATGACCGTGTCGATGCCAATCGGCGGGTGGTGATGGCCTTGAATTTTTCAGGGCGAGTCCTCCGTGAGACGCCGCACACTCAGATCCTGGACAACCTGCACGTTGATAGCATTTCTGGTAACATCCTGGGGTGAGCGCCGGGTTTGGTCTATCCAACAACCCAGACCACGAACCAAGTAACATCGATAGACTACGATGGACTCTTGGACGCGCTACTTGGAGGCCAACTCGAGTCCCCACTCCATAACTACATACAACCTATGATAACATAGTCTGCGCAAATCCCTTCTTCCACCATGGACTTGAGCACTGATCGAAATATCGCTGTAGCTTCATGTTCATGGTCATCGCCTTCAAGTACTGTCGTTTACATCTTCAGTCACCGGATTGGCGGATGTACAAGGAACACCGGGTGATCTATGTGACAATTGTGTTCCCTACCCTCCATCGGCTGCTTGTGGGTGCTACTTGCCGTGTCTGCTTCCTGCCAATGGGCTTACCTATTTGCCAGATGTACTTCAAGTTTCCTCAGGTCCTGCCGTCCACAGATTGTACCCGAAATGCATATGGAAGCGATGGTCTTGATACTGTTCTCACTGCTATAGAGGTATCCAGCCATAATCATCCAATATAACCGGTAATCTTCTGACATCGCGGTAGATGGCCGTAGCTTCCATTTTCATGCTCGAAGCCTTTAGCCCCAAATCATATGTTGACGATATCTCCGATGCGGACAAACTACCCACTGTTGCAGCGAGCTCGTAATGCCTTGATCCCGGGTTCCGATGCCCGTCGTTGTACTCGATGGGCCACATATTGAATTATGCTGTGTAACTTGTCGTCGACGCTGCTCGAGTGAAGTGTTAGCAGACACTTCGCCCCCCAGGGGAGGTGGCGTTACGGCTACCCGGAAAGCCTTGTATCTTGTCCCCAACTCCTGTGATTGCCTGGAAGAATGATTTTGTACGAGTGCTCAGCGTCACGCAGGGGTATCTCGCTGCATATTGCAGACGGATAACACACTGGATCAGACGATCACTTGCGATCAGGGAGGACCATTTCGTCCGATTCGTTCCACACAGTGCTCGGGCGCTTTGCCAAAGTGAAAAGAAGAAAAGTACTTACGGCATTCTTTTGCCATATCTGCATCCTGAAAACCGCATTACCCTACGGAAGCGTTTATGGTTGAGCATTGGATGAGCTCGGAGACCTCACATAGACAATCATGTCATGGTGTGTATAAGTGGAAGCGAGTGTTAGGACTCGACGAATTGTTCTTCACGATGGAGCCGTAAGGCATCAAGGCGGCTCCCTCAGAAGGCATGCCGAGAGTTCGCAATACATCTGCCAGACTATTCAGTGTGGAGACCTGCCATCTGGACCACCAGCCGGATAGGATCCTCAACGAGCATTATAATGGACAGCAAGCTTAAGGGATAGGGTCATCGCCGTCATCATTAGAGATCCATGTTTTAATAATGCGATCGGTAATATGACCTTCTTTCCTTAAAAGCGCGATCGTGTCGTGAAACGACTCCCATGCGTCTGCAGCGTTCTCGCGTCCACCGAAAGCAAGCAAAAACAGAACTAAACCGAGCTACGCTCCGCCGCCCCGCCCCAATCCCATCTGACTGGCTCTACAAAGATACCATCAGCAACACTGTTCACGCCAGCAGGAGATCATGTAAGGACGCTCACAGGTCCCTCAAACTCGGATCGGCCATGAGCTCGGCCATGCTCGGCATGCCGCCGCCACCCTGCATGCGCTCCATCATGTTCGCCACGGCGGGGTTGGACATGAGGCGCTCCATCCCGCCGTTGGCCATCATCTGCTGCGCCATCTGCATCATCATCGGGTTGTTCATCAGGCCCGCGAGGTCGGGCATGCCTCCAGCGCCGCCTCCTGCACCTGCCCCGCCTTCCGGAAGAAAATATCAGCGTGAGGAACTACATGTGAATGGAAGCAGAACGTACCACCGAGTCCGCCCATGTTGCGCAGCATGTCGGCCATGCCGCCCGCACCGCCTGCGGGGGGAGGAGAGCGGGACGAGGTTGCAGGGGTCGCAGAGGGAGCGTCCAAGTCCAAATCGGAAAGGCGGGTTTCGGCAGCCTTGAGGTCGGTTTTCATCGAGGAGTTGGATGGATCGATCTCGAGTCCACGTCGGTAGGCTGCCGCGGCCGCTTTATAATCTCCGAGAGAGTATTGTGCGTGTCTGTACAACGAAGCCGATCAGCATTTCTGACCCAGTCTGGAATATGGAGTGGGGCCATCTCGAGTGATGTGCGATCGTAAGAGAGGAAGGGTACATACCCAAGCCGCGAGTATGCCCTGACGAAGTTGGGGTCGATCTCGATCGCCTTCTCGGCGTCAAGAACAGCTTCAGCGTACTCCTGCTTGCTTATGTGCGCTGCCGCGCGGTTCGAGTAGTAGACCGCGTTCGTCGGGTCAAGGGTAATCGCGCTCGTGTACGAGCCGATCGCGTCGTCGTACTTCTTCGCGGTCATAAGCTTGTTTCCCGCCGCTTTGAGCTCCTCCGCCTTCGCCTTGTCTTCGGCGGTGGGCGTCGACGGCGTGACGGGTGCGGGTGAGGGAATCGGAACGGACGCCGATGGTTTGGAGGTAGCGCGGTCGCGGGTCTTGAGGAAGACATCGAAGATGGAGAGCAGGGAGGCGGGTTTGATGCTCAGCTTTTCACGCTGGGACTCGTCCGCAGGGTCGACGCCAAATGCCTCACCGATGCATTGAACTGGTGCGCGATGGTGAGGTCGGGGAAGATAGAATGACGCGGAGGAGATTACCTACTAGCAACCTCTAGTGATTCCTTGTCGTCCTCCTTGACCGAATCCGATGTCCTCAGGAAGTCTATGATGGCGAGCACGAGCCGTTGCTCTTTCTCTGACATGATTGCGCCCAAGAAATAGAAATCGAGGGATATTAGATCGAATAGAAACTGCAGAGGAGAAGTCGTAAGCGTGGGAATTCCGTGCGCGCTCCCTCAACTCGACGCCTCTTCGTCGTCACCTGTGTCCGTCTTGCAGGCCGTCTCAGACTCAAACCGAAAGACCACCAGGATGTTCTTTTGCTCCATCTCCGGCGAGCCGCCGCAGGATCCGGTTGTTTCCTCCAAGTCAGGGCACGTCTATGAGCGCCGGCTCATCACCAAGTACATTACGGACAATGGCACCGACCCCATCACCGGCGAAAAACTCGAGGAGGCCGACCTCATCACGGTCAAAGCCAGTGCGTACCTTTCAATCTTACAACAGTTTTTCTTGGTATGCCGCTCGTACTCATCACTGCGTTTGCGCTACCATAGACCCGAAGACGGCCGCGCCACGTCCGCCGACGCAGACGTCCATCCCCGCGCTGCTGCACACACTCCAGAACGAGTGGGACGCGCTCGTGCTTGAAACGTTCGCCCTCAAGCAGCAGTACAATGCGACGCGTCAGGAGCTCAGCTACGCGCTATACGCTCAGGACGCGGCTACTCGCGTCGTCGCCCGTCTCATCAAGGAGCGCGACGCTGCCCGAGAGTCAGTCTTCACTCCCTTCTCCCTCCCTTTCCCATTCAAAAGTATCAAATATGTCCTCAAAAACTGACCAAATCACTGTCGGTTATAACAGGGCTCTCGCCAATGTTCAGGCCTCCCTCGGCGTTTCCGCCCCTGCCAACGGTGCCTCGGGCGACGTCGAAATGTCGGACGACGGCGCTTCCTCCGCAGCGCTTCCCGCTGAAGTTGTCGCGCGCATTGACGAGACCCACCAGACGCTCTCCGCCGGTCGTCGCAAGCGCAAGGCACCTGCGGGCTACACCACCCCCGAACAGGTCAAGTCCTTCGCGTCGGTGCACACCATCCCGTCCCTGCACTCGCCCTCTCCCGCGGGCATCACCGCGCTCGCAATCTCTGCCGCGAACCCGGGCCAGTTCCTGACGGGCGGGAACGACAAGACGGTGCAGCTGTACGACCGCGGCTCGGACAAGGTGCTCGCGAGCCTAAAGGGCCACACGAAGAAGGTCACGCACGTCGCCTTCCGCGAGAAGGAGGGAGAGAACACGCTCCTGCTCTCCGCCGGCGCGGACAAGATTGCGAAGGTGTGGTCGCACGACGCCGTAAGTGGCGAGTACGCCCCTCGCTCGACCATCCGCACCCACAAGGGCGAGCTCACCGGGCTCGCCGTGCACCCGACCAAGACCCTCCTGGCCCTCGCATCGCTGGACAACACCTACTCGTTGCACGACCTCAACACTCTCACGCAGGTGTTCGTCTGCGCGCCCGTGGACGCCGCGCTCACATCGCTGAGCGTGCACCCGGATGGCACGCTCCTCGCGCTCTCCACTCCCGGCGGGACGTTGCACATCTTCGACGTGCGCACGGGCGCGATCGCGGCTTCGCTCACGCCGCCCGATGCGCCGCCGTTCGCGATCCCAAGCACGTCCTTCTCCGAGAACGGATACCACCTCCTCTCCCCCGATTCGTCGTCTTCGGTCGCCATCTGGGACCTCCGCAACCAGTCGCGCGTGCACTCGCTCCAGTACGGCGACGGCTCGCACAAGATCAACAAGGTCGCGTATGACTACAGCGCCAAGATGTTTGGCGTTGCGGGTGGGGACGGTGTGCGCGTCTACGCGCACAAGAGCTGGGAGGAGCTCGTCCACCTCCAGGAGGGTGAGGATGTCGCAGACTTTGCGTTCGGTGAGTTGGGACGCGAGATCTGGGGCGCTGCTGGACGTGAGGTGCGGATTTGGGGCGCGCCTTCGTAAAAGGGGGTCTCTGGCACTCATTGTGTATACCTGACCGTTTCTATTGTTTGACCCAAGATATGTGCTGATGTGATTATCACGTGTTGCACGAATACCTCGATTCATAATGCATAGTCGCTCAGGAGCGCCTAAGCCCCCGAGGTCAAACAGCAGACGGGGTGTTTACTGCACTAGGGTTCTACGCAGGAGGGACATTCACAATCGTGCAGCGAACCATCTACTTTCATCACGTTGACCACTTCTTGCACGCCTGGACGAGCTGCAGGGTCAGCGTCCCAATAGCGTTGCATCGTAAGCCAAACACCGTCTGACAGGCCGAGCTGCGTCGCCTGGGTCGGACGAGGAGGACGATTCCCGCGGATGGAGACTTCGGTAACGACAGGACCGTCTTGCATGTTCGGAAAGGGTATGCTATTGGAGAATATCTGTCGCAGAGGAACCCCGAAGACATCACTTGGATGCACACTTGATAGCACCTTCGGAAAGCGCATCTCACCTCGAGAATGACCATGGCGAACGAGTACATGTCGCTCTTGAATGTCGACTTCACACTGGCTTGCAACAGCTCCGGGGCCATGTAGCGCCATGTGCCGTACGTCGATATGGACGTAGCGAACGACGTGGATGTTGTCGGATCGTGCGTCACGGCGGCCAAACCGAAGTCCGCGAGGCAGGCGTGGTGATCCGCCTTGACGAGGACGTTAGCGGACTTGAGGTCGGCGTGGACGATGCCCTTCTCGTGAAGATATTGCAACCCATTAGCTGCGCAAATGCCCCTGTCAGTGGTTTGATCCGTCTCCGCTTTCGTCGGTAGTACCTACCTACGTCTCGAATCTGCGCGAGGAAGAAAGCGTCAGTCCTTTCGGAGTCAGGGTGAATGGGAGACCTCACCAGTCCGGGACGGTTCGCTTCTGGGTGTTCACAGACGTAATCGAGGACGTTGCGGAACGGATGCCACTCGCTGACCATGCACAGAGGGAACAAATTCGGAGGCGCGACTCCATGATAGACGAGAATGTTCCTGTGCGAGAGACGCTTCCATAGCGACGCTTCCTCGCAAAATTTCTGGTATCGAGTTCGTCAGGCGCCTCAACGTAGAGGCGATCCTCGATACTTACACTTGCTATCTTCTGGACGCGATCAACGTGTATGCGCAGCACTTTCATCGCTACACGTTGGGATCCGAACCGACCTAACCAAACGTCCGCCGAGCCTCCTGTGGCTACTGCCCCATCTCCCAGCTTGACGAGATCACCGTGAAGCATGTGCGACGATGGCAGGCATTCGGATTGGCTGCATAGGCGACGAAGGAGCCTCATGCATCGGTGAGGGGAGCCGATCTCGATCTTCAGTGCCTATAGGAACCCGTTGGGAAACAAAGCAAAACATGAAGCACCGGCGACGAACCTCGTCTATGATATCCATCAGACAACATGCGTCAGCCCGGCTCAGACTTAGCAGAGCTGATACGTCCGGCTGGCTATGAGGCCAAGTCTGCTCAACCCTATTCGCCCGTTGTGTTAGATATGCTTCTAGTAAGCTGTGCAGGGACGATTTATGATCGACACTGCATATGCCACCCGCGCTCTCGAGTGACTGGCGAAATCTCAGATCACAGACACCTCTCAAAACAGAGCTATTGTCATCTCACCCACGATATTATGGTCAATAGGCATTCGCAGTCCCTCTTGCTGGCCTGGATGTCGACGACATTTTGCTTTGAAGCACCGGAGCCAACGAACGCGGCACCCAACGGAGGACGGCCGGTGCGACACACTGGAACCTGCATGGATTGTATCGGTCAGTTATTACTCTACGGTACCAACGTCGAGAAAGAGATCCCACCGAGATGGAAGAGGCCAAAGAGTCGGTAGATGGGTTCGATCGTAGCCCGCCTACTGCCGGTGACATCGAGCGCGGGGGAGAAGGAGTGTAACGACTCGTAGGAGATGAGTCAACATAGCTCTTCCAGGAGTTGTGGAGCGGCCTGCCCGTAGTGATCATACATCGGTCGGCATCGTACGTGAGACCATGGACAGCTTCCGGACCAATTTGCCTTGACGCGGATGAAGCAGAAGACGTGAATATTCATAACAGAAATGACATATGATGCGCTCACCTCACGATGGCTTCCGACTCCGTTCTAGTCAGTCAAGCAACATGAGTACCGGGATCTGAAATAAATACTGCACTGCAGCTTACCTGCGCCATGGAGAGATTAGGATCTCCACCATGGTTTCTAACTTGATCCCCGATTCGAGAGCACATGTAACAACAACGAAGAACAGCTTATACTGCACGTTTCTCAGCGCGCTCCGATCAACTGTCATCAAGGGCGGATCTGTCATAGGTACAGCAAGTTCCATATTAACGGTGTGGTCCGCCCCGCCTTTGATGGAGACATTGGCGGGGCCTTGCATCTTGATGATATCTCCTCCCATTCGGCCCCAAGACATCGAGACCAGCTTGGCTTCGACGACTTCAACCCGTAAAGTGCTTGCGGACTCCGACTGCAGTGTGGCCGTGACTGATATGGCGTCTTCCGGGCCATAGCATTGTCGATCTGTTTGAACTTCTAGCAGAACACCGTTTCCGCGTGTTGCACAAGAGGCCGGCCTTGAATACGCAGGCCAGGCCGCATGGAGGTCATATCGCTCAACCGTCATCCCATATAGTGCTGAGGCCATATCCAGCGTAGCCCCTACTCTTTTACTGTGCGAAACGAGCATTAACGTAGGTACTATCGGGAAACATGATATTCGACAATCACCTCCGTTTAAACTGAGCACGAGCCATGATGAAGTAGGAGATCCCAGAGTATCTTGCAGCGCCGGGATCAATCGACGGCTCAACCTCCGAGTCGACGCCACGCAGCTGCTAGACGAGGAAGCAGGCGATGCCAAGTTGTGAGGAGGTGTTGGTTTTGTGAGGTCCCGAATACTAGTACTTACTATCGACCGTGCCACGGAGCATGTTGGAGGTAAGTTATCCGGGAGCATAACCTTGAATGGCACTGAGAACTAAACAGCCTGTGAGGGTGCGGTACATTGACATGCCCGTCTTGTCAAGGGTCATTCTTACGGTGTCTACGGAGATATACATGCTGCCTTCAGTTTGTCCATTCAGGTTGAGATATTGACGCAGAACGAGTTCATCATTGCACCAAAGCTCTATGCAAAGAGACTCCATCCGCCAGCGGAGAAAACCGGAGAGCGTTATGGTCTGGGTAGGGAAGGTTGAGATGCTCGGACCGGAATATGTCTCACGGATTTCATTGTGCTTACCCCTTGCATTGTGGCCTTGGGGTGAACGGCTTCGTTTGATATCCCAGGATACCCTATGTTTGGAATGTCAAGTGACATTGCAACCGTTATCTAGGTTAATCACCATCTACGAAGCTAACCAGCCCTTCTGCATGTGCGATCGTTCTGCATAACACCATTCTAGTGAGCTCCCTTCGAGTGCCATGCATACGTATCGTCCAAGTAATCTCTTTGCCTACGAACATTTTGTCCGTAATGATAAGTTCGTGAGACTTCTTTGCGCCAGCGTTCCGTTCCGAAGTTCTCGCTAGCGGACCGACATCAAGGGTTCCCATAGGCAAGATGAGGCAGCAGAGATAGTTCAAGGGATTCCACGGATTCCAATCTCCAGGCATGGCAAAGTCAATGATCACCAAGGAGTGCAGTCGTGAAGGGCAAGGTTAGGCGCTCAATCTCGGACTGACATGAGATCCCGCGTTTTCACCGCCTGCGCCTCGTGGACAGTCAATGCCTCGGAGGCTCGGGAACGGAAGTGGCTTTTCATGCGACCTGCATCGATTCTGGTGTATTCCTTCCCTGTGATAGACACTGGCGATGCGAGTTCGAGGCGAAGCGATAGCATGCTTTGCGCTGTCGTTGACGTGAGTGCTGTGGAAGCTCATGACCAGCTCGAAGTTGACTCGCACCTTTGAAAGAGTCGTTTCCGTGGTCCTACTCATCTTGTTGCATGTATGCGATTTGACGACCGGGGCCAAGACTTTGAATTTGAATTGAAGCACTAGATTGGTCAAATCAACGCGGCGCCTGCTCCGACAAGCATATCTTTGGTACGCAGTCAAAGCCAGCTCGTGTTCATTGACATGCTGGACTCTATGGCATGGTTCTTCGCACTGGATTCTGGAGCTGATGTTGAGCAAGGACAGGTTAAGGTCAATTTTGCGAACTATGGGTAAGGTCTAGCCGCCGTCCATGGTGAACAGAACGTTCTCATGCTTTTCTCTCACTCTGCACAGGTCGGCCCTTGCTCGTTGGCTCGGTAATTCCACAAAGGCATCTGATCTCTATGCATCCAACTTCACATCACACATCGGGGGCCACAACGGCCTCCGGAAGTCGTATCGCTGGGGGCTTTATTCCTTTTGCGGGTTTCTGGAACACAATCGGGGATCATGCTCGTCAACGCAAGCTGCACATAAGTTCCAGCCGTTCCAAGCAACGATGTCAGACATTCCGGCCCAGTACCAAACAGATACAACGGAGATTTTTGCCAACTTTACGGGCTTCCAAAGTTTCCGAGACTCGAGAGCTTTAGGTAGCTTCACCGAAGGTGCCTATGTCATGATCATTCTGGGTACGACGTGTACAGGACTCTCCTTGTGGCTGTCAGTCTCTCTGTTTATTGCTCTGATCCCCACCATCGTACACTCATGAATCCACAACAGAGAGCTGCGGTTTGGCAAGAATCACCTGGCCTTTCTTATGAACGCGCTGTTATCGGTGTTTAGCAGCGTGTTCCTCCTGATAGGCGCTGCCATATGGACCTCTATGATTCATAATACCGCCAAGATCAACTCGTCAACATTTCTTGCCCGCGATGGGACATCTCAGTCCTTTGGCATCCATGTATCTCGCGGCCCTGGCCTTGGACTTCTGTGGGGCGCATTCGGGGCTTCCGTGCTCACAATACTCCCTCGTCTAGTTATGTGAGTGCATCACATCGCAATTGCTACGTCGTGCTTATAGAACCCGAACAAGGTGCTGCACATATCGGGGCTGAGATTTGTGTGTGTCAAGCAGGCCCGTTTGTAACGTTTGTGTTCCATAAGACGCACTCGTACCATTCACTCAAGTCCCTCTGCCGTGGTAGGACCATGGATGTAATTAGCTACGTCATGATATGAAATCTCCTTCTATCTCGTGCAATAGAGGCGTTTTCTATGCCGAAGATGGCCAACGTGGTGCGTTGAATTGGGGGCAGGTTGGCAGAGAGGGTGAACGGCCGTGAAAGATGTGGCGATGCGAGGTAGCGGTTCGGCCGTTGACGTTGTCGAGACCGTCGACGGCTACTTTCCTGCAGAAACTTGCCGTACGGCGAGCGTTGCCAGGCTGCTGCAAAGCGTTCCACGCGCAAGCGCACTCAGATCCGCAAGAGGGCCCTCTGAGGCATCACCCGGGACCTCCCTTGTTCCTTGAAACAGGATTCACAGTGCTTATAAACTCATGATACGTCTCCGCTTCATGAACCACATGTTTTCGTAGCAATCCTTTTGACCCTTGACACCAAATATGTGACGCGCGAATCCTACCGTCCAAGATACACTTCTTGTGCTCGACCATTCGGTCTCTGAGTCATCGCCGACCTCACACGAGTCCATAGGTCTGCGCAGGTACAAAGATGGGTTGTCAGGCTGCTGTTCCGGTCTGACACTTGCTCGAATCACGATCAAAGAAGCGACTGAGGGCGGTCGGGGAGATCTCTATGTCGCACCACCGGTCCTTAGCTGCGCGTGACCATGCAGACCCCATCAACACTAGCTCTTGCAGGAAGGTGGTCAACGTGGACGTACCGCTCTTGGGCGTGGGGTTACTGGCCACGAACGCTGCGAGGACGTTGTACAAGTCCGGCATGCCGCGGGCGTGACAATTCCACGCCCAGTCGACGCGACCGTGAGGGCGCAGGCGGTAAAACACGAGCCGAGGGTCCGTCACCTCGTCAAACACCTCGAATACGCGGCGGTCATCCGTGTGAGACGCGTTCATCCCGAGCACTTCCATGCGTGGACTGTTCTCCAAAATATCCATGACCGCGTCCTTTACTGCGATCAGGCACTGTCCTTCCGGCCTCAGATCCGAGTACAGGCTCAGATAGGTCAACTTGGGCAAACCTGCCAGCCCACGCCAGTCGAGCCAAACGCGATGCGAGTCGACGATCTCCAGATGGGTCACACTCTGAAAGAGCGGCGCGGACCAGTCGACCTCGTCGCTCTGACGAAAGAGGCCCCAAAGCCGGATGCTGAGCTTCTCTGGCGCGTGCTCGTTCAGCGCGGCCCAGAGATTCTGCATGTCCCCCGAATGCTCCTTCTTGATCCAGCACGCAAGGGACTGGAGCTTGCGGTACGAGCGAAGGAAGACGATCGCGTCCGGAATTTTCAAGTTGTATGGGATCATGATGGACCCCACGTAGAACTCGGGAGGCGGGTGCTTGCTGACGTCGCGCATGAGCTGACGGACGCTTCGATCGTAATCCGGGGCATCAAGGAGGACGTGTTCCTTCACAAATGGGGAAACCCTGCATAGATTGCGAGTGAGCAGCTGGCCGACCGGGTAATGGAGCTGTAGCGACCATATGCGCACCCGTTGGGCAACCTGGCTTAGCATTCTCGCGTGCCGGACGTCATCTTGACAGGACATCTCGAATACGTAGCGTTCGAGTTCCTGGGGCAGCCGAGATAGTACGTAGTCTCCATAAGATGGACGATGAGCGACAGTGGTGGCTTTCTGCGTATCATCTGTCTTGAACCAAGGGAACAACCTGAACCGGGTGGACGACATGAAGTGAGACAGCGAGCTGACTTCTATGCCGGAGGTTGTGATCTTCGTGTCGCGTTCACGGTGGGTGTTGAGGAGAGGACAGCACAGAGTGCAGTGGTGGCGTTCATGGGTCTTCTATCTGGGCCACTGGAGACGTTCGAGGACGCATTTACGCCAAACCAGGCGAAACCGCGAAGGGCGGTAGCAATGCCACTTGATATTCCTCTAGTTAAGCCTCGCAGGGATACCTTGACTGTAACAGAGCGGTAAGAAGTACTCTGAAGTAGGACTCCGACGCTTGAATCAAGACCCGATTATTCGCGCATCACGTGGCGTCGATTTCCCTCTTCCAAAATTTGTGAAAGTAGCGACTCTACGGTAGCCATGGATGGACACAAAACAAAACGAACACGGACGAGACCTCCTCGCAAAAGGCCCGTATCCACTGCCGGACACTCCCAACCGGCACCCGAGTCCTCGTCCTTGTCTCCCTCTCTGTCCGCCTTCTCCAGCACTGGACAACTTTTCGCGTTAGTCTCCCTTTCCGTAGACAAGCATCGTTTACGGGTATACGATGCATCAACTGGACGCTGTACATCGGAGTACTCTGTGGATGCCGCGCGGGTCACCGCCTTGCGGTGGGCGCACCTGAAGGAGGCCGTGGGCGGCGAAGAGCCGACCAAGAAAAAAAGGAAACAGCGGGAAAGCGCAGGGGCATCGTCGTCTACTGCGAATGAGGTGATATTACTTGGTCTCGCGAACGGTTCTGTTGTTGTATTCTCCCCCGCCCATGGACGCGTGCTCAGCACGCTCAGCCATCCCGCAAGCACTTCCTCCATCCTTTCCATCGCAGTCTCGCAGAAACAGCACAGGATATGGACTTCAAGCGCAGACAACGCTCTCCGCTTATGGGACCCCGTCAAGGGTATCGTAATAGGCACCTGGAAATCAGGTGGTCACATACCCTACTCCTGCATAACCGTTCGGCCACCATCAGCAGGTGATGATGAAGACGACGCAGACACCGAGCTACTGGCCGCGAACCATGCTATTCAGCTTCTCTCCCTCACTCACGAAGACGTCTCTTCGTCCATCGAGTGCGATGTCCTCGCCTCCGTCACGGGCCACGCATCTCCAGTCACCTCCCTCGAACCCTCCACTACCTCACAAACCCGATTTTTCTCCATTGCCGAGTCGGATCGCTTCGTGAACGTATGGGAAATACCGGAGGACCTCGAATCCGAGTCCACCGTCGAAGGCAAGCTTGCCGCATCCATCCCGCTTGACGCCGAGGCACGACATATCGCCCTCTCACCACCCGCCCCCGGATCCTCCGCCGAAAATGTCCTCCTCGCCGTGTCCGCATCCGGGAAAATCACGATCTACCCCATTCCTGCCGAGCTCACGGACCCGGCAATATCGAAAAAGTCGAAGCAGAAGGTGCCGACGCTCGTCCCGCGCTCGACCATATCCGTTTCGCAGAAGAAGGGACAGCAGACGCCGGCACAGGTGCTCAGCGCCGTTTTCGTTCCAGGAAAACGTCAGGCGAGGGTGATTAGGCTCGTCGGCGGCGTACGGCCAATCTTCGAGGATGTGGTACGCCTCCGTCCTTTCCATGTGACGGACGAGCTGTTGATTGGCGGTTATATCAGGCTTACACGAACGACGCGGGCCAATACGTCGCGGAAGTGACGATCACACCCGACGATACCGCTTCGGCACCAAGTCAAACAAATACTGTAAGCGTTCACTACCAAAGGCTCTTCATGCGCTAAACATAGAACAGGGCGCGCCGACGCACAGATACGCGGAACCGTCATCATTGGCAGTACGCTCGGGTCTGGCGCTCGGCCAAGACGAAGCCCACGACGACCCAGCGCTCCGCGCCGCCGACGGCGCCCTCGATACCGATCTCGCCGAGCTTACCCTCGGCGAACGTTTAACGGCGCTCAAAGGCGCCGACGACCCCTTCGGCGCGCCCGTCGACTCGGACTCGGACGCCGATGCCCAACCCGGGCGTACCAAGCCCCCAAAACGCGGCGGCGAGGCCGTGCCGGCGAACTCGCTCACGCGGACGCTCATCCAGGCGCTGCACTCGTCTGACGCGCGCCTGCTCGAGACCTGCCTCGCGCACTCGGACGCGGCGCTCGTGCGGAATACGGTACGTCGGCTGCCGCCGCAGCTCGCGGTGCCGCTCTTGGACGCGTGCATGGAGCGCCTCGGGCGTGGCGCTCGTGCGGCGAACTCGAAGGGCGGCGGAGGGGGCGCGAGCTCGCAAAGGGGGATGGGGCTCGTGAAGTGGGTGAAGGCGGTGCTGGCGGTGCATAGCGGACACCTTATGACGGTTTGTTGTTCTTTGACTTACGGGCGTCAGCGTGATCCTGAAGCGCTTTTCTCGCAGATGCCGGACCTCGTGGCGCGGTTGTCGGCTCTACATCAGACGCTCACGGCAAGGCTCGCGCTACAGGAAAGCTTGCTGTCCTTGAGCGGTCGTCTCGACATGGTGCTGTCCCAAATTGAGATGAGGGCCTCGGTCGCGCCGGCGCCGTTGGCGATGCCTAAAGGCGCCAAGGCGAACGCTCGTGCGAAGGGACCGCAGAAGGAGGTGAGGAAGTATGTGGAGGGCGAGAGCGAAGACGAGGAGGAGAATGAGGATGAGATGGAGGTCGAGGTGGAGAGCGGCGATGACGAAGGGAGCGTGGAGGACATTGAGTTGGGAGAGGAGGACGAGACCGACGAGGAGGATGAAGACGAAGACGATGAGGATGAGGATGATGAATCAGACGACGGCGAACCACGCATTAACGGCTTCATCGACGACGAAGCGGAGGAGTACAGCGGAGATGAGGATGAGGACGACGAGAGTGAATGATTAGGCTTCGCCTGCATTCCACGACATTGAAGATAATGTTATTCACTCATGAACCGTCGCTGTAGAGTGCGGTACAAAGATGCATTCCCTTGCATATCCGGGCTCACTGATCGAGGGTGTATCCTCAGGTCGTCGTGATGCAAAATGGAAGCGCTTTACCGTCATTCGACCCCGCTCCCAGTAGCGGCGCTGCGGGTCATGATCTCCCATCGATCCATCAGGAAACGTGCGGGCCTCGAGGTGCGAATAGCAGTGAAAAATTGGTTGAACCATGGGTGAGCGGAATCCCAGACGTTGATCATGCACCAGATCGTGAGTGAAAACCCTATAGAACAGACAATACCTAAAGGGATCCATGTTCTGATGTCGGTATTCTGGAAAAAGAGCAAACAGCATGCCACGGCGAACGAAACCATGCTGAGGTTCGGGTGGGCATGCGTATGGTTGAGACAGCATGCAAGATGCACGCACCCCCACATCATAAGTGCGTATGGCAGAGAATAGAGGATGGCTGGGATGACATGTGAGATGGAGCAAATGTCGATCTCCGGAATCCTCACCGAGCGTCTCTATGCCATATACCGGATGTTGTTTAGCAGCAAGCGCATTTGCCTGGGTATAGCCGTCAATACGTGGCTCGAAGAAGACACATGATCTAAGCTAACCGCTTCTCCAGCTGTCATGCGATGACTCCTTCCATAATGCCTATCCAGCAGCAGACCAATCTTCGAAAGACGAATCAGGCACCACTCTCAACGTGCTAGTAATGGCACATACAATGATGGTTCCGGTGGAGGAAGCGGTTGAGATGTACGACGCAAGTTGTGCGAGAGACGGTGCCGGACTCGCGGGACTAGGAGTGAGCGCTGACAAGATCTGGAGGTTCGTGGCTTGGTTCGACTGAACTACACTCGGAATTGCCAGAAAGGCTAGCTGGAGAACAGGTTCAGAGACTACCAGGCTCCGATGCGACAACCGCGTACATTGACCGAAAGCAGAACTGTGGCCTAAGGGGAAGAGGGTAAGATTTCGCGTATCGACTCAAATGTTGTTTGAACAGACCGGGATGAGATACTTTTCCCACTCCCTCTCGATGTTATCGACGAACTGCTTCCAGGCAGATTCCACGATGATGCTGTCCACCCATATACGCTTGAGGTTCCTCATATGAATGTCCGGGGCAAAAAACAGGAGCGGGGATAAGATGGTTATCAGCAAAGTTGGAGCTCCCTCAGCGTCTTCGTAGATAGATTCCCAACTGCTGAGTCTTGCCTCTCGTTGACCATACAAGTTGAGGAACCTTGTGTGAACTGAAGAACCGTCAACATCCCGTCTCTCGTAGAAGGCCAACTTCAACGTACGGATGAAGTTCATTACTCGCCCTTGCAATCCATGCCAGCATCAGTGAACGTTCCGTTGACAGTCTGTGTGACCTACCGACAACTTGAGCGGAGTATCCATGTGCGTTCTCTACGACTATTCTATGATCGTGCTAGTCAATTATGAGGCGGAGGATATGTCCTTACAATTGATATTCTTGAGCAGTTCCACGAGCATCATCACCTTTTCGATACCGTATGGGAATGTCGAGTTTCTCGAGGTTGCCTGATCTGACGGTCCTTCAACGCAACGTTGTTGCCAAAGAATTTTCAGCATACCAACACCACCATGCACCATCATACCGATCAACTCCTGCAGCAAGTCTGGAGCCACCGGTCTATCGAGTGGAAACAGCTCCCAGTGAGTCCTGGTTCGGACGTTAACTAGGCTCATGAACCTTATGCAGAGTGAGTCTTTTGGTCTGATTTGATTGATGAGCAACGATACTTACCTAGCGACATGTCGGCATACCAATACAGAGCTTCGAGCTCGATCTCTGACAACGCGTTCAGCGTACAACACACGATTGAGATAGCAAACCGCTCATACTTGCTTGGGACAGCTCAGTGATTCCCTTCACTTCCCTGATAGTCCATCCGATGTTCATCTTGTTAATCCAAAATAGTGTTCGCGCGTCCGGATTCGCGCAATAGTAGTAGCATTCGGCATCATCTCCGGTGTCAGGGAGCTCAAGCATGATTTCTGCGTTGGTTGGAAATTCCTCGCCGAGACTGCATTTAACAGTTTCGAGACGCCTTGCGCTCTTCTCTATGCGTGCTAGGACTTCCTTGTTGTAGAGATCTGCTCCTGTGACCATGCGCTAGTGACCGCGTAAAGCACATGTCACTTGCAATTCGTATCGAGATGGTGATGCAGCGAAATAAGACGCACTCTTTTCGGATCCCAGAAGTAGATGCATCCGTCGGGATGAATTTGGCGAGTCCACCCGTCTGGCGCAGGTCCGCTGAGTGATTGCGTGAGAGAATGGCTTTGAACGTGCAATACTACGTACTACTCGATTTTGATCGTCATGGGCGGAACTTCACACGTCGATTCGCGACGAGGTCTATCGGCATGTAGAATGAGATCCATGATACATCCAGCGAGGCACCACCGTCGCCGCTCACATTTTAAGGCCGCGCACATATTTCTTGACGTAGTCGGTATCGACAGGTAATATTGCCCAACTTCGCAGGTAGTCATTAGGGTATTCTTCACGATGCGGGCCTAGCGTCAAATCTGGTTCTGCGGGCGTAACGCCAGCTGGAGTGGCTACTACTGGAGAATGCTATATAAAAGCGAGAGGGAGTTCAACGATTTGGGTCCTGGCTAAGAGTATGGACTGACTGATGCAGTGTCGGCAGTAGTTGCAAGAGCTGAAGCAGCGTGCGAGCGAGGATTTGCGACTCCCGTAGTTAAATCGTAGCCCCTCGTTCCGCTATCGTCACCGCTGGGGTCCTCCCACTGCGGACTGAAGGAGTCTCGAGCTCCTGCTTCATGTTCGAGTGGAGACGTTACCGATACTATGATGGAACTTGGGCGGGTGATTGAATGGGACGCATTGCAGGAGCCGGTGGGGGAAGCGGGAGGCATGCCCAGAGACTCAGCTGACGGGAGAGTGACTCCCTCAAGGGGAACGCTAGGCAGAACGATGTTGATGGACGACGGATTCTGTTCTTTATTCTCGCACATTGGGGCGAGGACGTCAGACGAGAGAGAGGCTTGACTGTCCATGGGAGACCTCGCGCCAGGAACCGCGAGCAAATTATTCGTTGACCGGGAGGACATGGCAGAAACGTTTGTCATGTCAAGAGCGATGTGTTCGGGTTTCTTCGATTTGCCGCGCTGGAATAACGAGACCTTGGGCGTCCGAGAAGCTAGAACTACATCCTTCGTCGTAGAATGGCACGTCCCAAGGCATGATGACGCGTATAGCCCCTGTAACCCATCAGCGATAGTCCTCGGGTGTGTGTGGTGGCTCCCTCCACGTCGAAAGAGCATGCGCAACAATCCGCCGAGTACATGCCAAATACGATGGACGCGATGCTGTCGAAGATAACAGCGAAGCAAGTCGAGTAGCTGTCGCAGTAAACGGGGAAAAGATGTCTTGAGCATATGGAGGCGAGAAGGCAGAAGTAAGTGTAGAGATCATCGTGTACTGCGTATATATATATATGCTGGCGGTGTTGCGTGAGGCTCGACAACACACGGAAGAGGCGAGTTTGAACTTGGCTGTGTTCGGCATAGCAGTTCCATGCCTCGTTCTTAAGACTTGGGTCGAGCTCCAATGAACCGTAGTGATGAAAGGAAGCAGATAGCACATGAGACCCCCAATGAAACCTACTTGAGCATATCGAACCGTCGAGCAGCGTAAGTACGGGCCGGGCCGGTCGCGTAATACACGTGGATGCACGCATATAGATACTGTACTTTTACGACCATAAGTTCAAGCGGACCCCTTGGGGACAGGGGACACGCTGTAAGTTCGGACCCGTGGGAAGTTCATGAACTGATATCAATCAGATTGCTTTGTTCTCACAGTAAGTATCAACAGCTCCCACGGTCAGTAAGGTTCGGCCGAAATGGGAGGGGACAGGGGACAAAACCCTGATTTAGGTTCAGTTCAAGGGTAGGGGGGAACGGGGACGAACTTATGGTCGTAAAAGTACAGTATGCCCTTCTGGATAATCGCAGGCTCGTAGGGGCGTGGCGTCTCGTAAGCATCGTGCACGTTCGAGAAGAAGACCCGGTAGATCCGCTCTTGGAGGGGAAGATGCCAGGCAGGTCGATAACTTGAAAGAGATGCATGTACGGCTGGTACATATCTGTGTCATGTCATGAGTTGCCATGCATAAGCCGCTCATGCACTGCGGCAAACAGGCTGAATCTGGGCAAAATATATCGAAAATAATTGCCAAAATAATTCAGAAAAGCTACGAGATAAGTTGACCCAAATGATGTCAAACTTACTGCAAAGAGACCGGGAAAGTATTCATATTTTTGACATATATCTGCATCCTTGAGATAAATCTGTCATAACTTCAGACTAGCTTAGCTGCAAATATGTCAGTAACAACCATAGTTATTATAGAATAATTTTGTTATATGTTTTCCCCAGATTCCAGGGATTTCCCGCTGTGTCAGCGCACGCCTGCAAGCAACCAAGACGCAAATGCGAGTTCAAGGCGAGCCCGTGCAGAAAGGAATCCGGAGCGTCCCGGGGGAGCCCGGAGACCACTGAGGACCCGACTCCCTTCTATGGTAGTTGTCGGTCGGGATTTCGCGAACATTGGAGGGGGGAGAAGGGGGGGAATTCGTATGTAGCGAATTCATTTACATAGATATATATTCGGCAGGCCGTTCCGATTACGTTCTATACATTCGTGTTCGTGGTTCGCATGCGTGTATCAATGTAGCATCATGAGAGCTCAGGCGATGCCACGTCGTCAGTTTTTGGTGGTACAGAAAAAAAAAGGGGGAAAGGAAAAGAAGATTGTTTTTGTTCGTCGATTCGTATCGTGAATATAGGCGTTCCCCCGGGGGGGGGGGTGGAGTGATGGCTCGGAACGGATGGGATGGGGTGGCGCAAGATGGTCAGTATGTGTGTGAGGAGAGAGAGGTGTCCGGATTCGTTGAGGTTGAGCGATAATGGCGATGGAGCAAAAAAAAGTAAAAAGTAAAAGAGCAAGTAGGGGGGAAAAAGAAGAAGAAGAAAGGATTCGTCCATGTCCGGATGGAAGGGTGTAAAAGGTTTGGAAAATAAGTACGAAAAAAGGGGGGAGGAGGAGGGAGGAGGAACGTGGAAGTGGATCGTGAACGGAACGGAACGATTTGTTTCCTTTTTGTTTTCTTTTTTTCTTTGGCTTGTCCATGACCGGATGGACGACGGTTCGCGGGTCTCTTCCTTGGAATGGTGTATAAAAAAAAGGCGAATCGATTGCATCCTTTATCCTCGGAACGTGCAGCATCTGTGGATTGACAAGAGACATTGCGCCGATCAGAGCTTCCGCGTGTACAAGAGAAGACAGACGGAGAGGGAGGGAGATAGAGAGGGAGATAGGGAGAGGGAGAGAGAGAGAGAGAGAGAGAGAGAGAGAGAGAGAGAGAGAGAGAGAGAGAGAGGAGCAAAAGACGCACGAGACGAGATAAGGTCCGAGGCTGGCGAAGAGCGTGGCGAAGGCGGCCCAGAGGATGAAGAGTCCGTTGCCGGCGTCGAGGTGGATGCCGAGCGCGATGGCGGGGGCGGCGTCGGGCCGGGTGAGGTGCAGGGCGTTGACGGAGCGGGCGGAGGCGAGGGCGGCGGTCCAGATGGCGGCGGCGACGAGGAGGAGTAAGGAGCCGACGAGGGCGAAGAGGGTGGAGAGGAAGAAGGTGTAGGTGTGTCGGAGGATGCCGCTGCGAGAGGGAAAGAGGGAAGAGGGAAGAGGGAAGAGTTAGTGAGGTTACCGGTGATGAGGTGGAGAGGGGTAATGGCGGGAGGCTGGGAAGTGTGGGGAAGAAGCGAGGGAGATGAAATGTGTGGAGAGGGTTTAATGGGACGGGTCGGATGGGACCCGGAAATGTCGGGGGAAGGAAGGAAAAGCGTGCACGGAAGTTTGGGGGAAAAAAAGGAACGGGGAAGGTGTTGGTGGTGGTTACGTACACGAAGAAGGCGAGCGCGGAGCAGATGGTGCCGAGGAGGATGAGATAGTACGCGGGGGTGGTGAGCGAGCCGAGGTAGTTGGAGTCGTCGAAGCGGGTGGAGGCCTGGGCGAAGATGTTGTCCGTGAACTGGGTGTAGTTCGCGATCATGTCCGCGGTGAGCGCGCGGTAGGGCTGGAACTTGCGGGCGACGGTCGAGTTGGAGCATTTTCCGTGCAGCTTCTTCTCTCCGTCGGAGGAGGAGGAGGTGGTGGTCAAGTTGGAGGAGGAGGTAGAGTTGGTGGTGGAGGTGGTGTTGGGGGAGAAGGCGCAGTAGGAGTAGAGGCCCCAGGAGTAGTGCGTGCGCAGGCCGGTGCCGTTGGAGAGCGGGAGGGAGGTGTTGGTCGTGTAGAGGCCGTGGATGGGGTCGTTGAACTCGGCGGCGAGGGCGGCGCCGTAGTTGGAGGTGTTCACTTTGGCCTGTGGGTGAGCTCGGGATGAGCCGATAGAAAATCGAGGGTTTTTATGGGTAGGGCTGCGAACTGACCATGGAGATGCTTCGAGGGACGGTCGAAGTGCTTATTTGGCCGACCTTGCGCATCGTCAGGCACCAGGTCCGGCCGGGCACGGAGGATAAGGAGCTTACATGGAGGAATATGAGGAGGATGAGGGAGACGAGGCTGTAACGGCGGCATGACTAAAAGCGTTGCTTTGCGAGTGGGAGAGGACGCACGACAATGAAGAGGCGAATCCGATGCAGAACTCGCCGCGCAGCCGGTATCCCATGGCGGGTAGGAATCGAGGGGAGGGGGCGTCGTCACAGATCAAGTACGTTCGGGGAGTAAGCTAGAGAAACGAATAAAGCAGGAAGACAGGCGAAGTCGCTAACCCCGGGCACGGAGGAAGGAGTGCTTCCCTAAGTACTCGCGCTGGATTACGCTCAGGGCCCACAAACGCAGCGTCACCCTCGAAAACGCGAGGGGAGCGTGTTGGCGTCACGTTACCGCCTTCTCACGCTTCCACGTGTATCATGAGCGCGCCGCGGACTTCCCACGCTTTGCGACTGTGGCGGTGACTCATTGTCCCTTGGGCCATGCCATTGAGTTTCCCGTTGATCCACGTTTTGCGGGGGCGGCTTGTGAGGCTGTTGGGCGTGTAGGGTGGGCAACACACGGGGGAGGGTTTGGACGCCGTCGCCGGGAGCCTCGTGTATCAGCGTCGGACGGAGGACGGGGCGAAGGCTCGATCGCCGCGCCTTCTCATTTCGGTCGAGCACAGCCATCGCAGCACCTCGTCCCATCGCGGCCCCAGTCCAAACGCGCGGCCCTTGCGCTTGCGCCGAGCCTGTCATCCTCTCAGCCGACATTGACCGAGCCATACACCCATTCAGCCCTCCTCGCACGACGTACGAGTCGATCGCTAGTCGACTTACTTGGCTTGACTCCTTCCCACCGACCACCATGGGCACCGACCAGCCCGACAAGGGCACCTGCAACCCCAGCGCCAGCCAGTACCCGCCCAGCAGCCCCTCGCCCCTGCGGACCAGCTTCGTGCAGAAGCTCGCGCGGAACAAGAGCGCCGGCGGCGGCAGCAGCAACGGAAGCGGACGCGGCCTCGCGCAGTCGTACGCAGGACCGAGCGCGAGCAGCACGACGAACAGCCCTGCCGGCCCCGCGAACATGAACAGCAGCGTCTCGGCTTCCGGCGGAGGCGGTAGTACCAGCGGCCCGAGGCGCATATTCAGCATCAGCAGACGAGACAGGGGCAAGGAGAAGGAGAAGGAGAAGCAGAGGGACGGGACGGATGGCGGTGAGCTTCTCCCATCCATCCTCACAGCCGTTATCCACACCCCCTGCACCTCAAATTTGGTGCAATCCATCTCTTCCTGGGGCACCGTGCTAACGAACCTTGCGTTGGGATCTATCGAACAGGCGCCCACAGCCGTCCGCCTCTCACAGCCCGCGGGAGTGCCTCCAAGCCCTCCCCCAACCCGAGCGCGAGCGCGAACAAGGACGACGATTCGCCCTTCATCCGGCCACCTTCGCCCTCGTCCTCGCCACCTTTGTCCGCCAGCCGCGGCCCGCGCCTCACATTCGGACTCGAAGCCTCCGTACGTCCTCCATCTCGACTCCCTCCCTCCGCTCACTATATGCGCCGCACATCACTTACTAAACCCCCCCTCCCTTTGTGTCCCCGCCCACAGATGCGCGTCGGCACCCAGGCCCTCATCCAGGCCCTCCAGGCGCTCCAGGGCTTACCCCTCTCCGACGCCGACGCCGAGCACGACGCCGACCCGACCTCGGCCTCGGCCTCCTCCGCCGACGAACGCCCCCGCCCCCCGCCGCTCTCCCCCGCACCGCCGGCGGACGCCGAATCCGACTCGAACGAGGACGTCGCCGGCCTCGCGAGCAGCATCCACACCATCCACCGCCCGCTCGCGCGCAAACGGCGCACGCGCGACGCGGTGCCGATCCCCGGGTACCATAATAAGGGAAAAGGAAAGGGCAAGGAGTTGGAGACGGGGATGGGGATGGGAGGGCTGCGGAGGCGGCCGGCGATGTCGGACGTGGAGCAGAGTCCGAGCGAGGGCGAAGGCGAGAGCGGGGCGGAGGGGGAAGTGGAAGACGAGAGCGAGCGGGACGAGCGAGGCGAGGACGGCGGGGATTTCGAGGTGGAGGAGCCCGAGAGCTTCGCGGCGGATGTGAGGGGAGGCGCGCGCGGGCCGCCGAGTCCGTCGTCTGCGCAGACGACGCCGAAGGTCGCCATGTCCGCCGTCGCGGAGCGCATCGGCCGCGAGATGCAGAAGGAGGGAGGAGGGGGAGGGGGAGGAGCGAGGGACAGGGTGGAGAGCCTCAGGGAGCGGAGCACGGCGAGCCGGAGCGGGAGTATGGCGACGGTGCGGCTGAAGCGGCGCGCGAGGTTGGCGGATAAGTTGAGGGACGTGTTCGAGCTGCCCGGGATCAACGAGGTCGTGGCGGAGCTGCCGTGCTGGCTGTTCAGCCGGTCGGTGCTGCTGCAGGGGTTCATGTACCTCACGAACGCCTACCTGTGCTTCTTTGCGCACCTGCCGGCCAAGGAGGTGCGTTATTTCGTCGCCTAATCTTTCGTTCTTCTCGCCGAGGGCTCACGGGTACGCGTATATGCGCTGCAGGATCAAGTACTCAAGTCGGGCTCGCTCTACAAGAAGGCGCAGCGCACGAAGCGCTGGATCAAGCACTGGTTCGTGCTCAAGAACGACGTGCTGTCGTGGTACCAGTCCGCCGCGGACCCGTACTTCCCGCACGGCGTCGCCGACCTCCGCTACGCGCTTTCCTGCGAGCCGCACGGGGAGAAGGAGCTCCGCATCCGCACGAACGCGAAGACGATCCACCTGTCCGCGGACTCGGCGCGGCAGCGGGACGACTGGGCCAAGGCCGTCCGGCGCGCGATGTTCAAGAGCCAGCACGAGGGCGCGCACGTCAAGGTCGCGGTGCCGTACGGGCTCATCGTCGACGTCGACAAGAGCCGCGCGATGGACTGGACGGAGACGGTCGAGGTGAAGGTCCTCGAGGGCGGCGTCGCGATGGACAGCTACTTCTTCGCGTACTTCAAGGATATCGACGGCGCGCTCGAGCAGATGCGCGACGTCGTGCGCACGTACCGCCCCGCGGTCGAGGGCGGCAGCGGCAGCGGCACGGCGCAGATCATGGACACGACGGTGCCGCGCGCGCCCGCGTCGTCGCCGCAGGACGCGCCGCCGCGGCCGTCCCTGGACCGCGCGGGGGAGCTCTCCCCGTCCGCGTCTACCTCGTCTTCGCGCATGTCGGCGGCGTTCCGGCTGTCGTCGCTGTGGAAGCCGATCTCGGACTCGCTCCCGCTCGTGCGCTCCCCCGTCTCGGCCGGCGCGAGCCTCGAGCCGCAGGCGGGCGAGCGCCCGGACGAGTTCATGCACATCAAGAAGGGCAGCTCCTTCGTCCCGCGCACGGCCGCGCCGCGCTCGATGACGACGGACCCCGGCGTGCACGCGCGCGCGCACGCGCACGCGGTGCCGGGGATGATGGGCGAGCGGAGCGTGTCCGAGGGCGCTGCGGGCCTGGCGCGCAGCGAGCACACGTATCCGCCCGGCACGCTGGCCGTCGAGGCCGAGCCGGCGCCGAGCCCGACGTGGAGCGTCGGCGTGCCGTCGTGGCTGAGGGTCCCCGGACGGCGCGCGCCGACGTCGCCCGCGAGCGCGGCTGTGGTCGCCGGGTCGGTCGCGGGCGTGAAGGAGGTGTACGCGACGAGCGGGGGGAGGCACCGGTCGACGGGCAGCGCGGGGAGCGGGGCGGAGCTCGGGTACAGCGTTCTCGATCCCGGGGCGGGCGTGGACCCGGAGATGCGCGACAAGTTTAGGACGTATTTCGCGTTCGACGAGAAGGAGACGTTGTTGGGCTGTGAGTGCTGGTTTCTTTTTTTTTTTTTTTGTAGGTGATGCGTTAGCGCTGATCGTGCGAGATAAAGATTTTCCCGGGTACATCTACCGCGTGTTACCGGTCTACGGGCGACTGTACGTGTCGACGAACTATTTCTGTTTCAAAGCGGGCGCCTTGGCGTCGAAGACGAAGGCGAGTGAAAACCACGCCGGCTCGTTCGTTCGCCGTGCTCACGCGTTATCAGATGATCCTACCCATTCGCGACATCCTGAGCACGGAGCCCTCGAAGGCGTTCCATTTCGGTCGCTACGGGCTAGTCATGAACCTCAAGGGGTACGAGGAGCTCTTCTTCGAGTTCGGTGTCGAGGACCGACGGTCGGCGTTCGTGCGCCTGCTCGAGAGGCAGATGGAAGACGTCCGGTCGCGCGCACAGCTGGCAGGAGCGGCCGGTCAACAAGACACGCGGGACGCGCTCATCTTCGAGGAGTACGACTCGCGGCAGTCGTCGTCGATCAGCAGCGGCTCGGACATGCGCGGCTCGACCGACGCGGCGGTGACGGAGTCGCTCCCGGCGCATATGTTCACGTCGGCGTCGTCCACGTTCTTGACGTTCAAGCCCAAGGAATCGCTTCATTTCACGTTCTTGACGATCGGGTCGAGGGGAGACGTGCAGCCGTATATCGCGCTCGCGAAGGGCCTGATGGCGGATGGCCATCGGGTGCGGATTGCTACGCACGGGGAATTCAAGGAGTGGATCGAATCGGTTTGTTCACCTGTGGGTTGACGTGCAGACGTGGGACTGACTGAAGCGGACCTACATGCAGCACGGCATCGAGTTTGGATATGTGGGCGGAGACCCGGCGGAACTCATGCGTATATGCGTCGAGAACGGGACGTTCACCGTGTCTTTCTTGAAAGAAGGACTCTTGAAGGTTTGCACAACAGAACCTTGTACGTCAGAAACGCGCGACTGACAATGTCATAGTTCCGTGGTTGGTTGGATGACCTGCTGAAGACCTCCTGGGAGGCGTGTCAAGGCACCGACGTTCTCATAGAAAGCCCCAGCGCCATGGCAGGCTTCCATATCGCCGAGGCGCTCAGGATACCTTATTTTCGTGCATTCACCATGACGTGGACTCGCACACGGTGCGTTTATGTCTGCCTCGTCGGTGTCTGTGCCTGATGCGTGCTTGTAGTGCCTATCCGCACGCGTTCGCCGTGCCAGAACGCAAGGTGAGACATTCGTTCTATCGCAAATTCATGGATATGCTGATATACTGTTGCTAGATGGGTGGAGGTTACAACTATATGGTAAGCTTGCATCTCGGTGTTGCTAGCGCGATGCTGATGAAGAAATGATTAGACGTTTGTCATGTTCGATCAAGTCTTCTGGCGGGCCATCTCTGGACAGATCAACAGATGGCGTAGGAAGACTCTCGGCCTTCCCAGCACCAGTCTTGACAAGATGGAGCCTCACAAGGTGCCTTTCTTGTACAACTTCAGCCCCACCATCGTTCCGCCTCCGTTAGACTGGCCCGAGTGGATTCGAGTGACCGGTGAGACGCAAGATACTCGTCCATAGGATCTTGCACTGATCTCCATGGCAGGCTACTGGTTCCTCGACTCAGCCGAAGTGAGCGCCCAGAAGTGGACGCCCCCCGCGGAGCTCGTACAGTTCATAGACTCCGCCCACCAAGCCGGCAAGAAGGTGGTATACATCGGCTTCGGCAGTATCGTCGTGTCAGACCCCAAGGGCATGACGCGGTCTGTCATCGAAGCCATCGTTCGCAGCGGAGTATATGCAATCCTTTCCAAAGGTTGGTCTGATAGACTGAATGCAAAGACCGGCGAAGCCTCCGAGCCAGAAGAGCCTCTGCCCAAGCAGATCTATCAGATCAATTCAATCCCCCACGACTGGCTGTTCCAGCGGATCGATGCCGCCTGCCACCATGGTGGCGCAGGGACTACTGGGGCGAGTCTGCGAGGTATGGATTTGCCTTCGTACATGCACCGAGTGCTGAGATTCCTGCTGTTAGCCGGTATCCCTACCATCATCAGGCCTTTCTTCGGCGATCAGTTCTTCTGGGCTGACCGTGTCGAGGCTTTGGGCGTCGGCGCTGGCGTCAGGCATCTGACATCAGAAAGCCTCGCGCAAGCTCTGATAGCCGCCACTACTGATGAGAAACAGATCCAACGTGCCAAGGTTGTGGGCGAACGCATCCGCGCGGTACGGGCTTCTGTATGTTCACAGAGATCTGTGTAATTGACTGCTATACAGGAGAACGGCGTTGGCACGGCCATCGAAGCCATATATCGTGATCTTGAATATGCTCGTTCCTTGATCAAGCGTCGTGCCGACGAGGACGTTGGCTCTGACGCGGAGAACGCTACCATCCGTGAATCCCTCGAAGCGTTACCCGACCCGCAAAGTCCCGAATCTGTGGCCAGCTCCTACGGTTCTGGCCCTCGAGCATCTAGTGACTGGAGCGTCATCTCTGGCGACGACGGCACGCCCTCATCGCTGACCTCCCGGCGATCCAGCTACGGGGGTGACGGCAGGCTCGACCGTCCGCAGCTGCCAAAGCGAAACAGCCTCGCCGCCGCTGTTCTGTCTGTGTTGCCGTCTCCCGCTGCGATACGCCCCCGGACCCCCCGCTCAACATCGTCTCCGTCCCCTTCTCGCTAACGACCTTGACTGTCTCACAAAGAGTTTCGAAATCCCACTCACACCATTGCTATTGGTTGGAAATACACTCGTGCTGAATGAACTTCCTTATGCAATCACTATGCAACTGCTATACCTAGATATTGTACGATAGATATACCCTCTAGTACATCCTCCGAAGACCGTCTGCATGTCTAGAGTACGGCTTCGTCCCTGTAATGCTCATCGAACACCTTCTTACTGAATTGTCCGAACGTGTTATTGGGGCCGATCGTCTGGTCGACGTCGGGCTGCATGAAGAGCGCGAACGTCTGTCAGAGTAAAATGGGGAGTTAGCAGAGGCATAGGCAAGTCTCGTGAGGGAGGTACTCACCTCTCGAGACACCTTCTCGGCGCCTTCACCGGCGCCCACCCGGACGCAGTGAGGGGTCGCACGAAGCTTGCCTCCCGTTGCCAATTCGAGCGCTTCGCCCGTTTGGAATGCGAGACAATCGCTGGGGATCGACACCTTCGTGAGGTCGCCGCCGCGAGTGCGTATATACAGTCCGCTAGAGGGCGAGGGAGAGCTGACGATTTCAGGCTCTGATTGTCCAGGCTCGTGGCGGAGATACATTGCCTACGAGGTATGGTGAACTGGGGGCAGCGCTGCATAAATTGTATAAAGGTGCTCACTGAGCATAATCCCGTCAACAGGGAGTGGTCGAGATGGAAGCCACACCAGCTGTCTATGGGCTCATCTTCTGACGGAAGGGGGTTCTCAGCCGATGGAGGGAAGTAGTGAAGAAGACGGGCTTTCGTCGTTTGCGACATGCTGATGAGCTGCGGGAGCGAGATCGAGGCGTCCGTAAGATAGGATGCTGGAAGGCGATCAGCTCGGCCTGGGCTGATGGAGTGTACGTATGTGCTTGCCAAATGGCTGGCATGCAGCCGCCAGTTCACATCCTACTGCGAAGACGAATCTAATGAAACGGGTCAAAAAGTCGGGGAAGGTCGATGTGTGCGGCGGCTGTGTACCTTCCGAGGTCCTTGAAGGCGTCTTCGAACCCTTCCACTGGTTTCAGATCCTTATCCGGCCCTAAAGGTCCCCAGTTCAGTTGCACGAGACCAAGCTCTGAGGTCAAACCTTACAAATGTTCTCCCCATAGTACTCGGGATATGCTTCTTTCAGCGCCTGAGACACGGTCGGTTTGTCCACGATTGGATTGGCATAGTATGAACCCTTCAAGGTGTCTATTTCATTTTCACGCTGAGCATGCCGGCTGATTGAAGAGTAAGAATCACAGACCTGGCTTTCCGTTCATGATTTCCTACAATGATTGATGTTGAGCGATACTCCGAGCTCGATGACCTTTTGGCTGACCTTGCCATACGACCATCCGAAGCTGGAGCATCGTCATTGTGTTGAACTATGAACCTAAGCCCTTTCCCGTACCTATATCGGCTCCGCGAGTCTGCATACTTCTCTCTCGTTGCCTCGTCGAGGCTCGCAAATTTGTCGGCGATCTTCAAGAGTCGCTCGCGCTGCGAGCGATAAGTCTCGGGCAAATCCTTCACGATAATGATGCCCAATGACTTGGGATGAGATCCAAACGCCTGTTCTACGAGAACAGATGCCTGTGTTGGTAAACTTGACGGGGCGAACGAGATACACGCAACGCGCACCAATGGAATCTCGAAGAGATAATGGCGACGACTTCAGCGTGGGGTACGAGACGGTTACAGCTCCTTCCGAGGTAACCTGAACCGCCGGAGACTGGGATAACCTTGTTAGAGTGGCCATCGTACGCGACAAATGCCTTGCCATGATTGCTATGAAACTGAAGAGACTCTAAGTACAGAGGTCGTCTGATTTGATCCGAACTTGCACCCCGCGCATGACTTCGAACTACCAATCTTCCGTTCCCACACATGGACGTTCGACTCGGACTATAACCACCAACTAGTTTGATCTCTGCCTTGCGTTAGAGCAAATGCATTCTTCAAGTGGATGCTATCTGCTGGTGATACAGGAAAGTCAGGAATTACTGAGCTGGTAGTTCTGCCTTTTACTCCCGGCAGATGTTTCACGTCCGCCACGTCAAGGTCACAGTCAAGTTCGAGTTGGTCATCGCTGTCGCACCCCGAGAATCATTTTCAAGTCTGCGCTCGTCTGTGTTCGGTCGACCGCTTGGCATCCCCCCGCCATATGCGTCTGGTCGCTGCTCAGTCTATCCCCACAATCCTTACTTCGTACGCTCCTTAAGATCTTGGAACGATGCCGCCAGCAAGCTCAATCACGGTCACCCTCACTAAGAGGTCAACCGCGTCCGGGGCCGTGCCTATCATCCCGGTCATTTTCGGGCTCTTGTTCGGCCTCCCTGCCCTGGCATGGCTTATACGCAGGTATCAACGATCACGCACAACATCCCCTTGTTGCATCAGAGAACTCCGTCTACCTACCATACGGAGACGGAACGGAACCTCCGCTAGTGATCGACTCTTGTCTCCTATCGGCCAACTTGCCGCTTTGGCTGCCGTCACCGTCGGAGCAATCGGGCAATGGCTGGTCGTTCGCCGCATTCGGTGCTTTCGCGAGTTGCTCCAGCAGCTGCATCAACAGATGAATCAGACCCTCGACTTTGGATGCCGAGGTGGTGCAGACGCTGCTAGGGCTTTCAGCGAAGAAGCCCCAATTGCGAAAGCGAGTTCCCTCTCCTATCTACTTTGCGTTTATATCTAACGAATTCGTCACCAGTCGCACGCATGGTATGCGATGAACCGGCTCAAGTTGGTGCCAGCACGTATCTTGTGGGATAGGGCAGACCATCGTCGGAGCCTCACGTCATTTGCCCTGCCCCACTTTTCGCTCCGAAGGAAGACCTCGGCACAAGCCAATGAACCGCGTCTGCGAGCGTTGCACACATCTCCAGATCTCAGCCGGATCTCTCTCTCTACGAGTACAGGTTCTGCTCTATATTGCACGACGCGACCACTGCGCCGAGCCGCAGCTCCGACCGGTTACTTGGACATGTCTCACGACAGCTTCTTCGATATCGAGCTAGGGCCACCAACCTCGCCTGCCAGTACCCTTACCTTCCCCTACGGTGTTCCTTCTCCTACTTGGTCGGAATTCTCGACCACGTCGACGTTGCCCGTTTCCGACGAGTCCCCGAAGTTGCCTTTCTCTTACTCGGACTCGAACCTCAAAAAGATGGGGTCTCTCACCGGACTGGGCCTTAGACCGCGACTTGGCGCCTTCTCAGCATCTCCTCCACCCTCTTCCCCAGCTTCTGCGAGAGCGAGATGTACCTCGGGACGCGTCGTCAGTCCGCTTTCCAGGTCTGTTCCGACGCGGCGGCGCGCTCAGTCAGATACCTCTGTGCTATCTCAGGTTCAGCTGCAAGTGGCGGGTTTACCCGGGCCTGAGACCCCGCAAACTCCTTTCGGGGACCCTACCACGATCGTCGTGAAGGTCTACGTGCCTGCCACGGCGGACCTATGGCGGATTCGCATCGCGGAAGATACTACCTTCGACGAACTCATGGATTCGATTCAATCGAAGCTTGGCTATACCGTGCGGCTCCATGTTCAGGTATTGACCCGTCCTGAAGGAACGACAAATACCCAGTGTCCTCCAGATGAGACGATCGCAGAAGCCGTAGCACAGATCAAATCGCAGGAGGAATTCGCGGGGTGGATGCAGGACAGGCTCGTCTTCGGGTCAAAACATAGGCTCATTGCTGTGAGGATAGAGTGAACGAATTACAACATTTAGAATTACTTTATACATTCCACTATGTGCGTGAAATTTGCCACATCGGTGGATTGCTACATCTCATGCTCGACGTTGAGACAGGAGGTGAGAGGCACGAGTAAGGAGGAAAACCGAGGAAAAGTACTAGCCCACCGCGAGGGTCGAACTCGCAGCCTTCAGATATCCGCACTAGCCAGTGATAAGAGTCTGACGCTCTATCCGATTGAGCTAGGCGGGCGATGATGAACTATGTCCGTTACGCATATATATCTAGTACTCTCCAGCACATATCATTTGAAAACCTGCGTGAAGCCTCATTGAATACAACGGAAACTGCGATGGTCTATGCACTGTATATGACTTGGTATATAAACAGAACCACTATGATGATACACTGACGCTGACATTGTCCACTTTTGCTTCCGTCTGTTCCACACTCTGACCCTGATCATCAGCTGGTCTCGCACTATCCAGGATGCCAGCCTTTTCGCATGCCTCTCTCAGCAGGTTGCCGCTCTCGTCAACGCTCCTTAGGAAGCGCATGAGCTCTCGGCATAACTTCCATTCGCCTGCCTCTTGCGCAGAGCGCAGCAACCTCGCCGCGTCATCACGAGCATTACCTTCGAGTTGCTCAAGGGTATGCAACACGAGCAGATACGATCCAGCCGTTGTCAGGCGACCGGTTTCTAGGCAAGTCTATATCGACCGGAAGTCAGTAATTACGAAGGAGGGGAAAGTCAGACAGCGAACCTCGAAGAGAGCTTGTGGACTTCCGACAATGTCAAAGAGCCTTGGCCATCGTGTAACCTCAGTCTTTCTGGCACACTTGACGATCACGTCGAGCGCCTCGTCAAAGTGATCAAGAAACTCCACTACGGTCGGCAACACGCCGTCACCCGCAGCTTCTCCGTCGATCGTGCCATTGGCCGTGGAATTAGCAGAGTCGAACTCGGACTCCACCACGTCATGAAGTAGCATCTCCAACGCGTGCGCGAAGTACACGAGATTTGCGTATTCCGCGGCGAACTGTACAGCTTCGCGAACCTGCCCAGCTTCGAGGTGGAAGAGGAGGATATGATGCAAGAAAAGATGGGACTAAAACGGTGACTTGGTCATTGGACAGCGTATACCATGAGAATGGTTCAACACGTACACTCGTCGCATGCCTAAACATAACGAACGGGAGGTTCGACCTGGTGACTACCTCATGCTCAACACCGATGATGATCCCCTTATCCATAAGTGCCGCTGTGCTAACGTTAGTGATCAAAGTAATCGCCAAGGTTGAAGACGTACACAGAGGATAGAAGTCGAGAGGCATGTTCACGCTCTCCTTGACACTGTCTTGGGGTTCCGATGCATCATCTGCAGGCGGAGCCTCGATAGCCAGTGCATTGAGCCAGACACGAACGCCCTGTCCGTCGTATCCCCATAACGAGTTCTCTAGCGCACGAATACCCCGCAAATGTATCCAGCAGAACTCGATTCTGTCGGCAAGGATTTGCATGTCGTATTTGACCTCCTGGTCTCCTGACTGCGTCGAGTTAACGATATGTTCATGACGAAGACACAGATTACCCACTCGTCGTGGTTTGAGTAAAACCAGTTTTCCGCCGACCATCATGAGCACAGTAGCCACTGACATGTCGTCGGCTGGGTCGCCCAGTTCTGTATCTTTAATCAGCACCAACGTCCGAGTGTATGCACGACAGCACTGACGCTTCTGTGCCGAGGGGATCATCCAACTGAGCACTCGTACGGCATTTGGGTTGGCGATGACACCCTCGAAGGTGATACTTCCGCAGAGGTGCAACTTGATGGAGTCAGGCGTCGGGATAATCAGATAATGAAGCAACGTGTTGTCCGCGGTATACACCAGGAGCGAGTTGTCCACCAAGGATAGTATCACAACCGGGGACGACAGGATTTCCCGATGAAGCACGTTCTTGTTGCTGAGCTCGAGGTCTCTCGAATATAGGCGTACCTTTCCTAGTATGTTCATCCACCTGTTTGCAATCGCAAAGATGCTGCACGCACCTGATATGAACGAGAGACTTCGACCGCGGCGATGAGGACATGATGGAACCACACCAAACCTCCCCGGACAGAAAACGCTTGCTCTTGCATCTCGTCGGCGAACAACTTCCATCGGCCGGAGTTTGAGCTGTAGTGGATCAGCCCCCGCCGGCCCGCTACTGCTATGAGTCGACCATCCGTGCTTAAAGCTGAGTAGCGTATTGGCCAATTCGCAGCGATGTAGTCGTGCGGGACCTGACGAATATAAAGTTAGATCAACGAGGCCGGAGCGAAGGCTAGTCATGGGCGTATGCCTTGATATGTTGCCAAACATCGGATTCCGGATTGATGACGCTCATGTCTGGTTGATCCGCTCCCCGATAGACAAGCATCCGATCGTCCAGTTGTAGGAATGCGTAGCGGGTATTGTCCTAAGGCACGTTTTAATGTGAAGAACATGAGCGACGAGGTGCTGCAGACGTGCCGGCGAGTGTTGGCTGGTAGCCGCACTTTTCGCGAACGGAATCACGAATAGTTGACCGTCCTCCGCTGGACTAAGCATCAGCCGCGTAGATCAGCCGCGATGCTTAGAATGCTCACTGTTCGGGGATGACTGAGCCAATACGAACAGCTCGAAGTTACCTGGCGCCCAGAACTGGGTCGATCGTGAGCATGCTACATCACGTCTGCATCGAGCCTACGCACCAGGTCCCGTACTCCGTGCATAAACGCGTCCTGGAACCTATCTTTGCGATGACAAACCCGATCACCACGTCAACCCGAAGGCTATAGACCGACCTGTCTTCGTCCACCTCGTCCACCGTCCCAAAACCCCATGCTAGGCACCGACCTCCGACACTCCACACGGCCCACCCGTACTGCCAACCGACGGCGAGGACGTACCCGTCTGAACTCCATTCCATGACTCGCACGGGCCCCGTTTTCTTAGACAGATGGCTCGCCGGTATCTGCAGGGTGTCAGACCGTGGCACCGCGCCTTCTTCGGAGGGCAGATTAGACAGATGCACCGCTCCGCTGTCACATGGGCGAGTTGCAGTCGTATGTGGCGCGCGAGCGGAACGAGACTGGCTCACCCATGGGTCCCGATGGCGATGACGGAGAACTTGCCGTTGACGGCGATCGCCACAGCGCGTCGGGGCTCGTCGTAGTAGCCCGAGTCGCTCGAGTCGCTCGAATCTGCGTCGACCTGCCGCCGCTTGCCGACCCAGCGCGGGGGGTCGAAGTTGTGTATGCAGATACCCTGCCACTGGAGAGTCGTCTGAGACGCGGTGCTGTCCATCGAAGCTTTCGGAAGTTTCCCCTCGAATCTCTGTCCCGACATTATATGAGTGGAAGTGGAGATCAGAGAACGGGACTCTCACTTGATGGGCCTCTTCGTCCACCGTGCCGAGATCGGTAGCGCTGGGAGGACTTAGGCTGCTGTCTATGAGTTGAGCAATGTACCCCCGTCCGTCCGACGTGATCCACGTATCAACGCCCATGGCCCGAGAGTAGCCTATATCGGCAATCGTCACTATTCCAAGAATGACAGTCAGCGCATATATCCACGCGAACACAAAACATATACCGTTCGCGTCCACCAACCAAGGCAGCTCGTGGTCGTTGAGGACCCACGTATCATATCCGACCCAGTCCGACTTCTTCGCAGAGTTCGATTCGTCTCCGATGTCGGGCCACGGGATGCGCTGGACGGCAGGCGGATCCTGGGTTGAGAAGAGGATGTAGTGTTTTCGGGGAGACACGCTGAGGGCAGCGTTGGTTACCGTAGAGGAGTCGGTTCGCGCTGCGCACTCACCTCCGTAGTGTTCCTTCTATGCGGATCACCCCCTCGAAGCGCAGGGTCACTGCTTGCAACGGCAGAGATTCACCCGGTCCAGCCAGGAAGTTTCGCTGCGCGTTGGGCGCGAGCGGCGGCGCTTTATAGGGCGTCTCGTTCGGGTCATAGTCGACGGCGACAAGCACCAGGAAAGACGCGTTTGTCTATCCGGAGAGCCAAGCTGGCATGAGTGAACGTTGACGGGGGCAGGTAACGAGGCAACAACGCGTTGAAACGGGTGGGCACACACCTGGATGATGATCCTCTTCCCGTCCGGAGACCAGTGCGCGGACGCGTTCTCCCCGTGCTCAGCCAAGGACGTCGGCGTTCGCGAAAGATATGAAAGAACCGCCGAGGGCTAGTGACCAGCGCATGACATATGTACGTTGACGGCCAAGGTCAGCTTCCCCGCAGTGATCTCCACAGAGAGAAGGCGGAACGCACCCGGACTCGCCACACCGTCAGCCCGCTCCGGGTGAGGCTGCAGAACAGGTTCCGCCGCGCGTTCGGGCGGATGCACAGGACCGGCTCGGGCTCGAGCAGAGGCAAGGCGGGCACGGTGCAGAGCTGCCGAGCCGCTGCTGTGGGGAAGTACATGGTCGCGCTGGAGTCTGTGCCCAACAACCCTCGGGCCTGTTACGATAGCTTAGGAGGCGGCCTCAGAGCAAACACGGTGAGGGATGGCGGAAAGCCCTCGTCGTAATGTACTTATACACGTCGTCGTCGTCGTGGCATGAAGCTGGTTCGCGTTCGCATGCATGAGAGGCAGACTCCGGCGACGTTCGGTCCATCTCTCACGGACGGTTCGGACAAATGGCGGAGTGCGTGCCAATCGGAGGAGGGGGGATTGACGGCGGTAGCTTTATTCGCCTACGTAACGAGCGACAGGGACAAAATCCAGGAATAGGTACGGGTTAGTGTACAATTACATGGCTATGATACAGCGCGGCGACTCGCGAGAGAGGGTGCCTGCAATATGAATCGGTACGTACTACGGGTGCTCAGAAGACGAAGAAACAGGAAAAATAGCGCGGTACTTTAGGTGCTCAGCGGGCACCGAACCAGGACTTCAGTTTGGTCCACCGTCCAGTGGGAGCGGACTGATCCGTCGAAGAGGAGGCTGCAGGGGACGTTGAGGGTCTCTCGGTGACAAAAGCTTCGTGCGCAGGCCCGCCGAGCGTCATCGGTTGCCGGGATTGCCGCAATAGTTCCAAGATCACAGAGACGCCCTGACGAGACTGTACGAATGTCAGCAAGGAGAGGATGACGATTAGATGACCACGGGGCTTACACGCTGTATGTTTGCCTTGAACTTGGCCAGGCCGTGATTCTCGATTCTGCTACCGAGACCCCAGCCAAACCGAGACACGACGCTCGCCTCCGTGTTCTGCAGAGTTCCCCTTCCAGCAAACATGTCAGAGAAAAGATGATACAATCAACGATAGAAGCATATCCATACCCGTTCTCCGCCTCCCGCAGCGTCACAGACTCGATCACCTGCATGACCTTCACATGCTCCAAGTTCCTCGTCTGGCAGCGCACGACCTTGCCCGCCGGGTCGACCTCGCTCTCCTCGACGACCCACGACTCGGCGCGGCTGACGATCCCCTGCGGCGCCCAGCGCGGGAGCGCACCGCGCTTGAGGATGAGCCGGGTGGTGACGAGCGTGCCGGCGTCGGTGAGGTGGCGCGAGACGACGTCGCAGGAGACGATATGCGCCGCGTACGGGTTCGGATAGCGCAGGAAGTAGGCGAGGGTAACGATGGACCACGGATCGCTGTGCGCGAGCGATGAGAAAGGAGTCCTCGTTTTCGTCGACTTCACTGCGGAAAACGTACTCGTACTGGAAGGACTGGGAGAAGAATCTCATGGCAGCGACGACGACCCCGGCTTGCGGTTACGCTGCGTCGATAGAAAAGGCGATATCGGTGTTGTTGTCGTCGTTGTTGTGAGCAAGTGAAGACAGCAGTTGGGTGGTTGATGGAAGAAAGGGGTTGAGGGCTTATGAGATACACTCCACGATCGACTGGGTCGAGGTTACTCGAGCTCCAAAGATGTCTGCGCCGAGGCTGCCGCGTGACCGCGCAAGTCGCCGCAAGAAGGCGAGCCGAACACAGCCACGAACCGAAGCTTAACTGAGTAGAAAGCCCGCCAGGAGCACGAAGCTGCATGTACTTATTCCATCTTGCAATTACACCAGATCCTAGTGTACAGTCTAGCCATGCCTAACCAATAGATCAATCGTACCCGTTATCCCGAACCTGCTCGCGGCCGCGAATCCGCACTTGCAGGCCGTCGAACGCTGGACGCATCCAAATCGGCTCTCCCTCCTTCTGCACGATCGCGACCCCCTCCCTCTCCGCCGCGCTCAGCCCGCTCACATCCTCCACCCTCCGCCCACCGGCCGCCTCGCCGATGGTAACGTACTCCTCATGCGACACCTCGTGCCCAAACCCAAGGAGGTACGTCCTCGCGGCGCCGATCCTCCTCGCGGCCGCGACCGCCTGCTCCAGCCCAAAGTGCGACGTGTGCGGCGCGATGTGCAGGCAGTCGAGCGCGAGGATCGCGGGCGGCGGGGCGAGCAGCAGCGGCCAGACGTCGTCCGGGATGTGCGAGACGTCGGAGATGTAGAGCACGGCGTCGCCGATGCGGAAGCCGAAGCAGAGCAAGGGCTGGATGTCGCCTTTGGCGGATTTAGGGTCGCCGGTGGGAGGAGGGTGGTCGTGGCTAGGATGGGCGTTCGACGGGTGTGGTTGAGGGTGCTGGCCGTCCACCTCGGGAAGCTGTTCCGGGGTTGGCACGAACCCAGGGACGGGGGCTTGTGCGAAGAGTCGCCCGTGGTGAACTGCACGATGATGAGCGCGCTGACGCGTTTGGGAGGACATATGCTCACCGGCGAATGGCGTAACGTGAATCCCAGTGCCTTCGATCTCGAAAGGCACCTTATCCTCGATGATGTGCCATTTGAAGTCCGGTACCTGCGATGTCATCATCACGGCTGCGTACGCGATGCAATTTGAGAAAGGGCCTTACATCACCGCCCCCAGTAGCGAACGCCTTCGAGACCAAGTACGGAAACGAGCGCTGGACCTCCTTGAACGTGGTTTGGGTAACATAAAGATCTACATGCGGTTGAATCGCCGAGCGTAGCGTCCACGCTGCTGGACTGTCAGCCTCACGAGGAAAAATAGCGATTTTCACGTCGATACACACCCCGTAGATCGTCCAAGCCGTTCATAGCTATCAGTCGCGATCAGCGAGACCGTCCGGCCCCGACATGACATTACAAAAAACGCACCATCGGCGTGCGCATGCGTTATAAGCACAGCGTCTATCCTCCTAAGCCCATATTTCGGAAACCACTCCAGCGACGCCGCCTGGAACGTCTTCCCAACGTCGATCACGATCGTCCTGCACCCAAGAATGAATCAGCGTCACCACACCCGACAGAGCCAGCCCGCGGGCGTGCGCGGGACATACGCACACCGACTGGCCGTCTTTCCCCTTCATCCGCACGACCCCGGACGTGTTACGCCTGCAATTCTTCTTCCCCTCGGGCGTGCGCGTCGAAAGGCAGGTGCGGCATTGCTTCGCGCCTGGCGGGCGCGTGAGGCAGTCGACGTGCGGCAGGCTCGAGGACGTGCCCGTGCCGAGGAAGATGAATTCTACGTCCGAGTCGTAGGTCGACATGACTTCTGTTTGAGAGGTATTGTCTGGATGCGGAAAACCGAGGGCTCTGAGTGCAGCACAGTACGCCGTTTGCGAGGTCAAAGGATGGGGGGGGCCGGGCGGGGTCAAGAGGGTATTAGGACCCGTCTAAGGTATGATATGCGAGACGTGATGGCGCCTTTGATGACGGCCGTCTAGACTCTGAGAATACGAGTGGACTCCTTCGCGGGACGAGCAGATGCGGGGCGAGCGGGTCACACAAACAGACAGCGCGTTCCCGGCCAGCACGAAACTGGAAGAAATTGCTGCCGGTCCGACGGTCATCCGATCCACGTGGCCCCGGCCCTCACGCAGATCGACCTCCGGGATCTGCTTCCGGCTGCGCCTGCGTTATGGGACCGACGAGCTTCTCTCAATTCAGTCCAATCAGCGACCAACAATAACGACGGATGGCGCAGGCACCCGACACCAAACGCAGGGAAGAAAAATAAACTGCAGGGACAATGCGCGCGGACCGCGGAAGTACCGGTAACAAGCCAACTTGCTACATCGACAGCCATTTGACAGCCAGCGATTTGACCGATACTCTGCGTACAATAACAACAAAAATAAGCAGGCGTATATGCGTTGACCTGAGAAACCTCGGCCGTGCCGTGCACCAGGGACGAAACTTACCTCGCAGAGTAGGTTTAGTTTGACATCTGGCAGTCGGCCGCGGACTGCTCTGACAGATAAGACCATAATACTAATACAATGGTAGTCTCAAATCCAGCCACTCTATCGCAAGCACATGAAACTCAAAGCAAAGGGATGGGATGGAGTCTATGCTGAGTCTGAGCGAAGGGTAGGAATGATAGAATATGTCGAACGTCGCACAATGTCAAGTCATGTTATGGAAATGTCAGTTTTGAGTTTCGTGCACTTGCGCTATAGAGCGTCTGGTAACGGCGTAGTACTTGGGGGACGGTAAGCGGGTAAGGAGTGCGAGCGACCATGTGGAAGCTGTCGCGCATGGTGACGAGGAGGAACGGTTGAATCTACCCTCGGCGAGCTTTGTCAAGCTGATAACGTCCGCAGGGGTTCGGCCCACTGACATCGCGCGAGTGACTTCACGTCAAAAACGACCCTCCGCTCCGCGAGTCGAAGCCCTTCATTATAACTGGAAAAATCCAGAAAGATGTGTTAGATCGACTAGAACAGGAATACCGCGTCAACGCACGAGACTTACACCTAGCGTCCATTTGTGTATTCGAAGAGGTCATTGCAAGTAGTCGCCGCGACGGAAAAGGTGCGACGTGGCACGACAGGCCTTGAGACGTCGATCGTGGATAAAGAGCACAAAAAGCGCCGTGAGCTTGGAAGGGGATCCAGTAAGTTGGACTTGACCATCGCGCTCCCGATGCGGGGCATGAAGGAAGAGTAGAACGAGATCGGGTAAGCAGGCCCGGATTCCGCTTGCGGTCTACTTGTCTCTTCTGGGGTGACTTAGGGATGGCCGTATGAACCAGGCTATGAGCAGACCACTGATGCAGAGTCGTGGTCCTCCGCTATTGTAACCCTGAGCGTTCGTTCATGGTGTTCGAGCGGGCCAAAGCACATGAGTCGGTGCATGCCCGGAGACAGTGATCATTTAATCGTACAGCGAAAGCCGTATACGTCCATGCGCACGATGAGAGCTCGCCGCTTGGTTATCGAGCGCATTCCGTCAATCATCTCATCTCTCATCGACCCTGGTTCCAGCGTTCATCCAGCGGCCTTCGTCTACATATCCTGTAAGTGTCTCGTTTCCCGCTGGACATGAATACCCTCGCCTCGCGTACAGGACCCGAACGTCAAGCCGACGTTTCGTGGTGCGTCTTGGCCGTAGTGAGATTACACGAATGTACGTGGCGAATGCTGAAATCCGAATCTCTAGCTCTATCCTTAGCTCCTGGAGGATGTCATGAGTCGATTATACTCCGATCACAACTGCCAGCGAACACACCACGAACCGGACGATCACACGGGCGGGATGGTTTTCCCCGCGATGTCGGATGAGAACGGGGGAGGCGCGGATGCATATTGTCCGAACTGACGTCTGGTGTGTAACCGTTTCTGACGATTGCTGGTATCTTCTGAGGTGGTCGCAGAAGCGGCGCCTCCGAACGATCTCCGTGGTCGGTATAGGTCGTCAACGGGAAGAGAAGCGGATGGGCATCGAAAGCGACTTGGTAATGCTGTCGGAGGGCCGTCAGCGTATACACCTCGCTCTTACCGAAAGCGGTCATGGTTCATCTGCGATTTCTCGACAGTAGCATATCGACGCGTTATGTCGGAGGGCTCCTACGACATGGACCCCAGGCCCATCCGATGCACGCGGCGTGGACATTTCATCGAGCGTGGCGGACCCTCTTCGAGCACCGAGGAGAATGCGACAAGTGCAATCTGACAGTTGCGGTGTACGACCCCGACTTGTCGATGATATCACGTCGTTGGACTCTGACTACGCGATATTAGGAAACTGCGACATGTAGAACGATTATGACCACGATACTCACACATGTTCTGCTTCAAGCACGTGTTCCTCACTCAGTGCAACGATACAGTGTCTCGATGACGGATTTGATGTCATGCGAACCTGGGTGCATAGCAACCTTGGGCGAACCTAGACGATATAGGCAGGGCTTAATAGAGGCAACACCGAAATCTTCGAAAGCTCACCGATGCCGCGTGCTAACGTGGGTGTTGGTTGCGCGGACTGCATCCAACATTGTAGACGTGGTATAACAATGCCGACATCGCTCAAAGAAGGTCTCTGTTGCCTGTGTGTGTCAGTTTCTGTATCTTTGATCCCACCCAACATTGTGCTCACCTCCATAACAGCACCATGCTGTGGCTTTGCAGTCTAGAAAGCTTGGTCAAGGGGTGACCTGTGGGTGCTGGATGAGCAAGAAATTCAGTTTGATTTCAGGGAGTGAAATCATACGGGATTTTTTGCTCATCCTTGTATCCTTGCGGCTATGACGATGTGAGTGTTTCCCTAACAATGACGCATTCTTGTTAGCGTACCTTCGCATCCGACGGAGAGTCATACAGTGCATTCGCGACTTACGATGTGCGATTTCCGATCACCTTGTCTGCTGGTATGTCGACGGCGACCCCCGTCTCCTAGGTGGCTCCTGACACAGAGTCATCAGTTATCTTCTGGCATTATGTCGGCGGCTCCACGGCTTATAGGAGTGGCCATTTGCTTACAGGGATTCAATATGAACGTCCGGACAATGGTTGCTCTTGGTTGAGTGGCGGCGTCATGTCGTGTGTATCTTTACGCTTCAGTCTCTGGCCATACCGGCCCTACGTCGAGATGGACCGTCCGGGAGATTGTCAGTGCGCCTAGAGCCCAGGGCAGCTGCGGCGGCCTGTGATACACGCCTGGGGGGTGCGTTGACGCTGGCTATGGTGTCCTGCACTAACACAAATCCCTCAGTGATTTGCTCGCTGCATGCTGGTGATTCTGTGGCTTACGGTCATGGGAAGACGGTTGAACTCCGGCACCAGCGACAATTTCACTCGGTGGCGTGACGCATGTCTCTTCAAGACTGAGTTGCTGAATACACCGACAGGTGGGAGGCGGAGGGTCGAGAGGGCGCTCAGGGAGAAGGGCATCTCGCGACGGTGGCAGATGCACTGGGGGGCTCGAAGTGCACCCGGGTCGCTGGGATGTGGCGGATGGGGCGAAGGGTCTGGGTGCCGCCTTGGAGGGCTGTGGTGGGCGTGGTGAGCTCGCTTCCAGTTCTGGGTCGATCATAATATCGTTTCTGATGTTCGATGCTCCATTCCATACAGGACCCCGATTCCTCGCCCTCCTGGACGATAAGCCGTACACGAGGTATTGCTATACCGTCGGAGCAGCCGGAGAACTTTGGCTAGGCCTCATGAGTGCAATATAACTCCATACGGAGACCAAGGGATTCCCTGCGGTTACACGACGAGTCAAGGGGAGATCGTTACGATTGGTCAGGAAGCCTGACGGTATTCTCTGACCTCTTCGTAGCCTAGCCCGTCGGTATGTGTACCACCGTCCGGTGTCAATACCAGTGGACATCGGTGCGCCAAAGCCGGACGCTACGTATGAAATATATTCCTTGTTCGCCTCAGGTCTAACGATGGTACGAAAAGGGCAGAGTCGATCGGCAACGCGGTAGAAGGGGTGAGCCGCTGTGGAACTCCGACGCAATCGCCTCGGAACGTTGCGACGTCGGTCTCCACGCTTCAGAACAAACACCGCGTCTCGTCTCGGTCAGTTACGACCGGTACTTGTTCCTTTCACGGCAGTCTCGAATAGTGCTCGCAAATTCTTACTGAACCCATGTCACCGTTTGAAGGGCGGACTCCGACGCTGGGAAGAAGCCGCTCATGTGTATCCCACGTCGAAAGAGCCATTCGTTAGCGACCAACAGATCGGAAGGCTCGACACGCTCTCCTATCGCTGACGCCTCCTGGCCAAATGTCTCATGTTAGCTCGTCGAAGCCTTCAGAACATGTTGTAATGACAGTTCCTTCGCCCGTAATATTTCCAGAGACTCTCCCACGTCTCGTTCGCCTCGACGCAGTTCGAACTGGTACTTCACAGAAGCTCGGAACCTGAATGACTCGCCGCTGATATAAGAAGTTTCATAGGGAAGCTACCGAGTGCGCGCAACGTCCCGTCGCGAGTTACTCACTCAACGTTTGCGCATATACGTGAGCACGGGCCAACTCAGCGGGTGTTGTTATTTGCTGATTTCTCGGCGCGTCCGCTTAGATGGTGTTTTGCTCAGAGTGCGGGTTTGAAGGGACGATTGAATTCGTCGAAGCGCACATCGCTATCGCTCAGTAAGGGATCAATACCATTTCGGTATACCCGTGTCTAACTCTTCGTGAAACAGCAGAGAGAGCAAAGTCTATATACACCCGATGGCCGTTAGGCCGATGGACGTTACGAAGACGGCTGCTACCTCCTGCGCTCCCTCCTTCCCCTCGAAGACAGCTCCTACACCCGGCCCTTCCTCCGTCCATCTCACGACTCCGGCTGAGCAAATCGTCCTGCCTCCTTGCTCCTCGATATTGGACCCCGCGCTGTGGTGCCCACCCCCTCCTGGACCCGTGGCGCCGGTTGCTCCGATAAGGAAGTTGAGCTGCGACGCAGCGGGCCCCGATTTCCGCGAGATCCTTGTTCGTTTGTTCCCGTCAATTTTTGCGCACGGGCGTCAGGAGGATCCCGCCTACGGACCAGGCCAGGGCGCATCTGACCACCGGACGCACACCGGCGCTTGACCTTTTGTCGTCCCGAACAGCACTGCTCTTCCTCGATGCTCCCTGGTGCCATCAGCCATATACTCGTTTTAATATCATCTTCGGCACCATACACGATGCGCCATAGATTTTTCAGATCTCCGTCTCCGCACTATCATGTCGCGTCTCTGGAATCGGCCGTGAGCGTCGGGATCCATCGTAGTTACTTCCCGTCTCACCTGTGATATCTCCCGTCGCTTCCTTTCTCTACTGTCGTGTATGCGTTGCATTTTCAATAAGCCAAGCCATGAAGTTCATAATGAACCTATGTTATATCTTGAATTTGCCAAATGATGAGCTCCAACGCCCGTGTTGTAGCATGCCCAAATTAAACCGCGATGCTCCGTGGAAGACGTCACAATTGGCTGGATACGCCTGTATTCGGCCATCTGAAAGCCGACGGACGGGTCTGGGTGCCCTACCAGAGGCGTGTGAAGGTGCAGCAAGCTTCGGGACGTGTTCGATCAAATGTCGTGTTCTCTGATATTTGGCTCTGCTTAGGCTTAAGCTTCGAGAGATTGCCCTTTCCCAAATCGGCTGTTTTAGAGACTACTTTCACACACGAAGAGCTCTTGTATTCGTGCAGCGGAGCTAAGAAGGCCTTCTGAGGTGATGCCACGGTGGATGAGCGCTTCGCGGCAGCGCGGCGAGTCAAGAACGCGATACTCACGGTTATATTCTTCAGGGCGACGAAATCGAGGCCGATTGTTCACTTGTACGCGAAATGGATTGAAATGCTGTTCAGGGAGCACGATAAGGCATTCGACCTTGGTCCTCGGCGGCGCAGAAAACATGGCGCTGTGGCAGGATTTCAAACCTTCACCCGGTCCTGATTGCAGCACTCCCCTCAGGCCACTTCGTGTGCCTGCCGTTAAGCACCTCGAGGCTAGTCAAAGGGTCCGTCATACGGTGACAAGTGGCTGTCTATTCCGCAGTGGCAATTTTTCTTGGATCTCCGCCGCGAAGCTACGACCGCGCAGGGCTAGATTGAAGTATGTACGGCGCCAGGCGCCTTCCTGATCGCGACGCAACGCATCCTGTTCTGGACAAGGTATCCCGCAAGGCACCCTCCGCCGTCCTTATGGTCTCTATGTGCCGCCGATTGATGGTGCAGGCCATCTCGGAAGACTGCGCGGAACGTTTCCTTTTCGGATGGGTTTGCCGAGCTTCTGCGCTCCAACACTTCGCGTCTCGACCGACACCGGGGTCCTCTCGAGCTTACGCCAGAAGCAAACGATAGTCCGGGACGTTCTGCTGGACCGCGTGCGAAAGGCTCGGGTCCTTTCGACAGCTTTGCCTCACGGCCGGTTGCTCTCTTAAAGCGTCAGGATGAAACGGAGAGGCCAAGGCGACGGATTTTGTAGCGACTCGGCCTTCAATTTCTTCCTCCTCGATGGCACGCTCGCGCACCCAGACGGTTGATTCTCGCGGCAAGTCCGCCGTTCCTAGGATCCAAAAGGCGGTGCGTCATACGTGCTTTCACGACGTTGGATCCGACGAGTTACGCCACACTAGAAGAACTCCAGAAAGCCTGTACGGTGCTCCGAATGCGACACGATAATCAATCGGAGTAACGACCTGGGACGGCACATGAAAGTGCACAACAAGGCGCTTCAGTGAGTGCCCTTCTCCTCTGACCCGAGCGAATCACTGAAGACACTACTGCGCGGTGCAGTTTGATAAAATGCCCAGTCGAAGGGTGCAAGCGTGCGGTGCTACAAGCGACAAACTTACGGTATCATATGACCTTGGACCAGTACGTGATGCTTTCTCCGCATGGATTCCAAGACTCATACATTCGTTAGTGGATGGCCCCCTATCATCTATTGGTGCCTGGTTCCAGGGTGCGACTTCGACGGCAACATGCCCTCGACGTACACGCGGCACTGCAAGAAAGAGCACAAAGTCAGGCCGACGGCCTTGTACCAATCCATCGGTCGGAGGTCCCATCCGATCTACGACGAGATCCAGAGGGGTGATATCGACGAGATTCCTTGGCCACTCCCGCGCAAGCCCTCCGACGAGCGTCTTGAGGAGGTCGAAGATTGCCCGGTGAAGGCTCCGAGATCGCCATCGCCCACGGTGACCTTCCACGACGTCGAGCCTCGTCCTCGCTACCTGGTGCCGACCCTTCGTCCCTGCACATGGTCCGACGAGGAGCTCCGTGCCGCCGCGTCCGCACAGTCCCGCGACGACGCGCCGTCCAGCACTTCCTCCCCCTCCCCGAGGGCTGCCGAGCAGGTCGTGCTTCCTCCCTGCTCCTCGATCATGGACCCCGCGTCGTGGTGCCCGCCTCCTCCTCGGCCTCAGGCGAATCCGATCCCCTTCAAATCACTGGATTGCAACCTAGCAGGCCGCCGCGATAACCTCTCCTGCTTCTTCCCTTGGAGCCATTCGTACGCGCGCCAGGAGGCATCCTGTTATGGGCAGCGCCAAGGCGTGTCGCACTACCGGATGCCCACCGACTCTTGACCGTCGGGAATCGAGAAAAATGACGCTCGGCGTCGATGTGCCATCAGCGAGCCAACCAACGCAAAAAGATATGGGCGCCATACACGACGCGTCCATCACAAAATCGGCTCCGATCTTGGTTAACATTCTGTAACTCCCAAGCTAGGCATAGACTAGTCTCAGAATATGATCGCATGCGATGGGTTGCTAAGCTGTCAGAATTGTTGTCTTACTTGTCTGACTTATCAGATGCTTCTGAAACCTCAGCGAAGGCTCTGCGCGACTTCCAGTGATCCTGCATGCTGTATGCGTGGCTCGCATCTTCCTTGCGTTTACGTGCAAGGTTGTCAAAATGCTTCCATGCAATTGCCAAGTTAACTGAGTCTTTCATCCGTCCTACAACTGAATTCAAGATGTGAGATCACATGGTAGGTAGGTAGGTAGGTATATGTTCCGCCGCGGCCATGCTGGCTGCCGCCACTTTGTTACTGACTTGACCGGGAATATTGACTCTCGGTACATACTCGCAACCCTGGCTGGACACTGATCGCATCGACTTCGAGCTTTGCATCAAGCTGCCGATTCTGCACTCCCTAGATATCACCAAATGTCATCAAACTCGTCACTACAATGTGTCTGTGGTCGTGTCTTTCGTACAGAGGGCGGCCGCCAGCATCATGAAGCAACATGCGAGCCTCATAGATCGCAGATGCGTGCCATCATTTCTGCTACAAGAGAGCGTCGACGAGCTGGTCAAAGACAGAAACGGCGGCGGATGTGTTGGAATATGAGAATTCAGTGCGCGTTCAGTGCTCACTATTATCTGATCGCTGTACACGTATATCTACTCGCGCTCGCATCCGATGTACCTTACGCGCTTGCCCAGCAATCTTACCCCTCGCATTGCAGACGGGTCAAGCGCGCTCCGCGCCCAACATGCCGCCCAACTTTTAACACAAGCGCGTCAACCACTTGGGGTCATCCAAGCTGCCCGGTGGGGCCGAAACCACCCGCTCGCACGACCGTAGTCACGGAGGTCGTCGCTCCCGCCCGTCGCCGCAGATCGCCGCTCATCGCGATGCTCGCACTCGCACCCGTACCCGCCTGGTGAGGCTGAAGTCACCGAACATGAACCCGCATCGATACGCACCTGCCTTGTGGGGCCGAAACCACACGAACCGCGAACCACGAACCACGAACCGTACCCGAACCACGAACCCGAACCCGAACCCGCCGTCGCTTGCCTTCTGGGGCCGAATCCAGACGTACCCGCCGCCGATCCGTAACCGAACCCGCTTGCCACTGGGGCCGAAGCCAGTCGTACCGCGCCTCATCGAGGTCGCATCCCGTTGTCGCCGCCGCCGAGGCCGCTATCGAACCCGCGCCGTAGTCGCACCGTTTTTACTGTTTCTCGCCGCCGGCCGAAGATCTCGCTGCCGCCGCCGCTCGCCGCTACCCTCCGCCGTCGCACCTCGCACCTGTTACCTCGCCATTCGCCCGCACTGTGGTGTGCATGTTGGACCAATGGAGTATGGACTTTGTTGATTGCACGTTTGAGGGAGTGCCTTTCTGTTACCTTTCGCTCGCTTCAGGGAGTGTCGCCGTCTCATTCTCGTGAGCCCTTCCGTGCAAGGGAGTGTGTTGGAATATGAGAATTCAGTGCGCGTTCAGTGCTCACTATTATCTGATCGCTGTACACGTATATCTACTCGCGCTCGCATCCGATGTACCTTACGCGCTTGCCCAGCAATCTTACCCCTCGCATTGCAGACGGGTCAAGCGCGCTCCGCGCCCAACATGCCGCCCGACTTTTAACAGGATGGAGGATGACGGCTCAATCAGCGTGCCCAGCATGGCTCACGAGCACCGATCAGATCCAGATACATTGTATACCTCATCTCAACACGATGTGAGTAGAAATTTCTGATGATTCTATCTGATTAGCCAATTAATGCTTTCATAGAGTGAAGCGGCGTCGTACTTCAGCCCAAGCCGTGCGGCAGGCCCTTCGAGTGCAGCAGAGCTCATCTCATCGGGCTCAGTACACCCTCATAACGTAGGACCGCACACTCCATCTGCACTGAATGAACATATGGACTTCAGTTCCGAAGAACAACGTCCGGTTCGTTCGACCAGGAATATTCTTCCGAAACGTTACCGTGATGTACTCCCGGAGGGCCCCCCTCCTGTCGCGACTGTAATAGATTGCAGTGAAACTCCAAATACTCTGCTTCAAGCACTAGATGATGCTGATATCCGAGCACCAAATGATCTCCCCACATCCCTGCAAATCACACGAACCGGTCCAAACCGATTTGGATTGATACGAGAGTACCATGGCCCCCTTCCCATTACCGATCCAGAGGATGAGCTGTCGCTCGATGATCTCATGTCCGACCGCGCTACTCAGACGGTAAACAATCCTTCCCATGCCGACATTCCTGTCAATCCGTTCACCCCGTATCCGAATGTTAGCTCCTACCTGCTTGGGGACTGGCGCCACTCCGCACAAGGCAAGTTGACCGACAACACATTCGATCAACTCGTCAGGAAGGTTCTCCTCAACGATCGCTTCAATATCGATGAGATCCGGGACACAAACTGGCATAAAGTAGACGATAGCCTGAGTGATAACGACCAACATCATGGCCGTCTTCGACGAGATGCGTGGATCAAGACTGGTGTGTCGATCTCGGTACCTCCGGCTGCCAAGGGTGAAAGACCCAAAGAATACATTGTCAATGGCCTCCTCTACCGGCGGTTAGTCGACGTCATCAGATCCATATGCGAAGGTCCAATGTCGAAATTGTATCACTGGGTCCCATATTATCTCTATTGGCAGCCGCCTGATCCCACTGCATCAAAAGTCCCCGTCTATTCCGAGATCTATCACTCGGAGGCCATGATGAAAGAACACATTGCCCTTCAACAATCTCCACCAGAGGGTGACTGTCAGCTCCCTCGTAGTATCGTTGCGTGCATGGCATGGTCGGATTCTACACATCTCACAGATTTCGGAGATGCATCACTTTGGCCATTCTATCTCATGTTCGGCAACCAGTCCATGTACACCCGAGAACGGCCGTCATCTCATGCATGTCATCACATAGCGTACATACCAAAGGTAATAGTCACAACCTGTTTCCAGAGAAATATCAACTCACAAGGTGTTTTCAGTTATCGGATAGTTTTCAAGATTGGTACCGTAAAGAGATGGGTGGCAAGCCAGCCTCTAATGCCGTTTTGACTCATTGTCGCCGGGAGCTGATGCATGCAATTTGGAGGTTGCTACTGGACAAGGACTTTGTCCATGCGTACAAACATGGGATTGTAGTTCTTTGCAGTGACGGCATATGGCGGAGACTATATCCCCGGTTTTTCACCTACTCCGCAGATTATCCAGAGAAGTAAATGTATCCTGTCGTGGGATTGTGACGTAGTGCTTACATGTTACTACAGGGTCCTCCTGGTAACCATACGGGACATGGGTGCATGCCCGTGTCCGCGATGTCTTGTCCCAAAGACACTGTTCCCGGAGACAGGAACTAAGCGTGATCTACGGCGTCGGACCCACCTTAAGCATGTTGATGATCACCTTCGCAAAGACAAGGTTCAGCGTGCTCGACAGCTAATCTATGAAAAGGGATATAACGTGAAAAGTGCCGCCGTAGAAGGAATCATCAAGGGAGAGTCATTAGTTCCGACGATAGTATGTTACATGGTTCATCAGAGATGTTGTATGTTCTGATCATATATGATCCTCACAGAATGCATTCTCCGAGAGACTTGGCGAGTTTGACGGATTCGATCTCTTCACAATGATGGTGGTTGACTTGATGCATGAGATCGAACTGGGGACATGGAAAGATATGCTCATGCATCTCATTCGCATACTCCATGTGGTTAAGCAGGGAAAGATCGATGAATTTAACCAAAGGTAGGTGACTAATTGTGATCTTATTGCGCAGAGATCTCAACTACAGTAATTCCACAGATTTCGGGGCATCACATCATTTGGTCGTTCGACGATCCGGCACTTCCAAAGAAATGTAGCAGACCTGAGGAACATTGCTGCTCGTGACTATGAAGATGCTCTTCAGGTTCGCATTATCTGTTCATTTGAAGTCCTGCTTGTCACTCACTAAAGAGCCCCACAACCTAAAGTGTATTCTGCCAGTTTTTGAGGGATTATTACCTGAACCTCACAACGGCATTGTCTTGGATGCTTTATTTCTCACCGCATACCATCATGGTCTTGCAAAGCTGCACATGGTGCCAGAACCAAGTATGGAGACGAGAGAAGTTCATGAGTCATGAACTTCTCTCGTCTCCATACTTGCATTGTTATCTCGTGTCTCTGTAATCGGCCGTGAGCGTCGGGATCCAGCGTAATTTCCTCCCCTCCTACCTACTGTATCTCCCGTCGCTCTCGTAGCTGCGCTGCTATCTAAAATCGTTTCCGCCGTCTCTGCCTATACGCTAGGCAGAGTAAACCAAATAATGTCATTCCGCCGTTGGCGTACCTGCTTCGGAATTGAGGTATCCAAGTTATCTGAGAGTGACTGGGCACGCTTGAGCCATCCCGATCCGAGAGCCAAGGTACCGATACTCAGCTACTTTGCGCTATTCTTGAAGGAATTTTGGGTAGGGATACGCTACGATGCCTCAAGTTGGACTGAGTGGGAAGCGATGGTCATGCAGAAGGGAGGGCATCTGCGATGTAATTCCATGAGTGTAGAACAAGAGCGAGTACTCAGACGGATTCTATACGACAGATAGCCAAAGAAAATGGTGTCTTCTGTCAACTGTTAAGCGCAGACGTACACAGGATGGAAGCCCGACGAACTAGTGATGTAAAAGCATCTCAACGCAAGTCCATCAGATGCGTTCACGCACATGGATTCAAGCATACTGCAGACTAGCGGGCAGCAATAACGCCGTGCATATAGATATTTTATGCAGGATGATCGACTCGATGACAGTGCGACCAGACCGAGAAAGGTCGTTGTTATGATGGTGCAATGTTGTCCAAGTTTGACGTCGTCGTCGTAATATTCTAAGAGAATATTATAAGAAAGAAAGCATAGATGTCAATGATGTGCATCATGCGACGGATGCGACCTGCTCACAGAAGGAAGAAAGGCGCTCAAAACTCGACACCGCTCGGTCAGGTGATCACATGCGAGGAGAATTGGCGCCGGCCTGCGGCGAAGGGCGTTGCGACTTTGCGACGATTCTTTCGCATATGCGCCGTCCTCCGCGACGACACAATTGTGTAGTCAAAACACAGGGGGCACAAGATACACTCGATAAATTATCGTTGCAAAATGTCAAGAACATCATCGACGAGGAGATGGCTGCGCTGGGGCCCACGCTTGAGAGCTCGAACAGTCTGATCTGACAAAGAACCGAACGTTTCTCGATAGATCTCACTTACGGGGACACGAGGATCGTCAATATCCTTGCATCTCCACCCTGGGCCTGGCTCTGGTAGGTATATGGGAGACGGAAAAGGATCGTCAAAACTCTCTCATGAGACTCGATCTCACAACAAATCATGGCGACGTCGAACCCGCTGCATGGCAGATCTCTGAGAGCGGAAAGGACCGATTCGCTCAAGACACCGTTGGAGACGAGGAACGAATCGCGAGTTTATATCCTGCTTGTTGCCCATAACATTGTACCTGTAGACGATGAGCCCGGAACGCGGAAGCATCATCAGCCGCTCGTTGGTTGGTAGATGATACTGCATCGAGTATGGGTGCCGAACAAGCTCAGGCGTGATCTTGACCGCGGATAGTCAAGCGATGTTGTCACGCTAGTTATTGCGTTGTTGTACATCGATGCCATATGGAGCCACAGCTGACCCACAACTACTTCGTGAAGACTGCAGAGCGCTCGCGTTCAGCGCGCATCATGGATAGCAAGGGGGAAAAGAAGAGAGTACGTACTGGACACCACGTCTTCGTCCAGCACCAGGTGATTCAAGCTCACCTTCTGCGCGTGCGGTGCAAACTTGGAAGACTTGCCCTATCGTGACCACAAGAGGCTTCAGCCCATCGCCCTTCCGACATACAGCGAGGAATAACGAAACAAGGGGGAAAAAAAGGAGTCCGGACGCTCACCCATACGAGCGCGTACCGGAAATTCGTCGCGAGCGACCGATGGATGCCGTTACACACGTTCTGCGCGACGATACGGATGAGTGCAAACGATCAGGAATTCGGCTTCGACAAAACGAGAGAGAAAAAGGGGCAAGCGTGGGTATATAGGCGGCGCGGCTGACCTCGATCGTGGCGCCCGTTCGCAGACAGACGGGGTCGGAGAGGTCTGGATGTTCGCCGCGTTTCTTGGTGTAGACGCGGACGAGGCCGAGCTCGGCCCAGATGCGTTCGATGAGGTAGTCCATGCTACGCACGCGAAGAAGAGGAAAGAGGGAGGGCGAAAGGTCAATCGAGAGAAGGCAGAAACGCGAGAGGAGAACGAGTACGCACTTGAGGTCCATCTCGCAGGAGATGACGACGGTGTGGTCCTGGCGGGCGAGCTGGTCGACGCGTTCGAGCGAGATGGCATCGATCTTGTTGTAGACGTCTAGGTGTGCTCGCTATGTGAAGTCGGGCGACATGTAGGGTAGAGGAGAAGACGCGTACATAAACAGGGTATGTATTTGCGAGTACCTGCATTCGTCGGTGTCAGCGCACGCGGCGAGCGTGGCAACAAACGTAGTCGTACCAATCAGTACGTCGATGAATTCGTCTGTCGTGATCTAGGAATCGTGCTCCTCCCGTTGAGCGGGCAGCAAGCAAGGGCGGATAATAGAAAGTGCTCACGTCTTCACGTATCATCACGTCACAGTTATGCAGCTTATCTGGGGTATATGGGTGGTAAGCATTTGTTGGAAGGCGGGAAAGGGCAGGTGAAGAATATTCCTTACAGCTGGCAAGGATACTCCTGATCGTCTTCTCGTCCGTCTTAGTCAGCTTGACGGTCGTGTTGAGCTGTGACAACGCACTTCAGCGATGCTCCTCCTTTGTCACAACGGAGATGAACGCACAGTGATCTGCGAAGGTTTTAGCCCCGTCGTACATCGCATACTCACAGAGAACAGACTCACCCCGCCCGTTGTCTTGCGCTTGAACACGACGTCTGGCTTACGCTTGTTGAGCCGGATGCCGACCGCGTCAAGCTCAATTTCGAGCAAGCGCCGTTGCTCCTCCGACTTGGTCGCGTCGAGCATGATCAGGATGAGATCGGCAGTTTTGGCGGCTGCGGACGACAGCGGTAATTAGCAGAACCGCCCGAAAAAACGGTAACGTCGGCACGCACTGGATACGACCTGCCGCCCTCGACCACGACCTGGGCGTAGATCAGCGAAGATGGTGGCAAAGGCGGAGAAGGAAGCGCACCCTGACTAGCGCCCTCGACGATCCCGGGCAGATCGAGCAGCTGTATGCGCGCCCCTTGGTACTCAATCACGCCCGGGATCGCGGTCAACGTCGTGAACTCGTACGCCGCCGCCTCGGATTGCGTGTGCGTCATCTTGCTCAATAGCGTCGACTGCGCGTCGGGACATCAGCATCCGTTCTCTAAGCACCGGGAGAATGGGAACAGATGGTCAGTTGCGTACCTTTCCGACCGAGGGGAAGCCGATGAGCGCGACGCGGGCATCGCCTGATTTTTGGACGTCGAAACCCGTGCCTGCCGGACCGGACTTGGAGGTCGGCTCGAGGAGCTGGGCACGGTACCGCGCGAGCTTGGCTTTGAGAAGACCGAGATGGTATTCCGTGGCCTATATGCAGGGCAAGACGTTGGCACACGAAGACGCGTGCGGTGGGACGGCGCACCTTGTTCTTCTGCGCTGCAGGGAGGTTCAACACACGAGACGGCAGATAAGAAAACGTCCGCACTGACTTCGCGCCATCTCCTCTGAAACATCGCGCCCGGAACACCGTCAACGCTCCGTATACGCATACATGCACGCAATATTCGACTTGCCCTCGATTTCCTTGATCTACGAGAGGTGCACATCAGCGCCTGTTGAGCACGGGCACAAGATCGCGTCGCATGTATTTGCCTTCTCTACGACGCCCATGGTGTGATCGAATAGCCGTGAAGTACGACGATATGTGTTACGCGAATCGGCGGCGACGGCCAAAGCAGAAAGATATGATTGCGCGGAAGATGCCGAGCGTCCGACGCGCATGAAAGCGCCTGCAGCAGCGCAGGCACACTCTCCAGACGTCGCTCACCACAGTCCCGGCCACGTCTTGCGGGCTCGCTGATAGCATAAAGGGTGATCCCAACACTCAAGAGGATGATCTCCCGCCACACGCCGACGCTGTACACCCACGACGAGAACGACTCGGACGACGACGACGGCGCCGACTGGGACGTCTACCCCGACGCCATGCCCGCGTCCACTCCCTCCCGCCTCACCCTCCGCTCCCGCAAATCCTACAACGCCTCCACCTCCCAGCCTTCCTCCGCCTCCCCCGCAGCTGCCTCCACCTCCGCCACGCCCAGCGCCGCCCGCCTCTCCAAGTACTCGGACGTCTACTCGCAGTTCATCCGGCGCTACCGCTCCGCGCCCGACATCGACGACGACCCGCGCAACGACCCGGACAGCCACTATATCCACCGCGGAATTGGACAGCTCCAGGACCTCGGGGACAGCGACGACGATGACGCGCCGCCTGGCGAACTCGCCGACCGCTTCTCGTCGCTCGTGCTCGACGCGGAACCGATGGAGCCCACGACGCTCGAGGAGCGCGAGCGGCTCGAGTGGCAGACGATGCTCGCCTCCGTCCTCGGCGGCGACGTCCTCCGCTCGGAGAAGACGCGCATCGCGACCGTCCTCGGCGAGGGCACCGCCGAGGAGAAGTCGCGGCTCAACATCTGGCTCGGCATCCGCGCCAAGCTCCACGGCCGGACGGACGAGGAGGAGCGCAAGAGCCTCGACGAGCGCCGCCTCCGCATCGTCGACCCCGTCATCGCCGACATCCTCCACTTCCGCGTCACCGCCGACGACCCGGACCCGTCCGGCGCGATGCGCCAGGTGAAGGCCCTCCTCGCCCGGCTCGACACCGCGCTCTCGCTCTACCCCACCCTCAAGGCGTTCTACCTCGACAAGCCCGTCGCCGCCGAAGGCGTCTTCCAGACCCGGCTCGACACGCTCTACACCTGGTCCAACGTGCTCCTCTCCCTCCGGAAACAGATCGACACCCTTCGCGCGCTCACCGGCAGCGAGACGCTCGACGTCACCCAACCCAACACGGACCCGGACCTGCCCCTCCGCCGCGAGAGCCGGCGCCGGGGCGAGCGCGGCACGCACGAGGTCGCGGACGGCACGACGTTCGTCGACCGCATCCTGAAGGAAGACTCCTCCCAGCGCACATTCGAGAAGGGCGCGCTCACGACCGTCCACGCCCTCATCGGCACCGCGCGCGACGCGCAGGTCAACCTCGCCCCGTACTTCCACGAGATGAACCTGCCCACGTTCGAGCGCGAGCTCACGCTCCTCATCTCCTTTCCCACCAACCTCGTCCAGGCCATCCTCCGCGTTCGGCTCGAGTACGCCCGCAAGCTGAAGGATCCCGAGGTGCTCATCATCGACCAGATGATCGACGACCTCAAGATCAACATCGGCCTCGCGTGCACACTCAAGCGCCAATACGATGCTTTCCTCGCGCCCGATCCCGGGGGCAACTGGAATCTCCCGCCCTGCATTGATAAGGACTACGATGCGGTCGTGTTGGAGGCGCTTGCTTTCCTGTTCAAGCTCATACACTGGAAGCTGAAGAGCGGTGCGAAGAGCATATATTTCAAGGAGACCGACGTCCTCGAGAGCCAGTGGGCGACGTTTAACGACGTTAGCTTGAGCACCGCTGGTGGTTCGGCGCTTGTTGCTGAACAGCTCTGGTGAGCTGTCATGCTTCTTTTTGATACATCTACACAACCTGACAACGTTCGTTTCAGTGTCTTGACGAACAAGCTCATGGTCCGGGTCACCAACTACTTCGACAATCAGGTCCGAGTTCCGCTCAACAACTCGTTCTCGCACAAAGCACAGCGACTCGCCGCCCACGCCAACGGGGCCAGCGCACTCGCGCGCAAGAAGATGTCGGACGAGCAGCTCATCAACTGGTATGCAAAGATTCTCGAGAGCGGTCGGCTGCGACATCGGAAGCTCCAGCGATTCGCCCGGTACAGTGAGCTTTCTTCTCATCGGCGCGCACGACGCTCATCCTTTCCCACCACACCAGGTCGCTCACGCAGAAGTTTAACAACGCCGCCGAATACACCCTGAACGACGTCCCCCTTGACCTCTTCATCGCCACGCTCGTCGAAACGGATCACATCCTAGTCTACACCCAGACATATGAGGAAGACAGCACGTACATAGTAGCGCCACACATCCTCCGCGACCGGCCGGAGACGATCCGGCGGCTGATGACAGAGGCCTTCCAGGTGCACGAGGCGTTCACTGAGGAAGGCACGCGGATCGTGAGTAGCGGCGAGGACGAGGACGAGGACGTGCTTGCGGACGAGGATGTGCCCTACCTCCTCGTGCTCTCCCCGCGCAGCCAGTTCCTCTGGAACGGCCTCGTGCTTATGCTCGAGATCCCGAAGATCGAGCTCGACCTCGAGGACAACACCGTTCGGCTCATCGCGGACGGCTCCCACCGGCGGCTCGCCATGGCCAAGGAGGAGTTCGCGGCGAGCTTCCTCATCGAGGACGAGGACGGGAACCCGCTTGAGCCGCCGCTCCCGCCGCTGCAGTGCGTCGTCGAGAGCCGCGCGCACCTACCGAACGTCAACCGCGAGCTGCGCAAGATCCTGCGCGCGACGAACCGGCTCGCGGAGTCGATCGTCGACTCGGTCCACCACGTGCGCACCTCGCTCCGCGAGACGTCCGGCTACCAGGAGCTGCTCGAGAACTGGTACGGCTTCGCGTCCGAGCACGGCCAGCACGCGCAGAAATACGTGGAGCGCGCGTCGCTCGCCAAGTTCAACAGGCTGCTCATCAAGCTCGCCATCTCCTGGGTCACCTTCATCTGCGACGACTGCGACCCCAACGACCGGCGCACGTTCCGCTGGGCGGTCAGCGCGCTCGAGTTCGCGCTCCACCGCACCCGGCGCAACAACATCCTGCAGATGCCGAGCGACCAGTTCGAGCACCTCCGGCAGAAGGTCGCGAGCTGCATGACGCTCCTCATCGGCCACTTTGACATCCTCGGCGCGCGCTCGATCAAGGAGCGCGAGCGCCAGGAGGAGCTGCTCCGCCAGCAGGCCCACACCGCGCGCGAGGTCGAGGATTGGGAGCGCGCGACCTCGCCGCCCGAGACGGACGAAGGTGTCGTGGACCACGGCTTCATCGATCGCTCCGTGCGCCTGTTCTGGGAGAAGGCGGCGCGCGCCGTGCGCGAGCTGGAGAGGAACCGGGCCGCGGTCCTATCCGAGCAGCACATCGCTGGCCGCGTGCTTGAGGACAAGCCAGAGAACCGATCGCTGCTCTTCCTCGCGGGCTCCTCGTCCAACTTTGCGATCCGCTGGCAGCAGGGCAAGTTCATCGGCGCGGGCGCGTTTGGTTCCGTGTACTCGGCAGTGAACCTCGACTCTGGGTCGCTTATGGCGGTGAAGGAGATCAAGTTCCAAGAGTTTTCGGGCCTCCCCAACCTCGTTGCTCAGGTGAAAGACGAGCTGAGCGTGATGGAGATGCTGCATCACCCCAACGTTGTCGAGTTTTATGGCATCGAGGTGCACAGGGACAAGGTCTACATCTTCGAGGAGTACTGTCAAGGTGGAAGCTTGAGCTCGCTGCTGGACCATGGCCGGATCGAAGACGAGCGTATCATACAGGTTTATACGATGCAGATGCTGGAGGGCCTCACGTACCTTCATTCGCAGAACATCGTGCATCGTGACATTAAACCTGATAGTAAGTCAACAACACTCTCAATCTGTGGGTATGCTGACGACTCCGTTAGATATCCTTCTTGATCACCTCGGCGTCATTAAGTTCGTTGACTTCGGCGCGGCTAAGGTGCTTGCAAAGAACCAGCGGACCATGCAGCGCAGTCGCCGCGCGCCCGAACCTGGTGCGATGGGCGGTGGACTAGGCATGAACAACAGTCTCACTGGCACCCCGATGTACATGAGCCCGTCAGTGATACCACCCATTTGCTCTCTCTCCTTCGTAATGCTGACTATATGCTCAGAGAGGTGATCAAGAATGATCGCCGGGGTAGGCACGGCGCCATGGACATATGGTCAATGGGGTGTGTGGTGCTCGAGTGCGCTACCGGACGGAAACCATGGAGCAATCTCGACAACGAATGGTGAGCGGCATGTCCTCGGGTACTGAGCGCAAGTTTCAGACCTATTATCGCAGGGCAATCATGTTCCACATTGGAGTAGCGACCCAACATCCGCCGTTGCCCGAACCCCACCAACTCAGTGCTCTTGGCATCGACTTTGTGAGTACCGTATATAACCTCTCGATTGTCAATGCCGACATATCTCTATCAATAGATCAAGCAGTGCCTCACCATTGATCCGATGAAGCGACCGACCGCCGTCGAGCTGATGGAGCACCCTTGGATGGTCGAGTTCCGCGACGTGCTCATCAGCTACGAAGAAGACGAGATGGCAACGAGCCCGCCTCAACACATGCCCGAGGAGAACTTCGAGAACGCGTCCGTCGCGCGTCACGCGGCGATCATCCAGGAGAAGGAGGTGGAAGCCATCCAACAGCCCTCTCCCGAGCTGGAGCCAGTGGAGGTCAGCTCGGAGGGGATCACGCCCGAAGGTTCTTCAGGTTCCGGTCTGAGCGATCGTTCGGGGAGCGGCAACAGCAGCCATTCACGTTAGTTTTTTCTACACTCATATACGCTTTCCATCTGTTTCCGCGCAATATCCAATGTTGTACATTACCATTTTGCATGCTGCTGTATCATTCGACTCTATTGATCTGTATATCTGTATATCCAAACTGCCAAACACGAGGGATCGTACCGAACGCTGTAGAGTCACCTCAAGATTCAATATTCTTCAATTCCGTCAAGCATAACGAATCTAGCATTTCTGCATATACGGACCATGGTCATGGTCGACATAAAAATGACGTCCGGAAACGTTGTGCCGGAGTAAGCCACGTTGATTGATAGAGATAGAGTACAGTCCACCCAGGAAGATCCTTGGATTAGCTTTAACGTATACAAAAGGGGGGCGCTTTGCGTCCGATGTCCAATGAGAATATCTACAGCATAAAAACCACCCGGTGGTAGTCAAATCACGCACGGACAACCGTTCCCCATGCCTACTCGATCACCCATCGTTGTTTGCTCCCTATCGACCGCTGGCTGTCGGTCGTCCTCGTCGACCGATCGCTGCCGACGCTCGATACGCTGACCTGGCGGGTCAGCGGCGCGTTCGACCCGTACTCCGACGGCTCGGACGACCGCCCCACGGTCGACGCCGTATCGAACGGCTCCGCGGACGGGTTGTTGAAGCGCGGGCCCATATGCCGGGGCGCGAATTGCATCTGGCTGGGCGGGGGGACCTCGGCGCCGGCGCCGAACGCGGCGGAGAAGGTCGGGATCGGGCGCGAACCTCCGGTCGTCGACGGGAACTCGACCTTCTCTTCCTTCTCGTTGTAGGCCGCCTCGACGTCGCCGGGCGTGACGGTAGCGAAGTCGTCGCCAGGAAGGGGCTCCTGCGCGTTCACTATAAGGAATAATAACGAGGTATCAGTCGTATAGTACGAGATTCGCAAACGTGAGTACGCACGATAACGAGGCAATCCCTTCCCGAAGTTCACGCGGCAGATGACGCCGAGAACGAAGCTGATAAGGACCAAGAAAGCCGATGCTGCGACCATGATGGAGAAGAAGCGCCACTCCTTGAACGTCCAGCGGAACGTGGTCGACTTGAACATCGCGCCCCATCCTCCGAGGTAGAGCAGCGACATGCCCAAGAAGATGAGCATGGGAATCCGCATCTCGCGTCGCACGGAGAACCATCCCAGCATGAGCCACGGCAAGAGCAAGCATCCAACGAGGATGATCATAGCCTTGTACGGGATCTTCGTGCTCGCCATCTTCGCGATGTCGCCGTTCAGGAGCTGATCGATCCAAAGCGCCAAGGAGGCGACGACGAAGAATACGGAGAGCTGGATGACGATCGAGAGCGAGAGCACGCATTTGTAAACGCGGTTAATGGTGAGGGAGGCGCCGACGCGCTTGAAGGTCTGCCATCCGAACGACTTGATCAGGCGCCACGACAGGAGGACGGATACCGCGAGAGCGACGACGTTTAGCACCAAGCTCGGGATCTCGGCTTTACCACGCGCCTCCCAGTAGGTCGGAAGGAGATGGATTGGCTTGCAGGCACCATCTGCCGTTAGTCGCATAAACTGGTCGCGGAAGTTGCGCGTGTGTTCGATCTGGAAGCCGCCCCATGCGGTGGCAGCGATGTGCGTGAGGAGGGACGCGACGATGTGGGGGATGGACTCGTTCAGTATCTGTGAGGTTTAATCAGCGATTTTCATATAACTTCCAATACATGCAAGCGGTCACGCACAGCAACGATGGACATGCCGAGCACCCAGAACTGGAAGGCGATGAAGGTGACGTCTTCACGCTTGGTGTTTTGCAGGCTAGGTGAATTCATTAGATCTATCAGACTTGGAGGCAGGGCTGAGTACATACATCGTGACAGGCCAGTTGAGCGAAATGAGGCACGCCCGGTCGAGAGTGACTTCGTTATTCGTATATCCGAGACCGGTGATGTTGACTGTTGTCGTGCCATTTCCCTGGGAAATGTTTAGCAACGTTCGGGGTATGTCTCTCTGAACTCACCTCTACAGCAGTGATCCTACCCAAGGAGGCCTCGCGCTTGTCGTGCTGGCGGGCGACTGAGCTCGTGTGCGAATCTGTGAGACAACGGCTTTGAACTCACCTGATGGTCCTCGTCCTCGTCGTCATCCTCCTCGTCGTCTGTCTTGGCGGGGGCAGCGGTTGCCGCTACGACCACGGTGACCGTCTTGGTACCTTTCGCAACCGAAGTTGACGTGGCCGTGGAGTTGATGGCTTCGGTAGCTACTGCCGTGATAATAGGAGAAGAGGCAGATGAGGTGACGGCGGCAGATGATGGGGCCACGACGGAAGACGTCGCGGACGCTAACACCGAAGAGCTGGCCGTAGAGCTCGCGGCAGCAGACGACGACAAGATTGTCGAGATGGCCTGTACGACGGGGTCGGCAGAGCTTTGCGCCTTATGACCGTAGTTGTCGTTCAGCGCGGTGCCGTTCCACACAACCTCGCAGCTGGCAGTGCTCCAGGTGTTCGGCACGTTGGCGCAGTCCCGGAGGTCCTTGCCGAGGACGGTGAAGCCCTTGGCGACGGCATTGCCCTGAAGGACGATGTTCCAAAGGAAGCTGGCGGCTTGGGAGTTGACCGAGAAGGCTTGGACTTGGAAAACAACTTGGACGATGCAGTGAAGCACGGAGAAGATGAAATAGAAGGTGGTTGTCCGAGAAGAGGTGATACGTGACCACTGTTGAATCCTTTGTGTTAGCAAATGCGCTCAACCGGTCGACGAGAGTGCCAGCCACTCGCGCCAACAAGATGCACCGACTCACAAAGAGTTTGATCTTTGCCGGCAAGGGAAGGAAAGCCCAGATCTGCTTTACACGCATGATAGCAGAACGCTGTCCGTTTCAAGACTGAGCTGTCGGGTTTTGTGGCTGAATTGCCTCAGCAACCTTGAGGCAGAGAACAGAGAAAGACTAGCGATACAGTCGAGTTGAATAAAGCAACAGTACTCTCTAGGAGAGACTAAATGAAAAAACAGAAAGGCAATGGAGCCAGGATCGTGAACAATGAAAGAGAGTGAGTAGCCTAGGCGGCCCAGCCGGAGAGGTACAAGGGAGGAAGGGGGAGGAAGAGGACGGACACCAAGTACGGACGCGGCAGTTGCTGTGATGTTACCTTGACACTTCGCGTCGTGACCATCATCACCCCAAGTTCGAACGTTCCGCGCCGCTGGCTATTCTCAGGGTGCATATGCGGCGTTTAGTGAAAAAATAGCTGCAATGCATCAGACGGCGCGCTCTGGGTCTCCCCATGGCCCGTGGACACAGACCGAGGTGTCGTATTCCCTTCCGTGATCTGCAAGTAATCCGGCGTTTTCCATTGTGGGTCTAGATGAAATCATCGGTCTTTGATGGTGCCGTTGTGTGCGTGGATATTGCACAGTGAATAAGTATACTAGGGCTACATTCGAGTTCTGAGGCAGGTGCAAATACATCCGTACGCGTTCTACAGGTGGAACCAATGCCTGTCGCCAAGGAACCAATAGGTCGTCCGTTCTTCTTGCTCGTCAAGAGGATTCATGTCCGGGAAAGCCGAGCTTGGCCATCTCCGTCTTCTGATATAACCTTCGCCCTCGAGGAAGCACAGCACCTGGTTGATCTCCTGCCTATCGTACACTGATCGCACGCGCCATCGAAGTTCCGCCTGTATAGCAATCCCCTAACATCAGTGCTGCGTGCAGACACGAAGCTGCGCCTACGGACCTGTGAGATACCGGGTCTGAAGACGATGTATCCGACCAATGCGCGGAGTGCAGCCGTCCAGGCTTCTTTAACCACGCTACCGCCAAGGTCCAGCCATCTCCGCGGCAAAACACGCGCAAACGCCTTTCCCTCCGTTGCCTCAGCGCCATCAGACGCGCTGACTTCTACAGTCCACGGCGTTGCGAAGAGAGCGGAGACAAGGACCAGTTCCGAATATCCGGCCCAGAATAATAGAGGAACGGGAGACTTGCATAGGTGATGAACCACCTTCAACACCGCGAGTCTGTCCAGTGACTTGAGATCATCCTATGGTGCCAAGATATCAGCCAGAGTCGATGAGGGTCGTCACGTTCTTTATCCTACTTACCAACAGCTGCCGTTTTGAAATGCCATTGGCGCCGGCTCCCTTAACGAGTTCCAGTAAAGGCTCGATGATGGCTTGTGATTCCGGTGCACTGGACTTTCGGTACGAAGCCAATTCCTTCTGAAGGCAAGCTTCGCAGTCTATCAAGCATCCTCTTGGTAGGACCGCGGATTTCAGTGAACAGCAAGCAACTTCGCTCGTAATGGTAGCTCCGTGCTGAACCCCCGCCGGAGGGCCCTCAACGTCGTTGGTGGCGGGTAGCGGAGCATTGCTCTCTGCATCGCTCGTTTCCTCCGGCAATGCAGCGGTGTCTGCTTTCACCAAGAAACGAATCGTCGTCTCGATTTCGTCGTCGTCTAGTTTCCAAGGGGATCAGCACCGGTATCTGCACCTTATCTGAACGACGTCACCTACCGGCCTTTTTACTGTTCCAGTCCAATCCCGCGCGAGCAGCCCTCGGTCCCGCAGTATCCACATCAAAAACAACCTTGTTCCTCGTAAATCATCAAGATTTCCCTAAAACAATTATAAGGACCAATTTACCTTGTTATCAGACACCAGCTGCATCAACGCTGCGATATCGCCATCAGAGGCCAGCAACGACCATTCTCTCGGTTCCCCGGCTTGATCTTCATGCGATTCCTCAAACGCAGCGGCATCGGCGAAGGTGTCGATCGGTATAGGTCCATTTGAGGCCGTCTGGTTGCTGCACACGAACTCCATGAGAACGATCCGTTGCGCCTTCGATTTTTACTTACCTGTCGGAAATCCTCATAGACCTTCCAGGCTTCGGTTTGCTAGGATCGCGATTGACCTTGGTGAGAACACCGCGGGCTAGGAGGTTGTGGGTGGCCGTCGTCACAGCGGCCTGTCCAACGCTGCGCAGCGTCTCCGATGCTTTCTGCGGGGAATACGTCGATGCCGGAGCGCCGAACACCATCTGTACGAAAACGCTACCATGAGCTCTATGAGAACGCCCTCTTGGAACAAAAGCTGACCTTGAGGGCACCTTCGGCGACGCGAATGCTCTCTTCAACGGTCTCAGAAACGATGGGAGTATCCTGGTTGTCGGCGAACAGGGCTACTTTGTGCATGCTCTTCTCCCGGCCTTCCTCGCCAAGTTCATTGCTCCACAGGAAGTCCCACGTAGGGTCTTGCGGCTTCTCCACCACGTTCCATTCATGCATGAGCTCCTCGACCGAGCTGGGCAAAGTGGCCAAGAAAGGAGTAGCATCGGGCTCCGCCGGCTGCACAAATCCAACTCGACTACAGAACGTCAGACGGTAAACGACGGAGAAAATAAAATCCACGTACAGCGCATTCTTATCGATGTATTTGCGCAGGAACTCGATGTGGGCGACGATGTCGAAGTTAGACGCACTTCGCGGGTCATCGTCTGGGAGCAGAGGTGTCCCACGATGCCGGGTCCAAAGACGGTACCATTCATCCTCAAGACGCTTCAAGTACATCGCGTCCGCCGCCTCCTTTGTAAGGCTGACGATGCGCTGGCGGGCGGTGTTCCTGTTGAGAGATGGGAAGACGGCGTCCAACGCAGCCCATTCGAGCTTCGTGCCATCACGACATCGGGCTTTGATAACCGCCGCAGCGTCGCGGGCAAGCTCGTCGTACTCTCGAGTCCAGTTAAACCTGCGACGCGTGGCTGGCTTTTGTGCGGCTGCGCACGGTGTCAAGGCGACCTAGTCCGAAGCAGGGAAGGTAGACACGTACCTGTGGAGTGTTGTTTGTTCTTGGCATTCCGTTGAGCCACTGCAGGTCCTTGGTCCTCGATGAGGCGCCGTATGCTGGGCTCCGTCCAATTCTGCACAACCGGTGGTGGTGGGTTGGTAGGCTCAATGACGATGAAGCTGGGGGCACCCGCTTGTCTAGTCGCCCCGTAAAGGGAATCCGGCTTGTAGGGATTTTCCTGCAGCGTCTGCTGGATTTCAGCCCGCCAACGCTCGAGATCTTGTCCTCGCGTCGCAACAAAACGGGATCGTATTTGGCGGATGCGCGAGGCTTTGGACCCTCGCAGAGGTTGAGGATGAACAGATTGAATTAGACTGTCCCATTCCTTCTCCCTCTGCGCTTTGGCAGCCTTAGCTTTCCGCGCCAACTCGGCTTTCGCGAGGACCTGCTTCTTCTCGCGGAGCTCTCTATTCTCCCGGTGGGCCCGACGGCGAGCTCTCGTCTTCTCGCGTTCATGTTTCTGCTGTAAACGAGCCATGTATTCCTGAACCGCTTGTAGCGGGGCACCCGTGACCCAAGCCACTCTACGGAGACGCCTCGTGTTATCCGCCTCGTCTTCTCCTGTCGACGTTTGTTCTACATGTTTCTTCATGTACTGCTCCTGATGCCATGTAAAGAAGTATGTTGTCCTCCAGGATGCGCGGCGGCATACGACCTTCTCGACCAGACGTATGTCGCCGAGAGGGCCGGTATTGCTTTGGGTCATGGACCAGGCTAGCGACTTCGCGTAGTCTTGGTTGAGTGCGACCTCCTTCAGCTCGCGCCAATATGACGCGCAATCTTCGAGAGTGACTACCGGGGCGTCACGAAGGAAAGGGGGGGAATCCTTTGAAATGGACCACAGGTGGATAGGCGCGGTGATCTGGAATTGCCAGAAAGTACATTGCGTCGCGTCACCACCGGGCGGAAGGAAGTCGAACGTTGTGGGATAGTCGAGATTGCACTCGCAAGTGATGGTCGGACGTTCTGATATGGAAATGGTCAAAGGAGTTGCAATGTTCAGTGCTCGTAGCACTTCAAGAAGTTCCATGATGCGTGTACGACTTCGAGATTGGCCCACGCGTAGTGCAGATCTGACCGTAGCTGGCAGATCCTTGACGGGCATAAGACGTTCTTCGGGTTTCCCCAGTATATGGCATAGCTCTTCACTATATTCGGTGGCAGAGACCAACGCGAAGTAACCAGACGCCGGAATCTCATGATGATAGTGGGAAATGTCGATGATCCGCTGTTCGTTAGATACGACTCGAGGGGTTTGCACAGGTCCATGGAATGCTTGAACAGTCAACATATGCAGCTCCCGGACACGTAACGCTTTGGCGATGATGTAGCCATAGAGTTGCGATAGCGTCGATCTTTCCGAGAGGAGTACGTCACGAACAGTTTGATCATCGAGGGAGAATAGCTCGTCTGTCCTAGCCATATCGTGGAATAGGCGTGGATTCTTGCTATCCCCAACGTCGTCCATTCGCAATAAGTGCAACGGGAGATCTGGAGTTGGGCGGGATTCTCTACCGGTGGCGAATATCATAGGTTCCTCGATCCTCTTCAGGACAGGAGCCTGGGGAATGAAACTGCTACGACCTAACTGGAGTAAATAAGCAGCCACCTTCTCTTGCGATAGCGACTGTAGATAAGCGACAACGATAGATCGACTTGCGCCGGTCTGAATCTGCACCGAAGTCTTCAATGTTTTGATCTTCCCGCCTTCGACCATCTTGTTCAACGTGGCATCCAGCGTTCGCTTGTCAGCACGAATGCCGACAGGACCAGAGGTGGGTTCGCCATTTTTATGCATCTCCTCTATCAATGTAAGGTGCGCGTCTTGGAACACCTTCAGGTTGACGGCCGCGATCCCGCCAAGACGCTCGAGTACACGCAAATACTCATTTTCCCTGCGTTGATGGGAGAGGTTCCCACTTCGACGAACGCGCGACTTGGAAGAAGATGCAATAGGCATAGAGGCATCGCCGCTTTCTCGAGAGGGGTTTCCGGCATCCGTGATGGGCTCAGCGATGTGCTCCCTGTTTTGCACCGGTGATGTCCGTTCCTGTTCGTCGTGCGCGGCGGCCGGCGTTTCAAGCGGGACATCTGTTTGCTCTGTCAAGGCATTGTCCTTCTCCATTCATGTGAGTGATATCCCCCAATCAGGTACAATCTACGGCGCTCACCGCTACCTGTGAACTGGAGCTACGGAACGGAACACCCCCTTGGGATCCTGGGTCATCGTGTGGGACTCCCGCGTACTGCAACTCGTCGGCACGGACTGCGTGGTGTCCTGGCTGTTTGTCGCTCTGTAAGACATGTTCGGTAGGTTCGCCCTCGGGTTGAGCTGGTGTAGGGCCCGATTGCCTTGGACGCCGAGGATCCTTTGTTGCGGAGGCTTTCTCCGATGGGCGAGGCTTCCTTGGTGATCTCCGGGGAGACTGGTCGTCGATAGATTCTTTCGGATGCATCGGAAGAGAATCCGGTGCAAGGTTTCCATCCCGCTCTAGACGCGGTTGTGTCGCATCTTCCAGATCAACCTGCGCTTCTCCAGCCATGCCTTCCGGAGCAGAAGCATCGATAAAGCCTTCACCTGGTGTCGGATCCGAGAGGCGCGAACGCTTATTAACAGGCGCTACGGTCTTCGGTTCGACCTCGTCTTCATCTGGCTGTTTGCGTTTCCTCGGCCTACCGCGTCGCTTCGGTATCGGACCCTCCACCTGATTATCCCCCATAGTAGTCTCTGGCAAAAACCGACTGCAGTTATGCTCCGCGCCAGCGTCGGTAGGCTCCTGACCACGTTGCTCCTGTGAGTTTTCCACACGTGTAATCCCAGGCACAGAAGTCGGTGCATTCCCTGGCTCGTTATTCGATACTTCGGACAACCTGGCTCGCTGGGATCGTCTGCCGCGGTTGCCGGATCCGTACTCTGCGGCCAGACCGAGCTCTTGATCCGCGTCATCCTCTACGGACGGTCTGTCTTCGCTGGCGACGTCAACCTGCTGTTTACGAGGTGTTTTGCGGGCACCTTTGACTTGTGAAGAAGGGGATGAACGCGGTACCTCTGGATCGGCTGCTTGTGTCACGATCGAAGCAACAACATCGGCACGGTCAGAGGGTTGAGCTGGGTCTAGGAAATTGTGATCTGTCATCGACATATCTGCCGCGTCGATGGCTTGCGCAGACGGAGCATCCTCCACCTCGGACATCCGGACCGAAGCGCGTCCACGTTTACGTGCTGAAGATGGGGAAGGCTGTACACCAGCTGCACTCGTAGACCGGCCCCCTGGCACATTGGATGAACCATTGTCTACTTCAGCAACAGCAGATGTTGTCTTCGGTTTCGGCGGGCGACCTCGTTTACGCTTCTGGGGAACCACGGAACTTGCTTCGGTAGGCGCCGTTTGTGGGGCTTCGCTTTCCTCTGGTTCTTCTGGGGTCTTCGACTCCGCTGCCCCTGTCTCTTCGTCAGGCACGTCCACTGGCTCCGGCTTCGCTTTGGGAGGGCGCCCCCGCTTACGCGGGGGCTCACCTTCGGCCTTGGGACGCTTCCTTGGTGGCGCGTCCGGGTTCTTGCGAGGACGCCCTTTCTTTACGGTGCCGTCCGGTAGGATCGGATTCTTGTGTTTCTTGGGCTTCTTCTTCGTCCCGGCACTCGTATAGAATACATCAGTTCCAGGCCGACGGAGGGCATCCACATGCTTCAAAACATCCTCCTCCGTGTTGTAGAATAGGCTGGCGTCCATGGGAGCGAACTGCATCACATGCTCGATGTCGATGCGATTGTGATACTTGTTCTCGCCAGGAGAAAAGCCTTCTTTCGCGGCGAGTACGTTGTACTCTGCGACCGTGAAATATTTATAACGCCTTTCCCGTCCTGCGTGGTCCATCGCCTGGGCGACACCCAGATCTCCAAGATGCGGAGGGGGTGGATTGCTCTCGAGACGCGTAAGTAGGAGCTCGATGGTCCGGCGGTCGAAGTTTCCAAGGGCGTCGCTGATCTCCTACAGACACGATGAGTTGTTGCCAAGAGGGACGCCAGCAAGGACGAACACTTAGCGTGATACCCTCCACCCCGGATTCTGCTATGACATTCATGATCTGTTTATGCAGCGTGAGATTCATCTTCAGCCCATGGATTCCTATCAATAACATGAGGAAATGCATTCTTTTGCTGATCTGGAGATCTAACAGACCGTCGTTTCCTTGCACCCCCATCGAGGCCTGGGGGGGTACGCCGGCGGGTTCGTCGACTTGCATGGACTGGTCTTCAACAGTTTGTACGAGTCGAAGGCACCTGTACCACATCTCTTCGTCCTTCTTTGTGTTTCCACGAACCTGAACCAACTCGACGAGACCCTCATCAATGAGTTCCTTGAGACGTGTATTAAAGAAACGTCTATCGGATTTGGTTGGTTTCTCAAACCCCTGATATAACGTGCCACGTCAATCAACGTTCTCCCTAAGCACAACAAACTACTTACGATCTTCGTGAGCACCGTTCGGGCTATGTGCGTGAAGTTCGGAGACGCTCTGAGTAGCTTGATTATTCGCGAGCGAATTAGGGGCAGGCTGGCTAGGTGTTGCGTGTCTATGGGATCGAATGTGACCGAGGCTGATGCCGTCGGCCCTTCTTCGCCTCCTTCGACTGGCTTCTCCTCCTCAGCATCCTCTTTAGCCATGAGATTCGCTTCCCGGACCTCCTTCCAGTGTAAACTCCGTTCGTAGAAGTACTTCAGCACGCATACATGCAAGGCCTGACCAGCCTGTCGCAGCTTGAGGCTAAGGTTCTGGGTCTCAGTGTACGTCATGCGGCCCATATACACGAACTCGCGTACATCATGTCAAGACTGATGAGTTGGTTGATGAGGTAGTGAATGGTCTTCTGGTCGTAACCCGTCTTCTTGCCAAGGTCGATGGTCGAAACACCCTTTTCGCGCCCGCGAGCTATTAGCTGCAGGCATGAGTACACCATAGGCGTCAATTTTGACGGCTAAAGGGGATATTCAGTTTGCCTGTGCAATCTCGCTTCAACATGTGCACCAACGCGGATATGTGAGCCGGTGATGGCAACAAAGGAAGTTTCAGGGTCGACAGCAATGCGCAACCGATCGCCATACTGCTCCCGCAGCTCTTCGAGGCTCTTCAACTTGGCATCATCGACGATTTGGAGGGTAGTCGGCGCCGAAGGTTCCTCGAGATCCTGTCCCTTCTCTTTCGCCTTCCTCTTAGCGCTAGTTTGCGGAGCAATATACACTTCGGAGTATTTGCCCTCCGGTACGGTGCCCACCCGAACATTGGGCTGCTGCACGATGACCGACCAGACGAACGCGCGATAGGCATCGTCGACGTTCTGCTGCCTCACCTCCGCGCCGTGATTGTAAAAACCGATTATGAACTCGGACAGTCTCGATACATCACAGCCTGCACAGAAAAAGCAATGTTCAGTTTCGGGTTCGATACTTTTTGCACAGTCGAGGTTCGAACGCAGGACGGCATGTCCTAAGCGCCCGTCAAGGTCCCCTCTTCCCACAAAATGGCAAAAGTAGATCGGAGAAAAGAAGGATCTCAAGAAGATGAGAAACTGCGGGCAGCTTGGCACGCACCAAGGTCGCCGTCGAACGAGAGTTCCCGAATGCAGTGGTGCACGAGTTCGTCCATCCAGAGCCGCGGTCGTCAAAATGACTTGCCCGAAACTGGATCCGATCTCGCCGAGATTCTTGCCACTGGATTGTATCGTGGCAGATCTCCTGTTATACAACGGGACGCGCCCGTATAGGGTATGTACAAGGTGCTGATATCGCTGGAGATTATACAGGGAACGTCGTCGAGACCGACATGAAACCGCAGGTGCCCGCGACATGAGTCATTGACTCAAGTCACATGCCGCGGATCGATGCGCCGCTTTGCCGCGATTTTGGATCCGTCGTAGTATTCCTCGATGAAGTGGGATGAAGCAAAGAGCGGTCTAGTATGCATGCAGGAAATACAATTGCGTTGTAACGTAAGAGGTCGTGAGGGTAAATGAGGGCGTCTGCAAATACGCTTTTGGGAGAACATCTAGACCGTGAGGGTATGTATCTAGTAAAAACGACAGCCAACAACACAACACGGAAAACGAAAGCAAAGATCAACAACCCACGCATGAAACTATGCAGGGGCTAATTGCCGATGCTCGCCCTGTTCCCGTAATGCCCGCAAGACCTCATTAAAGCCCATTTTGCCCAGCTGCGCGTTCTGTTCGAACCGCTGCACCAGCCAATCCTCCACCTTGTCGGCAAGTATCCGCCAATTCGTCATCCGCGACTCGATCTCGGCTTTTTGCACGAACTCTGTCCGTGAAGCGCCGGCGGGAGAGTACCGGATGTACTCGTTGCACGTCGCGAATTGGGAAAGCGACATGTTGATGGAGGTGACCGTGACCTCTTGCTTCGCTGGGTCGACTAGGGATATTTCCCGCACGAACGCGTCTTCCGAACCGCCGAAGAGCTATACAGACGGAGAATGAGCGGAAATGGAGACAAGAGGGAGTCGAGGGACGCACCTTCAATATCCATGCTGGAGCTTTCTGCTTGCATCCCAGAATGCGCTCCGTCCGAATAATGCCGGTGTTCGGGTCTACCGAGCGGTCGACAACGTCGACACTGATAACATGGCTACAGTGCGGGTTGGGATACTTGTGCCACATCCCAATCACGACGTGTGACCATGGATGACTACCAAGCGTCCGTCGTCAGCACATACAGCATCGCCCACAAGACAGCTATGCTCTGACTCACTCATAGTTGAACAACTGAGAGAAATAGTGCATTTTGATAGTAAGGTATGGAAAGCGAAAGAGAAGATGGTCTGGCGATCTCAACGGGAAGGTTTTGAGGGAAAGGTGGAGTGCGGGACTCTGCGGAGCGGCCGATGGGTGACGCTGGGAAGGAATGTGATACTTTTTCGCCCTTGCCGAGCACCGCCACGATGAGTTCACACGACCTCCCGCCATCCAATCAAGTTTCCAGCCGGGCGTAGCCTATCCCGTTTCACCGCTTTGCGTTTCCTCTGCAATCCCTCAATGTTCATTCTTCACGACGATATAATGCATATCGCTATCTTTGCTACCATGAGCTTCCGGCTCTTCGCTAAGGGTCAACGGTCCAACGCCTGCTGACGCCAATACTGCGTACTCAATCATACCTGGCGCAACTCGCCGCGCGTCACCGCGCTGGTCTGGGAACACGACTCGGCGCCATTTTGGGAGGCGTTCCGCATATATGCTAATGAGGACACGCTCACGCCTAGGTCATGGAGGCTAATGTGGGATCGATGATAAGCTGTTTATGCATTGGCGCCGTAGTCAATTGAGGTATGCCATCGTGTTCCACAGCCATCCGCCTCGACCTTCTACAGAGCTATGGAGGCTGCATGCCTGCCATGGGGCGCAAAATGTGCGGCCACCTTCCTTCGCTCTTGCAGCTGTGTCCTCCACTACCATCATGTCTATCATGACTCTGTTCGATGCCCTGCGACTACTGCTAGGCCAAATTCGCAAACTTTTCGGACGATTCACTCTTCGTCACATTCTTCAGGCGCAAGATGCTCTCCGAAAGCTTTCATCGATGCTCTTCGGGCGCTATAAGAACGGTGATGAACGGGACCGTCGGGCGGTCGTCGATAAGAAAGAGAGCCCGCCACGTAGTATGGCTTACCACCCGCAGGATATGATTCTCGCAAGCCGCATGCCACCTTCGCCTTCCCCGTTATCCCGGAGGAGTATATCGAACGAAGCCGATCACACTGCTGTGAACATGATGGCTCTTCCTGCATCAGCAGATCGACATGCTGTTGCAATGTCCAGGGTCTCTAATGGCCTGCTTGCCATCCCCAAATTCGCTAACAACGACTACGTCTCTCGCTCATCCATCGATCTCCCCTCTACCAACACCCCGTACCAACGATCGCAATACGATGGACGGCACCAATCAACCCCCAATCTGCACAGCCCTCACGTACCCCTTGAAGGAGTCGTGGTTCCGACAACGACATCCATGGGCATGCCTTCTTCGCCTGGTAGCTCTTGCCACGATATAGCTGGGGCATCGGTCTTGGATCCCGTCACTGTCACAATACAACCCCCCGAAGAGCCGGATGCTGTGAATCATGATACTTCTCCTCCTGATGTGTCCCCTCTCGATGAGCCGAGCGGTGACGAGACGACGTTAGCAGGCTATGATATGTCGCTACCAGGCACATCGCAGTCGCGAACGCGCGGCGTCGGTTCGGCACCGGTCAGTCATGTAGACTCGTCGGCTCAGCGGTAACCGACTAACCCTCCGTAGCGTACTCCGTCACGAGCCGTAAGGGCCGTTCCAGCCCGCGAAGTGCCTACAACGCCCGGGCAGCTGGGCCAGCTCAAGGACGAGCACCCCGATGATTATTTGCGGAGCTGGGGAATATTCCCTGTCGACACCGACTACGTGGGCAGATACGACCGCCATCGCATACTGTACGCTAAGCCGCAGATGATTCTTCGGAGCATCCACTAATTCACCATGCTCTTCGTCAGACCTAGTCATGAATCCAAGTTGGAAATTTCGCCCATGACGCTGGACGTTGGATAGTATGTACATGCCATGCGTCTAAGGGACGTACACTTACACATTGCCCCCTCAGTCAAAGTCCTCCAGATCCATGGCGCAGCTATATCCATCCTGAAGGCTGTGTCTACTTTTGGGATCCAATCAGGGTATGTCAATGGCCATCTAGACTTAAAGTAACTTCTGCATCTCGCCACCAGCGCTTGGTCACGGACGTCGACCTGTACGACCCGGAGTTGCATAGACGGATAGAGGACAGCGCGACGCATTTGATGTATGCCAAGAAAACGTTCAGTGACCCACAATTCCCTGAGGAGGCGGAGATTATGCTTGAGCTTGCCCCCCTGGATGGCGACAATCATTTATGCTACTACTACTGCATAAACCCTAAGGGACGGACCCTGTTCTGGCTTAACAAGATGGATTTCGATTGGTCGATCAAGGAAGTCAAGGGCATCACCAAGCTATCCCAAGCCAGTACGGGGACTATCGTTGGTACTGAGTGGACGATTGACGTTGACGACATCGTCAGAGACCCAACTGGAATCTCAATACTGGCATGCCGCTCAGACACTCCGTACGTACCTATAGTGACGAACCGGACACCACCACTTACTGACTCGGAATAAGGCTCGTGCTCCACACTGACATCTGATCCAGGAAACACTGGGAGTTGTTCCCTCTCAAGAGGACGGTGACAGAATCTTTGCTGCAAGAATTGATCGGGATGATGATGCAGGGAGGTGTTGGTACGTCCAAATTCTCTGCCGTGGTCTCATGCTGAACTTCGTCATCAGACCTGAAAACTTCAAGGAGCTCCACCTTTTCATACAGCATAGAGGACGTGATGCATCTCATGGAGCTGCTCAAGAATGTCAACTGTAAGACGAATTATGCGCGCACTAGGCTTTGGTTTGATGTGACGATAGACGTGAAGGAGGTCAACGGATATTCAGCTCATGTTGTTGGTGGGCGCAAAACTACCATTAGAGAGTCGCTTAAGCTAACACTCGATTCCAGGCCGAGTGATGTCTCTGCTGCGTAACTACAGATTTCTTAATAGTGAGGCGGTTGATATCTAACGATCCATGCAGTCCACACTCAATTCCTCAACTTGCATGGTCAGCAAGAGGCGCGATTGAGCCGCTGGGAGTGTCTCCACGAAGAAGAGAAGAAACCTCCCACGCTATTGATAAAGATTCTATCTCCACTCCTCTTCTTCGCGCCCGACATCCATATGAGAAGTTTGCGACATGTCTGGGTGGACAAAATCGTCGCGGAAGTGGCCTGGAAGAGATTTATCGAGAAGATCCAGAGCGAATGGGACAAATATCTCCTCCCGGTTCGTCAAACACGCGAGAATTGCCTGCAAATGACTCTGACTACATTGCTTGACACCACAGGCTACAGTCTTGCTTTCCGTCAATGTACGCGCCCATCTCACAAATCTGAAAGACGTGCTTCTAAGGATATTGTTACAGGTCGCATTCCTGGCGATTCCGAGCGTGGACCAAACAAATCAAGCCCCGAATTTTCTCAACTTCGGCAACACAACATCATACGAGAACTCTCAGACATCATCGACGTTCGACTTCAATGCTGCCACCCCGAATCGTTCTGCTGCCCAACTGGCGTCGTATGTATCTACTGCCGCATCCACCGGCACCATCATCGTTCGTACTCTTTCTTCTACCAATCTCATAGGACTCACACCTCATCTCCTCCCTTATCGCAGATTGGTCTGATGCTGGACAGACATCATCGACTGGCTCATCGCATGACAGCGGGGGAGGCGGTGAGTTCGATCACGCATTCCCTCTGCCATATTTCGCTGATATGGCTTAGGCGCTGACTCTGGCCGCGAAAGAGCATCCGAAATATGGCATAGAGGCGCTCGGTGAGTTCCTGAATGATTGCTGATATATCTATGTTCTTACCAGCCGACACCAGCCATCTTGTATTCGCTCCCATATGCCCTAATGATGTGGGGGTGAGTTGCCGCTGTTCTCCCTTGGACTGCATATGCTCATACGGGGTTTAGCATGATCTCCTTCGCCTTGGCGTGCTGTTTGCTCTTCTTCCTAGGCACTAATATTCCCACGTGGATAACCCTTGGGCTCTTCTGTTTCATATCTTTCTTGCTCATAGCCTGGTGTATGCTCACCGTTTGGGATACCACGCAACCCTGGCTGCTCGACCACTTCTTGGAGGCGCTGGGCGAGTTTCGACCTGCTGGTCTCCTGACGAAGATGTTCAGGGTCCTGTCGACGACGCCGAACGAGCCCGAGCTCGGCGAGGTTTAATCTATTTATGCATGTCATTGCCCACTTCTCGCGATGAATCACCACCCATATATATGTACCACTACCGCACCAGTAACGGGATCGAGTTTTCTAGGTGGCACTATATGTCTGAAGTGCAAGTTCTCTTTGGTATCAACACCTTACGCAGAAGCTCGTCCGAGAGAAATATACAGCACCTGGCATCGAGTGAAGGAGCGCTCCCTCCGACTCTGCGTCACTTTCAAGCTACCATGAGTCGTCTCCTTGAAGTTCTCTCTATTGCTTCATCTTCTGTTGCGAATACACAAATACGCTGTATACACGTTGACCACGCTCACACGTACACGATGTAAGGACAGCGTGACGCGGTCAGCTACGCGCTTAACGCGCTGCCGCTAGCTATAAATACCAACTCATTCCTCCCTCCTCCTCGATTCGCAGATCTTCCTCGAGGCTCGTACGGACGCAATCCCGGCGGAGATTCCCTGAACTGAGGCTGAAGCCGCCTAGTGATATGCCCAAGGTTAAATATTACGCCGTGCGGCAAGGCCGCGAGGGGCCAAAGATATATCTCTCCTGGGACGAGGTAACGTTCGCTTCCTTCATTTGCTGGGCAAATGTGTCGTTTACATTGGCGTTGACCTCATCCGCAGTGCAAAGCGGCTGTACGTCAACAACGGCAGATCGAAGCCATGATCGTACTGAATACCGCTCGTACGGCGACAGACCTCTCGATGGCCCAGCTCGGAGTTCAAGAGCTTCCACACGCGCCCCCAGGCAGAAGAGTGGCTCAGCCAACCGCACCCTTCTACTAGTGTGATCCCCAATCGCGACGGAGCTTACGACGCGGGTAACTTCGCTACCTCGGAGGGTTCCTCACACCCGAGGCTCCACAAACGCTAACGCCGTGTTCCCCTCACCAGGTGCCGACGAGGATGTGACTATGATGACCGACGGAGACGCATCTAGTACATCTTACAGAACCTACGTTTCCGGACCCTCCAGATCCCGGTCGAGCCGCAGAAACATGGCGCGTGCAACATATCCCTCTGTCATATCAAAAGATCGGCCGACAGAGGCTGTGGCTTCCTCGATTACGCACCCATCAGGCTCACATTCAGGTCTGAGCACCGAAACCCCGAATATCGTCCTGTCGGACGACCAGAAGAAGGTGCTCCGGCTCGTGGAACAGGGTGAGGATACCCATTGTCCTTATAAGGCATATTGTTGAAGGCGTACTCGACTTCACTAAGCAGGTGAAAGCGTTTTCTTCACAGGCTCAGCCGGTACGCGTCTTGTTTCCCTTACCAACTGTAGCTCTCTCTCATTTTACACACAGGCACCGGCAAATCCGTCCTTTTACGCGAGATCATCAGGGTTCGCGGCGGCGTATCGAGCTCGGCGCTGGCCGTGACAGCCTCTACGGGTATCGCGGCGGTCAACATCGGTGGAACGACTCTGCATTCCTGGGCGGGGGTCGGCCTCGGGCAGGAGAGCGTTGAGCGTCTCGCGGGCAAGATCCGATACCAGCCGCTGCTCGAGAAGGTGCTCAAACGCTGGCAAAACGTGGAGACGCTCGTCATCGACGAAAGTAGGGACTGATCCAGTTTTCTGTCCTTCGAGCTGGTCTAGGGCGCCGCGTGCTGACGTGAGAGAGTGCAGTATCGATGATTGACGGAGCTTTCTTCGACAAGCTTGTAAGTGATCTAAGCTGGCGGTCTTCTGCGCAAGCTGAACCTTATTCTCAGGAAGAGCTCGCAAGGATACTGCGGGGAAATGACCAGCCTTTCGGTGGTATCCAGGTGCGGGGCATTCAGCACTGCACTCAGCCCGTGCGGACGCCATCTCATGCCGGTACGCGCCTGTAGCTAGTTCTGTGCGGAGACTTCTGCCAGCTCCCGCCCGTGCCCGAGCGTCGTGGAAATGTCATTATAACGCCCAAGTTTGCGTTTGACGCCAACTCGTGGGCACGGTGCGTGAAGCACTCGATCACCCTCACGCGGGTCTTTAGGCAGAAAGAGCAAGGCAAGGGCGATACGGATACTCCCTTCATATCGATGACTGACCACACGACGACTCAGACTTCGTCGACATGCTCAACGCCATGCGATTCGGCCGCCTAGAGCCTCCCACAATCGCTGCCTTCAAGAAGCTCTCGAGGACTGTGAAATACGACGACGGCATAGAACCCACGGAGCTGTAAGTACGCCCTCGTCTCCGCTTCCAACAACGCTGAAACACGGACCACCGTCAGCTACCCGACTCGACGAGAAGTCGATAGCGCGAATCAGACCCGGCTACGGCAGCTGCCCGGAGATCCTCGTCAATACAAGGCCCTTGACGTACCGGGCTACGACGACAATGGCAATCGCCTCCCGATAGACAAGACGAAGAAGCTGCTCGAGAGGCTTGTCGCCCCGGAGGAGATCACGCTAAAGGTGAGGGACACATAAACACGCACCCGTCAACGCCATCGCAGAACTAAAGTGACGGAAACCAGGTCGGTGCTCAGGTCATGCTTATCAAGGTCAGGATCACCATCTAAACCTCCGCGCGCGGTGCTGATGCAGCGCGCAGAACCTGGAGCAAGGAGTCCTCGTCAACGGCTCCGTAGGGAAAGTGATCGCATTTGGTCACCCACCGCCGCCGCCGCCATCACCACCTGCATCCCCGCCAGACAGCGAACCCCAAGGCGAACAACCACCTCAGGTACCTGCACCATCCAACCAAGGGCCCGCATGGCCCGTGGTGCAGTTCATCAATGGCATAACCAAGATGTGCCATCCTGAGGACTTCACAGTGAACAATGCCCACGGGGAGGCCGAGGCTACTCGGACGCAGGTATGGCCCAACCCCATCGCTTTCATCTTCGAAGATGTAACTGACGGCCGTTCGTACAGGTACCTTTGATTCTGGCATGGGCGTTGAGCATGCATAAGTCGCAAGGACAAACGCTCGAGAGGGTCAAGGTCAACCTTAGCCGTACATTCGAGAAAGGCCAAGGCCAGTACCTATTACATCGCGATAGTACAAGTGGGCTGACCACCAATACTGCGCACAACAGCGTACGTCGCGCTCTCGCGAGCCACAAGCATGCAATCACTACAAGTCCTGAACTTTGATCCATCCAAGTACGTCTCCTACATCATTCAACCAGGAGAGCAGACCAGCGTCATTCACACATCTACCACGTTCGTCAGGGTTCGGGCGCATCCGCGTGTCCTGGAATGGTACGAGCAGCAGCAAGATCATCATGATGGGCAGGAGTTCGAGGATGAGATGGACAGCGAGGAGGCGATGGCCGCATTCTACGAAGACGACTAAAGCAGCATCATTGTGTACCGCCTGAGCACCACGATACAGCCGATTTGGTCACATCGGTCAGCGTTTGCATCAGTCATAGCTTTAGCCGCAATGGCGCCATTGAGCCATGATAGTTGCACTTGAATCTGGTGGCCAGACAAGGGAACCCAGTGACCAGAGAGGATGCAGGAACCGATCACCTACCATACTTGCTGAGAGTTAGACCCGCGCCATCGTTGGATCCGGGATAGTCGAAGGACACTCATTTTATATAGATATCGGCCAGGTCCAGTACAACATGTCAGTTTTGGTCGCCAGGTCCAAGACGGTACCACAACGAAGCAAAAACCATGGCACAGTTAGCAAGAGCACAACTCAAGATGTTACGTCGAAGCAGATATAGTCTAGCTTAGAGCAGAGAACGGGGGCTGCCGGGGGGTAGCGTCAATAACCTTTTGGGTGGCAGCGTAGGAAGGAATGATTCAAGGTCTCCTGTAGCCGCCAGGTTCGCCCACGCCGCGAGGAGGATAGTCCCTAGAACCGCCTCGAGGAGGCATTGGAGGAGGTCCGCCAGGGCCACCAGCATATCCATTACCGAAACGCTCGCCGGGAGGAGGGGGATAAGGACCGTCGAAGGGTATTGCGCCGGAACTGGAGCGCGGAAGCGGGCTTTGGGAGCGCCGGCTTGAAGAGCATATCAGATGATAGTGAAGCGACTAGTACAACTTGCCCTCACCGATATCTAGCGCTACCCGTAGGGCTCGCAGTGCGTGGGGGCGGATAATCCCCATATCTAGCCGGAGGCGGGGTGATGGGCCTTCCGCGGAATTCCGGAGGTCCTCCAGGGGGATAGTCACTATATTCACACTCAGCAAGATGAGCGAGAGGTTGCTGCCAAAGCCCGCGTACCGAGGAGGTCCAGGTCTATCAAAGTCGTCTCTGATACGAGGCGGCGGGACACCGGGTGGAGTCCTCGACCTAACGGGAGGTGGATATCCGGAATACCTATCTACCGGCGGCGGGGGCGGACCCCGTCGGTCGTATCTGTCATAAGGTTCCCGGACGGGAGGAGGTCCACCATAACCTGCTCGAGGAGGAGGATAGTCGTCCGGGGGGAACGGAGGAGGAACATATCCCGGGCCAAAGCGCCCCGCAGGAACGGGCACAGGGGGAGGAGGCGGGCCTCTCATTCTGTAATCGTCGTAATCACGGCCAACCCTTGGTGGGGGCGGCGGATAGTCGCGAGAAGGACCACGATATGGTGGAGAGGGCGGTCGGCGCAAGTCCCTCCCAGGAGGTGGCGGGTAGTCATAGCCACCAAAAGCTCTATCTCTCGGGGGATAGCGGGGGTACTCATCTCTGGCGTACGGAGGGTAGTCTCTTGGAGGAGGTGCCGGAGGATAGTCTCTGGCAGGATGGATACGATCAATGAGGGGAGGATCGCCGCCAGCACCATGTGGACCCCGACGTCTGCATATACGTCAGACCCCAAGTAGTAAAGGCAAGTAGCCACGACTTACGACGGAGGGCCTGAATTGGGACACTCGCTATGATGTGACTCCGTGAGACAATAGGACGACGATGAATATTAAGGCAACGTACCGAGCCCAGTGACCGAGCTGGCCACACTTGAAACAAGCTCCCGGCTCACTCTGGTACTTCGCAGTTCGACCTCCATGCGAAATCTCAACACGAATCTTGTTTCCCATGAAGTAGCCTTCGTTATATTTGGCAACGCTCTCCTCAGCTGCTTCGCGAGTCTCGAATTCCTGTATAACACATAAGGAGACATCTGGCCAACATCAGCGCGACATCCACGTACAACGAAGCCATAGCCAACTCTGAGCACCGGGAGTCAGTGACACGTCATCACGATCAAGCAATAGACGTACTTCAACTCGATGTTAACGATGTTTCCTATTTTGCCGAAACAGCTCTGCAAATCTTCTCGACGAGTGTGTTCGGGCAAGCCTCCGATGTACACCTTGTTGGGCTACCAGAGCAAGAAAGGAACAGCCGTTGAGCCAGATTGTAGCAGAACGAGGTAAGAAAGATGAGCAAAAGGGTCGCAAGAGCTCCCAACCAGCCAAGGTGAAACAGCATAGCGGAAGGAGAGTGGCGCCTATCGCAGGGCCACGTAACACACACAGAGAGAATGGACCAGCAAGTCGTCAAGAAGGAAGACCTAAGCACCTTGGCCTGCCTGTCGCCGTGCTCCCTGTAGGGGCTTCCACCCTTCTCGTCAGGGGGGTCTTCGTTTTCGCCGTTGCCGCGAGAGTAGTCGGCCTTCTCTGATTCAGCAGGGCGCTCCGTTGCGTCGTTGCCATTGCCGTTTGTCTGAGCATGAGTGGGACCATCAGAGGAATGCTGGTCGTCAGCCCCGGCCCATTTACCCTCAGAGGGTATGCCGTGGTCAGCAGGCGGTGAGGCAGCCATGGTCAACGTCCGAGTTAGAAAAGGGAGCGTGGGAATATACAAACCCTGACATTTTTCACCTCTCTCGAACGCTGCCGAACCTCTGACATATCCGCCGAAATGGCCATATTTGCCTGTGCATCCTCGAGAAGATAGTATATTGTTATAGGATCCTGAATAGAACGCAGGGGAACGGGAGGGAGCGGAATGCGGCTGAGCCGCGAGACAATTAATCAACCAATACAGTCCAGAGTAAGGATAGCCATTGTCCATTCGGAAGTTCAGGTCTCAAGCCAGCGTAACCAGACCTCCTGCAACCGTCATAAGCGCAACAAGGACGATGCCAACAAGGCTTCGCGAGTCGGCGAGGAGAGGGACGGCGCCACTGCTGTTCGAGGACGAGCTGTCGGACGTCGCAGAGCTCGACGCTGAAGACGTGGCAGCTGCCGCCGAGAGGACGGGGGGCGAGCTCGGGACAAAGGTGCCCGTGGCGCCAGCGGTAACGCAGGTGCTCTCCGCCGCCTGAGCAGCGGAGGCCTTGCTGGGAGCTAACGTGTTGACGGTTCCGTTACCGGCGAAGCTGCAGGCTTGTGGGTCCCGGTTGTTCGCCTCGTAGTACTGGCTCATTACGAAAGAAAGCTTGGTTGCTACATAGAGAACGCCGCGTCGTAAGTGTGCGACCCAGCGAACCGAATTCCGAGTTGTGCTTACCGGGATCGCAGCTCTGCACATCTCCGTAGACGCCTTGCGAGCCGCTACCGCTGATGGCGTTGCAGTCCAGCGACATTTGTCCCAATAGGCTGCAGCCGAAGTCGATGAGATCGCCGATGATGATGTTGATTTCCGTGCCATTGGTGGTGTGGGGTTTGAACTGGCAGCTCAGGGACTTGTCGAGGCAAGAGCAAGCATCGTCGCTCGGAGTTCCAGGAAGTGTGGTGGAGGCGAGCCAGGTGGCGTTTTGGGAGGGGCAAGACGGATAGCTGGTCGAACCGGCGTTGCTCTGGCTGGGGGTGTTCGGGGGTGTGGCAGAAGTGTATTGGGACTTGAGGTTGTCGAAATCTTGAGACGTGGTGACAGTGCTTCCATCGTCTTTTACAACGCGGATCAGCTGATTACACTTCGATTGCACTTCATACGGCCGAGCTGACTTACCTGAGATGGTGACCATACCGAATTGACCCTGGGCGCTGGTGGCGGGGAAATAGCTGAACGCCAAGCCTCCACTCCAGACGTCCGACATCTGGCTGCTCAACAGCGCGCTGACTTCCGTGAAGGGCCGAGCCGAATCGCCATTGAGACAGCCAAACTCGCTGAAGTAGGCCGGTACATTGTATCCGGCGAACTGGCCTTGCGTACCGGCGTAGCTACTCTGGAACGAGGAGTCACCGCACCACTCGCTGTTCGATGTTAAGGTCAGATGCCAATTCCCTGCCCCGATGTAATCCCGACATACTAGTTGTTCAGGCCGTAGAGATCGATGGCGGTTTCGCCAGAGTTGCTGTCGGAGGGATCACAAGCGAGATAGCTAGCAAGAGGCTGTCTCCAATCCGCGCTCGCATCGATGGCGGCATAGCCGACCAGTGCGGAGGAACCCTTGGACTTCCTGCGATCGGAATGTTTCAGTATATCCACGCGGTAGAATGATGTCACTACTCACAAGTAAGCCTTGACGTCCCGAGCTGCCGCCTTGAGAAAAGCAGCCGTGCCAGTGCCGTTCGAGTTGATGACAACCTCGTTTCCAACGTTGTATGCAAGAACGTTGTCATAAGCGGAGAAAGCGTCGATGGTCCTGAGATACTGGTCCTGAAGGTTCGTTGCCCTGGAAATGGTATGGTGAACTTCGCATCATTAGCTGCGCGGAGACGAGCTCACCATGAGGGCGAATCACGGTCGATTGAGCCGTTGTTGGGGAGCGACAAGTCGATACTACAGACTGGGTTTAGAACAGAACACGGAGCAGACGCGGTGCGGCACGCACATGGTGTAGATGCCAGCATTACTGAACGTCGACATGCAATCATCGTGGTTCAACGAGGAATTGACGCTGTACGCTCGAATGGTGTTGACCCCGAGTTCGGTCAAGAATTGGACGTCGCGAGAGCAAGTGGTAGCGTTGGCCAACGGGTCAGTGAACGTCGAAGGTTCGCCGAAGGTATTCGTGGAGCTGGCGATAACCTCGCCTACGCGAAACGCCGTCAGGGCGGCGCATGGAAGCGGATATCGCCGACGAACGCACCCTGAGGCTGGTAGGCTATGCCCTTGATGTAGAACCTGTTCCCGGAGTCGTCGTACAGATACCTCCCGCCCACCGAGATTTTGGAGATCGCATTGACGCCCGACGCAAACGCCGCAAAAGCGGCGACGGCAGTGGCTGCGCGGCCGAGCATTAAAGACATATGTTAATGGGGGAAAGAGTGGGTATAAGAAGGGAACGGAGGCGTCGTGTACGCCCGGTCGATATAAGGACGGGCTTGGGACACGGGAACAACAGGCCGGGGGCGGTTAGGGGCAGTTACCCACTGAAATTCTCATCAGGGCAATGCATATGATCTCGGTCATTCATGATCAGTGCGCCTCTGACGCATGCTTCTTCCTCCTGTCTCAATTGCACGTCCAGAGCCGCTACTCTAAGACGAGGCTAAATGTCTTCCGGCTGAGTAAACTGTTGCTTGGATGTTTAGGTTGGAGCAGCGGCACCTTCGGCGCCGAAGTGCCCAAGTTCACATGCACACCCTGCCGCGGGGTGGAGTCCGTGCAGCTCGCTCCTGGCCAAAGCGAGGTTGCCGCAGACTCAATGCACGCCATTATAGGGCCGGCAGAGACAAGAATACCCCCACCGTGCTCAATGCATGCTGCCGGGCTGTACGCCGGCACAATGAAGTCAACGGCCATTCTTCCGGGGGCTCTGAAATCGTCGACATCCGCGTCCTAATCATTCGCGCGTTCGATGATCGCCACCGGACCCCAGACGAGAGAGCGTTGTTACAACACATTCAGGAGCATCCGCTACAAAGATATCACTACATCGGTCTTGCAAGAAGAAAACTGTAGAGCTACACTTCGAAGGCTGTAAAACTACGCAACCTCGACAAAGTTCGCGGGGAAGATACCCTCCCGGCCGTCCAACCGACCCCGCCACCTAACATAGGGGGATTGATCAGTCAGGCACCTGGCCTGAAAGGAGATTCGCGGAAACCATACCAGTCGTCGGTGCTGTCGCTCTTCTGCAGTATCGTGATGACCTGCCCGGTTTTGAACCCGAGGTCGCCGGGCTCGGCAGCCGCGAAATCGTACAGCGCGATCGCCCTGCCCACCGCGCCTGGAGGTAGAGGAGCCGTCAACTCCGGCTTCAACGATAGGGTCGGTTTGCGAGCGTGACCTGGCCGGTCTGCCTTCCCGCCAAGAAGGTCGTCGCCGTCGTCATCAAGCGAGAGGTCGCCCAGCCTGTTGGAGTACAGATCCTCGACGCCACCTAAACTGGTTCTAACAGGCGCGCGAGCCGACGCGAACGGGTTGCTGCTGGAGTGCGACGAGTACGTGGGGGAGGACCTCGGATCAGGTCCCGAAGGATCCATGTTGAGGAGATCGCCGGTAGGAGGGAAGTAAGGGTTGTGCCTCGACCGATTGTCAAATGGCTCAGAATGCGACTGGGTCATGGACGCATACGTGAGCTGGGACTTGGGTCGAGTCTTCGCGGGTTCATCCGGAATATAATCCGAGTCGAAATGCGTCTCAAAGTCCGGCGTGCGATCCGCGAGTCTTGAGGGTAGCGAGTTGCTCTGGCTGAAAGGCGAACTGTTCGCACCAAACCCGGCTCCCCCCCTGTTCGCCGGTGGGTTAAAGTCCATGTCGGGGCTCTCCTCCGACGCGAAGTAGCTTCCGGTGTTCTTTCGCTGACCCCAAGTGTCAGGCGGAAAGTTCCCGCTGGCCGTCCTCCCTTTCTTCCTCAGAAAACTCGGACTCTCGTTCTTTGGGCTGCCGATACCGCCAAACGCGTAGTCGGTGTCGTTCTTCGTGACGTCTTGAACCCATCGATGGTTTCCTGGAATGCCCGTACACGCCTCGAGTGTCTTGATCAGAGGCTGTGCCCATTCGGGCGGAGGTATGGCACCGGAAAGAAGCATCTTGGCGGTCACGTCGGATCGGTACGCAAGGGCGTTCGCATCTTGGCGCTCGACGATAGCGGAGCCTTCGAGTGAGACGCCACCAAACAGGCCACGAGTCTTCGAGTAGCTGTACCTGTCAGCGGCAAAGAGGAAGTCGGTAAGGTGACTAGACTGGGGCTGCAGAACTCACATGGCTGCGACCTTCCCGGACGTATTCAATACACCGGAGGCTTCACCGTTACGCCCTAGAGGACCGACAGCGACGCTGAGATTACCTCCTATCGTAAGCGATCCCGCGGCCATGAACGATTTCTGCGCTGCTCCCTTAGCTGTTTGGGGTACATCTAGCAGACGAACTTACGACTGCCTGGAACCGGATGATCAGCGCTTGTAGTTGTACAAAGTAGAGATGCAGACCGAACGGGTGTTGAGGACTATCAGGAAGTCGGTCACTTCGGCCCCGGCTTGACCTCCGATACCGACACCAGCCGTGCCGATTGCACTTGGCGCAGACCAGCCTGCAAGGTGTTCAGAAATGACAATTGGGTCTCGATGACGCTTGACGCACTTCCGTCGTCCAGCCGAGCGATCACGACGCCGGAGCCGGCTCGCGCTGAGAACACGAATCCTGCTTTCACGACTGAGAAGATCGCGAACCCCTTTGCATGTTCGAGGACAGTGCGAGGGACGACCTATAGAGCAATCTCGTGAGAAGCGAGCCCCAAGTAGCAGCAACGTGCTTTACTCACTCCATCCAACCCATTGTTGGCGCTATCGACGAAGGAATGGACTGCGCGCAGCTCGATGAGTTCAATCGTGAATGGTCTCATCGAATCGCTCTCCACATACAGATCTTGGCAGCTTTCTGGCATTCTTTAGGTAGAGGCTGGGGCAGAGGACTGTTGAATTTCATTCGATGTTCAGAGGTAGATGTTCCAGATGCTGCAGGAGCAGGCAAGAGAGCCAGAGCCTGCGAAGCCGACACGGTGAGTGCATTCCGGTACGCAGCCTGGCCACTGAGGTCATCGGGCCTGCCGAGGTCTCCGGCAAGGCCATGTAAGCGGATTTGTCATAGCACTGCACAGCGGCCTTGGCGTGCGGCGTGGGCTTGCGTTTACTTTGGGCGCATATATTCTGGCACGCCTTAGACAGACGAACGTTGCGTATTAGAAGGCTGCAGGTAGTCAAGATTCATCATATGCATTCGCACATGTGTAATGTTCAACAACATGAGGGCACCCCGGTATGTCAGCTCGTACGAGCCCCTATCGATATCCGCCAAATCCCGAATGCTCGCGTGGTCCCGGTTACTTGATCTTGACGTCAACCTTCCTTCTCTCCGTCGTTCGGTGAATCGGTGATCATCCTATCGCTGGCAATCGTGACGACGGAAAGAAAGTAGCTATACCGAGACTTGGCGCACCTCTGGGCATTCCAAGTGCAAACCTTGATTTGTTTATTTCAACTCGTGCGTGCGACGCGATCATTCTCTCTGAACCAGCTCGGCGCCTAATCACGGCCTCGTGGAACACAAAAGAGATAGCACGGTCATCGGTTGTCTGGCACACGCGTTTACATTGTCTATGCATCTTCTTTTTTTTTTTGGTTTGGACCGAGCACAATGTTCATTAGTTACCGACTAACACGCCAAGCACTAATGAACTACTCTAATGGCAGGCCGTCACCGGCCCGACCCGAGGGAAAATGCATCAACGTACTGACCTCCTTTCGGAGAGTGGATGAGTGTGGGGCTAGCGTCACCTGGCTAATATTCGGGGAATATCTCCGGGGAACGCAATGCCCACTAAAACCTCTTTCTGGTGGCCCAGTCTTCGGGGAGGGATGCTTCACTGCTTATCATCCCTGTCCATGTCTGTTGCACTTTCTGCGCGTGTGCCTTGGTTCGCTTTAGCTTTGCCGCTGTGATGTGGTCTATGTGGAGTCTCTTTGTGAGTGCAAGTCGTAGCCTGCCCGCGATCTCAGCTTCACTGTGTGCTCTATCTTGGATCGTCCTTTCACAGCGCAGGACCCAGACGAGGTATGCTGCTTCGGACACCACGATCCTCATAAATCGGGACGCCGCTGGTTTCCTTCTTGGGTTCGGCTCTCCCTCGCCGTCTCTTTCCTCTGATGCTATCTGTATCGCTCCGCACCCCAGTATCAATCCGACCGTGATTCTTGGGAGCGGGTGTCTTGTCTATGCATCTTCAGGCGCGCTTTGCCCTGCATAAACCAAATTGATATTTCTGTGCCAAGTTCACCGCACGTTCTCGGGCTCAAGACCGCCTTTCACACAGCGACTCGGAGCCGCCGATATGCTCAAGATCCGCCCTGATTTGGCATGAGTCATCGTGCGACATACTCATGCCTAGCCGAGTTCGCATAACGCCACACATATATTAAAACGAAAACCGTTGCGATGCCCGCAGTCCGGAGCGGGAGAAGTCCCCAAGTCTTCGAGCAGCAGAATACGACCATAATCTACAAGAACACACAACAATATCACCCGGACACGACACAGGCGTCCAGGATGGGCAAGTTCGGATGATATTCCCCATCCGAGGGAGTTGCCCCATCGGTGGAGCACCGGCGCAACGCTACATAGCGATGGACGATCTTCGAAACGAGGCGTCGAACTTCCCCCAGGTTTTCGGCGACCATCGTTGCCACCGCAAAAGTCCGATCAATCCTTGTTGGCCCTCCCGTTCCAACCGTCTCGTGCATCCTCGACATGTCTCCATAGATGGGCGCCGCGTTCAGATTTCCCTCCCATAGCTTGCCCGTGTTATAGGATCCTCGTATTTCGCTCCAGGGCTTGGTTGGCTGTCGAGCTTCGCCGCACACACGCACAGCGGGCGCGCGCCGTGCGGTGCATTGTTTCCAGAATGAAATAAGGTTCGGCGGAGAGGTCCTTTCGCAGTAGGCCACCGCATCGGTACGACGTGGGCAACGCGGCGGCGGCGGCGGCGGAGCCAATCCCCAATCCCCCAAGGCGAAAAAACGGCGGAATCAAATTCAATCCGAAACGAGCTGGCTGTCGCCTCGCGGCCCTCGTTGTAATTTTGGCGCCCCCCCTTCCCTTCCCTCGTGTCCATGGCGGTACACAAGTCTCGGTACTTTCCGCATATATAAAGGAGCGGTGTCATGGTTTCTCTCGAGGGTGTTTTCTCGTTGGCACTAGAACAGAACTCGGGCTCCTGCCCTTTCTTTCTTTCTGTCTTCTTGCCCTCGAGGCCCTTAGATGAACCGTCGCTGCTCTAGCGAGGACGTCGAGGCCCGTGGCGTGCTATGGCTCACATTCGTCATCCTGCACCGGTGCCGCCGGCCACCGGTCGCGGCTCACGACAACGGCGGTACCACCCATATGCACGCACGCGTTTGGAACCGTCTTCCAGAGAGGGATCCCGTCGAGCTGTGGTAAGCCTCCCCTTACTTTCATCTTTGAAGAGCCACACCGATGTCGTATATCACGGGTATAGCCTCCGCACACGCCTGATGGCCACCAGAACGAGGCGCCCGCGGTGCTTATGGTCGTGTTGATCGTGTATTGGGTACGAGCCCTTGAAGTTCGTTCTCATCGCTCGGACGCTTCATATTCGTGTTTAGATCGCGAACGACGATATTGAGGACTTGGCCGCTGGCCTCGACGCCGTCACGCTTTCATCAGAATAGACTGAAAATAAAACAGAGTTATGACCTGTCCTCAACCTCATCTCGCATGGTTCCATTTACCGGTACGCCTGTCAGCCGCTCCCTCCTAATCAACAGTTCTCACTGTCCTACACACAATCCCAGGATTGCTTTCCTCAAAATTCGTCATCTCAGTGCTTGATTCAAGCCAAGGTTCTCGTCGCTAGAAAGTCTCCTCGTGGTACTCTCCTTGACAAAGGCTCTAATCATTCTATGCCTGGTATTAGGATTACTCTTGTTTCACGTTTTCCGATCTTAGACTAAACTACGGGCTAATGCTCCTCGTCGATCACAGCGGTCCATGGCCAAGCCCCTTTAACCGCGTTTCGAGTTCAGGACATGCCTGTGGTTTTTGTATTCGTTCGCCGCCACCAAGTAGAAAATAATGCAGAGATCAGGCGCCTATGTTGCTTTCGTCAAAGCGCCGATCAGCAGTTAGTTGCCCCCCGAGGTTTGTGAATTCGGAAGTTGAACGGAGTCGGACTTGTCCACGCCGCACGCGTACGGTGTTAAGAATACCCCTGCTGGAATTGTGCCTGTTACGTTCGTCGTATTACTTCGGATACCACGCTCTGCAAGTAACTAGATGCAAACGTTACGCGCGTATTCAAGACGACGCGTTCTCAGCCACACACGCGTCGTGCTGACGCAAGCCGGCTGACGTGAGACCAAGCGTAGGGAATTTTCGAAATCAGTCGACTTGACGTGCCGACCCATCACGTCCAATCGCATACACCTCGTTGGTTTCCCGCCCAGTTCCCAACGACCCGCCTTAAATCGTCCCCCGGTGTCTCCCTGCTCATCGTGCCCTGCGATGGCCACGTTCTTCCAAAAACACTCGGCGTCGGCCTCGATGCCGTCGTCGACCGACGGGTCCGCCGCACCTCTGTACAATATTCGCATCCCCTCCATTTTCTCCTCCGCGAGCGAGACCGGGCGGTGGTTCTACACGACGCTCGCCATCGTCGCCGGCCTCTTGATCCTCGAGCAAACCGTCTACCGGATGCGGAAACGTCACCTGCCGGGTGATAACTGGACCATTCCCATTATCGGCAAGTTCGCGGATTCGATGAAGCCGACGATGGAGGGATACAAGGCGCAATGGGATTCCGGCGCGCTGAGCGCATTGAGTGTGTTCCACATGTACGTATTTGTATCGCTCTCTCTATACTCGGGAATCGTTACCGCTTTCGTGACGCGGCTGACGCATGTTGCTGTATACGTTATGTAGCTTCATCGTCATGGCTTCCTCTAACGAGTTCTCGCGCAAAATCCTTAACTCGCCGAACCACGCGGAACCTTGTCTCGTCTACTCCGCGAAACAGATCCTGCTCCCGGACAACTGGTGCGTTCCCGAATCTCAGATTGACATGACTTGAACCTTACGGACCGATCTGCGTTCCAAGGGTCTTCCTAACTGGGAAGAGTCACGTCGACTACCGTCGCGGGTTGAACAACCTCTTCACTCGCAAAGCACTGAGGTCGGTTTCATGTCGTGGCTTGATGCGTTGGGGTATTCCAAACTGATCATGACTGCAGCATCTACGTCGCGATCCAGGATGCCGTCACCCGCAAGCACTTCAACAAGTGGCTCGCAGCAGCAGCAGCCGACCCTTCGCCCAAGAAGATCATGATGACCGCCCGGAGCCTGAACATGGACACCTCCCTCCGCGTCTTCTGCGGCCCCCACATCTCCGAAGAGGCCGCCGACGAGATCAACAAGCGCTACTGGGAGATCACCCTCGCGCTCGAGCTCGTCAACTTCCCCATCCCCCTGCCCGGCACCAAGGTCTACCGCGCGATCCAGGCGCGCAAGGCGGCGCTCAACCACCTCATGCTCGCCGCGAAGAAGAGCAAGGAGTCGATGGCCGCGGGCGGCGAGCCCGAGTGCATGTTGGACCAGTGGGTGCGGGACCTGCAGGACCCGTCCTACAAGGGCCGCAAGGACTTCAGCGACCGGGAGATGGCGATGGTCGTCTTCTCCTTCCTCTTCGCCAGCCAGGACGCGATGAGCAGCGGCTTGATCTACGGCTTCCAGCACCTCGCCGACCACCCGGAGATCTTCGCCAAGGTCCGGGACGAGCAGGACCGCGTCCGCGCCGGTGACTACGAGGCGCCGTTGACTATGGAGACGCTCGAGCAGATGCCGTACCTGCTCGCCGTCGTCCGCGAGAGCATGCGCGTCAAGCCTCCTGTCACGATGGTATGTTTCCCGTGCTCGGTATGCAACCCGAGGAGGATGCTGACTGGTCGATACGTCCAGGTTCCGTACAAGACCACCAAGGCGTTCCCGATATCGGACGACTACACCGTGCCCTCCGGCAGCATGGTCATCCCGTCCTTCTACAACTCCCTCCACGACCCCTCGATTTACGAGAACCCCGAAGAGTTCATCCCCGAGCGCTGGCTCGACCCCAACAGCTCCGCGAACACCAACCCGAAGAACTACCTCGTCTTCGGCAGCGGTCCTCATCGGTGCATCGGCGAGCAGTACGCCGTCCTGAACACGGCCCTCGTTTTGGGCTCTGCTGTCGCGCTCATGGACTGGGAGCACGTCCGTACCCCCCAGAGCGAGGAGGTTGAGTGAGTGATTAGCACCGATCACAACCCCGCGTGAGGTATTGACAAGCTTTTCAGGATCATCGCCACGCTTTTCCCTAAGGACGGTTGTCTGATGAAGTTTTCCCCGCGGAAGTTCTGAGCGTCGTCGGGCGTTCTGATTTTTTTTTATCGATATTAGTCTCCTTCCGTAATATGGATGATTTTACTTATACTAGAGTCCGCGGACAAAAATGAGAATAACAAACAACCCACCGGAGTAGTGGAGTGTGAACGGGCGGTCCTCCACGATTCGGTGCGAACTTCAATGTGCATGATGAGATGCTTTGGCAACGAAGTAAATACAACGTGTGCTATTGATATATCTGCGGTCCATGCAGCGGACGTTACTTCCGCGCGTTCGCCCTCTCTTTGGCCATCTTGTACAGAGCCGCCTTGTCGCCGCTCTCGTCCACCAACGATCGGAGCAAGCCTTTCTCGTTTTTAAGGAGCTCCGCAGGGCTATCGAACTCAACCTGGATTATAATGAGCCATAGGGGCCGTCAGAATGTGCATGATCCACGTACCAGCTTCCCTGCGTCAAGAACCATCTGGAGGGGCGACGCCGTGTTAGACGAGAGTGAATGGAAGCTAAACTGGCGAGCTCACGATTTTGTCTGCATCCATGATGGTCTGCAGACGATGCGCTACTGTGATTACAGTTACGTCATCCTTCAGCTGACTGCGCAAGGACGTTTGAATGATCGTATCCGTCTCGTAATCTGGCGAGTTCGTTAGTACACCCGCAAGTTTCTCCGTCGCGCAGTTGGCCTTACCAATCGCAGAAGTAGCTATGGGAGCCCGTCAGCATAGTCTTCCTCGATGAAAGTCATTTAACATACCTTCATCTAGAATCAGCAGTTTGCTCTCCCTGACAATGGCGCGCGCCAGGGCAATTATCTGCCGCTGACCGACCGATAAGTTGCTGCCACCGCTTGAAATGGTGCTGTCCAGCGTCAGACGGTTATCCTCGGACTCGCTTTGCAAAGAGAACAAGCCCGCGGCTCGTAATGCGTCGTTGAGAGTGGCGTCGTCGTGTTCCGAGAAGGGATCGAGATTGGCTCTGAGAGTGCCGCTCAGAAGTTCCGGCTAGCGATCACGCAGCGTCAGCGTTGCCCAACCGATCAATTGAAACCAGGATTTGACACGTACTACTTGCGGGATAATTGTGATGTTAGATCTCAAAGCATCCAGGTTGAGCGAATCGGTCGGAATGCCGTCGTAGTATACGGTTCCCTCAGTGAGGATGCAGCGTAGGAGGGCCAAGGTCAGAGAGCTCTGCAATAGATCATGAGCGCTCCGTATCAACAAGGCTGAGCGACCTTACCTTTCCACTTCCAGTCCTCCCCACAACACCCACGCGTTCACCTGATTTGATATGGAAATTGATATCATGAAGGACCTGAGGTCCGTCCTGCAAGCAAGTTCAGCACGGCGCTGAGCGGCAGACAAGGAATTATTCACCGGCGAGTAACGGGCCGATAAATTCTCTACACGGAGATCTCCACTGGCTGGCCAGTATGCGGGAGGAACTCCGCCTTCCGTAGGCTTCGGTTCTTGTTCAACCATAATGTAATCCTGAACGCGCTCCAAGCTGTTGCCTGTCGTAACATATCACCTTCGATGCTGCCGATAACATCTGAAGAAGGCTTACCAGCAACCTCAAATTCGTTGAGGCACCTAACCCACCATAGGATCATGCTACTGAAGGCCACTGGAGGAAGATGGCAGTGAACAAATCAGTATGCTTTCGAACGAAGCTTTCTCTCGTCTCACCAGCCATAGTCAAGGAGAAACCCTGGAAACGCATTAGATAGGTTATGATTAGCGAGATCGGCAAAGCACACCGTGTTTGAAGCGTCACGCATCCCCTGAACGTACAGCAGATATGCCGCGAGACCTGCAGAGAACAGACCTCCCAAAACATCGATACGAACGCAAATCCATCTGCAATATGGCGTTAAGTCCTCGTGATTATGGTCATGCAACAAAACACGCACCTGTTCAGGTTGTAGAAAGTCCGAGCAGCTCGAGTGTAGCGGTCAATACGCTGCATTGACTCTCTCTTGAAGGGAATTTGGGCACCGTAAGCCCTAATGGACGCTGTTTCGAGCATTTAGTCGACATGATAATGAATGTTCACAGCGTACTGACTTAGACCGGCGATAGCGGCGCCGAAATGACCCAAAACTGGGGCACGCGCGTTGCTCATTTCACGCTTGACGGATAATTGGGCCTTGATGTATATCTGACCGCACCAGGCACCAAGAGCCGCGATTGCGACACCGGGAATGATGAAAATGGGAGTGAATAGGATCACCGCGACCAACTTCGTGAACATCTGGATAGACCTTAGAATATGGAGTTGAGAACACATGATAATGCTCTGCTGATGGAGGATCTTACATCTCAAGCACGGCTGCAAGGTAATCCGAGACGGGGCCATCAACTATTGCTAATGTCAGTATTCGCATAGAGTGGACCTGCGTGTAGGATGCCTACTAGCTCTAATATCCTGCGTGCACCTTGCAATGACTCGCGAAGTCGGGGTCTTATCGAGCCATCTGCGGAGAGGAGTGAGCGTTACAATGCAACGTCGTGGCGCGGATCTTACCTGAGGGTGGTGCCCAGAATAGATTCGATCAATTTCCTATGGATGGTCCTAGAGGCCCTCAACTGGCCAAACGTGTAGCTACAGGAAGGATGGTTCATGACCAGCGTATCGTGAAACCAGCCATGAACACTCACAAGGTGAAACCAATCACGTAGCAGATGATCGCGAACACGAGAAGCCCCGAGTAGACGGCCAGATAGCTGAAATTGACAAGCTCTACGTTGTTCCCACTCATGAGGCAGACAGTACTCACTAAAGCACGTTCACGTGAGCGTTGGGAACTTCATACTGTCGAGCCCAGTAACCAAGGAACCTGAGCAACGTTAGCTATAGTCTCATGGATGTGATGGTACTAGTTCATACCAAGTTTGAAGGACGTTTCCAAGCTCGCAGACGAAGAAGGCTAAGAGCAGGCAGACCCAGAACAAGGTTGCCCATTCCCCTCCAAGACTGGATGCATAAAGCTTGACTGCGAAAGGGTTTAGAGAGCGATCTACGCCATGTTGAATTGTATACGCACGCGCTGGCCAGCCAACATGACCTTCCGCGATTTCCTCGGCAAGTACAAGTTTACCATCCTTCTTCTCCACGGCAACATCAAGATCTTCCTCTGGATCTACTTCGTCCTCGACTTTCTCCAAGGCCTTGGCTTCCTCGACCACTTCCGCCTTGAGGGCCTTATCCTTCGCGAGAGCGTCGGAAACGGTGCCTTGACTCAAGATACGGCCGTCCGATCCCAGAGAAACAACGAAATCCGCGATTGGGGAAGCCATAGCTACGTTGTGGGTCTATGATTGCACAAGAAAGTTGAGGCTTTCGCAATGTGCTCTTGGACCCGGACTTACCACCAGCAAGACGGTGCGCCCACGGATCAGGTCGCCTTTGAAGCATTTGTCCACGATCCATTTACTCGTATGCACATCGAGAGCAGCAAGAACCTAAATCAAATATGAATATAGGGGCTCTCGCTCAAAGAAAAATACTCACATCATCTAACAGTAATATGTCGGCAGAGGAGTACACTGCTCGAGCGAGAGTGATCCTAGCCTGATGATAGGTCAGAATAACTCGATTATATGCTGTCATTCAAGTACCTTTTGGCCACCACTGACGGCCCGCCGAGCTTCGTCAGTACCAATCGCGAGCGCATATAACTCGTCATCACCTTAGTGTCAGTCCCTTCTCTCCGACTTCGGTCTGTAGAAGCAGAAGTGAGGATATAGCAAAGTCTGCGGTCGCAAGCAACGTCACCTGATCACCAGCATCGAACAAGCTCAGGTCACGCTTCAGGCCGCATTGGTAAATGACTAGAGATTGGTGGGATGAGGACGTGTAGGAGTAACGCGCATGCATGATATGCACCTTTCTTGTAGCGCTGTTCATCATAAGGCGCTCCGAAGAGGATGTTATCCTAACAACGCGACCAATCAGTGATTCCATGACTCGGGCCGAATGGCAGCTTACTTTGATCGTCTCGTTCTGCACCCAGGACTCCTGCGCTGCGTAGGCTACACCTCCCAAGCGGGGGAGGTTGAACCAAGACCTGGGTCCAGAGGGTATGAAATGCAGTTCACCTGATAACTAACCGTCAGAAGATGTGAATGTAGAGGATATACTGTGCGCACCGAGCAAAGCCATGAGCAAACTTGTTTTGCCAGATCCGGTAGGACCGATGATGAGGTTGATGCCGCCGCGGTGAAAGATCAGTTCGTCTGGGATACGCAGCCGGAAGTTGCGCTTCGACGGTGTCATGCTGCCGGAGCTCTCGTCTGCCGACCAAGTAAAAGCAGCGTCATTGAACCCGATGATCGTCTCGTCGGCTGGCGTAGTGCGAGTGATGATCTCCACCGAGTTCTCCTTCTCGACGTTCGTGAAGTTATCGAGAAGCTCAGTCTGGAGTCACCTGTCAGATACGGCGGCTACGATCGACCAGAAATCCGTACATTGCGCAAAAAGTCATCTACACGGTCCAACGAGACCTTGGCTATCGTCGTTGCGTTGTCAGCATCAATCACGATCTCAATATTCGACGAGCAATACTTGCCTTGGATGATAAGAGGGGTGAAACCGAAAAGTTGGAACAGTTGTCCGCGGAGAACATCGAAGACTGGTGGGAGTCAGCGCAAGTCTTCTTGAAGGCTCAGAGACTCTTACGGGCCATGGAAGAGAAGACGATTGAGGCGGTAAGGTCGCGTTTCATGACCAGCGTCTTTTCGGATGTCAGACTCAATGTTAGATAGGTCGATGGCAGAGGCACCCACGAATGTCACGTAGGTAGCGATCATGTGGGCAAGCGGAATAACGTAGCTGCTCAGAGGTGAGTAAAAGTGAAATAGAAGGGAAGGCTGATGCCCACTTGACGTTGTTGTTGAGCAGGTCAAGTAGACGCCGCTTCCAAAGCCATTTCAACTCATCCTCTCGTTTCTCCGCGATTTGACCTTCGACTTTGCGTTCCCAGCCGAACAGCTTGATCATACGAAGTACGTTCATGGCTAGATCATTATCAGTGTACAGCGCTAGATATGGGTCAGAGTCACACGTACTCTCGGTAGCCAGCTGAACACGTGCATCCGTCTTCTTCATCCTCTCGACTTGTACAGTCTGGATGCGGTTCGCGAAGTACCCGGGAATCGGGAACAGCAAGATCATGACCGCCAAACCAACAAAGGTACTGGGCACATATGTAAGAGATCATCAAGATTATGATTGCTTTATGACGTACCTCCATCCGAGTAACTGGTAGAGCACATACAAGCATAGAACGAACTCAAGCGGAGCCCAAAGAACTAAGACAGAGGTCATGGATGGTCTGTGTCAGATCGAAATGCTAGTATTTACCCAACATCAAGAAGTCACGACCGTCCACGATGTTGTTGAGATCAGTCGTAATCAAGTTGTTGATCCGGCCAACGAGGTTGTCAGCTTTCGAGCTCCCATCCGCGTGCGTCTTGCTGTCCGTGCTCTTCGTGCTTTCCGCAATGGACGGCGTCTTGCCCTTGCCCTTCGCATTTGCGTTCTTGCTGGACGATTGCGAGGCGTTCCTGTCACCTGTACTGCTGCCCTGGAGGGTCTCGTCGCCACTTTCAGTGCCGTCGATAGATCCCTCGTTGGACTCCGTGTCTGCCACGGACGGAGCCTTTGAAGTCGACGGAGAGTCCGACGACTCGGCGACCTCGGCCTTCATACGGGTACGAAGGGCGTGCTCGAATACCAACTGGGTGATGATGCCTTCCGTGCGGACGAGCATGCGCGTGGCGACGAAGATATACGCTTGAGTCAGGATGGAGCCAAATACGGGACCAATGAATAGCCAGGAGATCCAAACCCAGGGTCGGACGAGGGCATCTTCACCGCGGTGTTCGATGTAGCTGAGCTCGACAACGTCAGAACGGAGCATAGGCGCGTTGCACATTACTCACTTGAGGAGACGGTTGATGCCGATGGGGGAGGCGAAGCCGATGAAGACTCGGAAGACGATTACGACAGACAAACATATGTACTCCGCGCCTATGAATAGGGTAAAGTCACAGACGATACACATTTCACGAGGAAAACGCACGGAAAACGCTCATGAGACCCCAGAACAGGTATCGCCGTTTGCCTCCCGAGAACGGATCGAGTTCCTGGTGCAGTTCAGGGTAAGGTAAGGGCCATTAAATACCGTCTGGTAAGCCGTACCGGGAAACTACGCTTGACAAGGTTTTGGGCTTCGTCGTAGTCCGCGAGCGGCGGCAGTTGCTCGTAAGCGAGATGAGGTACCCGATACGCCAGGCTGACTGTGGGATCCAGGAACGCGTACACCGCCAGCGACGCCCAAGAAGCGGTTTGTTCTGGGGCAGGTACGTCCATGGGATGCTTCAGAGGAACGCGTGTGACCACCTCGCGGATGGCATTCCTGTAAGAAAAACACGCACCTGTGGGTCCACGGGCACGTATATGCGGGGGATGAAGAGGGGAACGAAGACGCCAGCGATGGTAACAGCAGCAATCTTGGCCCAGAGCAGCCCACCCTCGCTGATGTCCGCCGGCGTGAGGGTAAAAGTCATCAGAGGCCAGATGTCGCGGAAGGCGTAGACGGCGAACGCGGTGGCGAGGACGAATATCAGGTGGTGTGTCGCCGGAGTACTCCATTTCGGCCTCGCGGAGACAGAGATGACGGATAAGAGCGAGGTGTACGCCTGCATGAGTGCTTTATGAGAGATTGCAGGAGCAATAGAGCAAAGCAACGCACGAAGGTCAGGCAAAGAGCTAACTGGATCCACTCCGGATCAGTGAACAGCACCTGAGACTCATCCTTGCGATGTTTGTGCTTCTTCTTGCCATTCTTCAGCGCGTCCGCCACGTTGCCCTTCACGCGACCTTGCTCGTCGAGGATAAGAGTTGCTATCGCGAGACCCCACAGCGCGAGGGAGGCGAGCAGGCGAGCAAGTTTGTATCCGAAGACGAGGGCGCCACCGTGGCGGCGTATATGCACCTTGAGCTCCGAGACCCATCCAGCCTGCGTCGCCAAAGGCAATTCATCGGTGGCAGCGGCGGGTTTCGCGGACCACAGACGAGCACGTATCTTCTTGAACGGTCGTGTCGCGAACAAGAGCTGGAGGAGGAACACGACTATCGAGAGTCCGGCGGCGTATGCGGGTATCAGGAGCGTGTCTTTCCATATGCTGTCGCGCTGAGGTTGAGCAATGCTCACGCGCCAAGCGTCGGGACGTACGATTGATCCTTCTTCTTTCTCAACAAATCTATCAACGCGACATTGGTCAAGACCGTCTGCGACTCGCTAACGAGGCTGGATACCCTCCAGTCGTACAGGAGGGACATGGAAGGGAAGGGAATGCCAAGGGGCAGAGGTGAGAAGCGAAGAGTCAACCAGGCCCGCAAGAAATTCGTTATTCGTTATAAGTCGATCAATTGGAACCCCTAAGCGAGTCCTATCAAACCGAGTTGCCCATATGGTCCGAGTCAACCAGGAGTCAACGTTCAACGGCGGCCCCGAATCCCACTCCCATCCAAAGATATCGCCAACAATTTCATGAAGCTCGGTACTCAACGTCCAAGCTTAGGCCTAGTTACGTTCGGAAGCCTCGGACACCTCAAGCTCCGAATATAATCGCCTTGATAATATTCGATATGCTAGCGGAGATATCGTGTCTATTTCTGTACGGCTAACCACGAGGATACGGGACTTCAGTATGACGCATAATCGCAGCACCCGGGATATCTATCGCGTAAATGGTGTTCATGCATGTTCGAGCTCATGGGGTGTCCGGGCTCGAAGCTCGAAGCTTGACGAGTTCTATGCGACAATATCGTGCTGCCTGTGGTCGCGCCCTCCGGCCCTCTTTAACCTCGAAGTGCTTGGTTTTGGCCATGTGCTACTGTTCCTGATATTGTGGGCGCACCGGAGCGGAGGCCACGTGCGGCGGTGCCAGTTCTTGGGCGGCGGAGGTCGCCTCGCTGGCCGCTTGCTTCCGCACTCGAGGACGGCGAGGGGTTCGACACCCCCCCCTCTCGTATCTTTTCGTTAGAATCTTATATTATCTGGTCTCACCGCAATGCCTCCGTGGAGCGAACGGGCTCCATTATTCAATAAGCGTCTGTCGTCGCTGCGTAAGGAAGAGCTACAGAGGCTGGCGGCACATCTTGGGCTTGACGAAGGGGGCACGGTAGCGGTCCTCAAGGCCCGAGTAAGACAGAAGCTTCTGAGCGACATCAAGTTCTATATGGACCACCCGGACTTCAGGGCCTTGTTCACAAGACACGAACTCGCGGACATCATCGAGGGGGCATCAAGCTCTTCAGGCTCCCCCTTCCATGGCATCTCCCTCGAGGCGGAGGCGGCTCCGGATGGCGATCGCCCACATGAGGAAGAGGATGACGAATCGGGGCAGGAGGGCATAGGCCAAGACGCGGGGCTGGAAGGGGAAGAACCGGATGAGGATGGCGAGGCACGAACCCCACCGCCGTCAGATGACATGGGTGAGTCGTCGTTGTTGGATCATTGGTCAGGGGCATATGCTCCCAACCACCGCTATGTCAGCGCAGAGCAGCCATATGGCTGCCGCTGCATCATCGACCGAGTCGCATATGCGGCAAGGCAGGCCATAGGGCCCCTTCCCCCCCCCCCTTCCCTTTTTGGTCTTTGGCCTTATGGCGAGAGACCGGCTGCCATATGGCCCCGTTCAGACCACACAGCCAGTCGGCAAGAGGCTGACGCTCACGCAGGTGGCTCATCCCCCCCGACTCCGCCTACGTCCCCGACGCCGTCTGGCCAGGAGGACCCCAGCCTTCACCAGCACCGGGTGAGGCGACAATCCAGCAGAGATTCGGAGACATGGCGAGGATTGGGAAGCCCACCACCGAAGCCTCACCACCGGAAGCGGACACGCGATCGGTCACGCTCCGGGCGGCGCCATTCCCACCGCACCTCACGCGAAAGGAAGAGAAGGCGTAGAGACTCCCCTTCTGACTCTCCGGGGCACGCTCGCAGGGACGACGAGGATGACTCGAGGGGTCGCCCGAGGAGGCGCTATGCCCGATCCTCATCGTCGTCGAGCGACTCTTCGTCCGGGTCAAGGTCGTTTTCTAGGAGCTCACAGGCGACCATGTCCGAGGACGGCAGGGCGTGGAGCTCATCACCGGCCCCTCACCGCCGCTCATCACGCAGAGATCATCCACGCAGTCGGCACACGATATCAGAGCGGCACACCCACCGCGTACGGGAGCCGACCAAAGGCCCGCGTCGCCCCCAACTTATCAGGGGCAAACAGGCGAAGGCGGATTGTTATTCAATTCCCGACCCCATCCGGAAGAAATTCCAGGAAGGTTGGACGTCACACATTCCGCTCAATTACCTCACGGATAAGGCCGTCGCCGACTACGGTAGCGACACCTCCTCCCTCCTCTCGGATATGTATGCAGTGGACCCGGCGAAAGGGCTTATTCAGGCCGAGAAAGTTCTTCCGTCAGCAGGAGAACTAAAGCTCTCATTCGGGGAATGGTTCCAGGCATGGAAGCGCCTACTTCAACTCATCAGGATGTATTTCCGTCGCGACTATGAGCGATGGAAGAAACATTTCGAACGCATCTGCCGCTCGGATGGGGCCACTTCGGAGAATTGGACGTTGTGGCTGGCCTACGACGCGGAGGTCCGCCGGCGGTGCCACCTCGAGGGTATAGACCCCGGGACCTTCCACAAGAACATTTGGAGGAAGGTCGAGCCGGCGCATATCAAGGCGCAGGTAATGGCGTCCTTGCAGCCCTTTCGGTCCCTCAACACGACCCGAAACACTGGCCTCAGATCGGAGCAAACATCGAAAGTCACGACCGGGCGAGCTCAACCGTCCCAGCCTAAACCCATTGACGCGCGATGCTTCTTCTGCGGCGGGAAGGGCCATAGAGCCTCCGCATGTAAGGCCGAGACGCTCGTCAACGGCCAGCCAGTATTGCTCACCCGTGGCGAGGATCGCTCCGTCAAAGACGCCAAAGGGCGCCAATTTTGCTTTTACTTCAATATGGCCGGGGGGTGCACGAAACGAGACACCGGGCCGTGCGCCAAGGGCGACCACCGATGCACCCTCTGTGGGGGCACAAACCACGGAGCGCAGGCTTGCACCATCGTGTGCTGAGCTGTTCCCTATCGTCACCCCGTTCATCGCGCCCCGCTGGGACGAGGCGTTGAGCAGTTTCAGCTTACGGGACAGGTTCCCGGAAGTGACATCAAATATTAGATCCGGTTTCGACATGGGAGTCACCTCCGTCCTAATAGAATCGTACGACCCCCCGAATCACCGGTCCGCTCTTGAAAACAGTGAAGCCATTGATGCTTATGTGGAGAAAGAGAGGCGAGCGGGACGATACTCCGGCCCATTCTCGAGAACCCAACTTGAGTCGCGCATTGGGTTCTTCCGCACGTCGCCCCTTGGAGCAGTCCCAAAGGCGGGTACTCACGAAATGCGCATGATTCAGGATTTCTCGTACCCGCGCAACGACCTTTCACGTTCGTCGGTCAACAGCGAGATCGACACGGACTTGTTTCAGTGCGAGTGGGGCTCGTTTGCAGAGATGGCACTCCTTGTTATGGAAGCACCGCCAGGCGCCCAGGTCGCCACGCTGGACGTCGACTCAGCTTTCAGATGCATCCCAATTCGCCCGAATCAACAACGCCACTTCGTAGTCCGATGGCGGGATCAGTACTGGATAGACCATAATGCGCCATTTGGCCCGGCGAGCTCTCCGGGCGTCTGGGGCCGAGTCGCGGATTGTATGGCGGCTATCTACATAGCCTGGGGGGTAGATGCGCTAAAGAAGTGGGTAGATGATTTTGCATTCTTTCGGTACCCGACAGGAACAGACGCAGGAGGGACGACGGAGTTCCGATATGGTCTGGCCGACATAATGAGGGTGGCAGAGAATCTCGGATGGCCATGGAAACAGTCCAAGACACACGACTTCGCCTCAATATTCAAATACCTCGGCTTCGTTTGGGACCTGGTCGCGAAACGGGTTTCGATTCCAGATGAGAAGAAATCCAGGTATCTGGCAAAGCTCGAACCTTGGGTCCGGGGCGGCTCCTTCACGAGGAAGGAGGCCGAAAGGATTCTGGGGACGCTGGTCCATTGCAGCATGGCGGTACCCGATGGTCGGTCCCGCCTCGTTCATCTCTCGAAGTTCGCGAGCTCGTTCCACCACGCGTCGTCTCCGTTCACCAAGAGGAAGCCGAACGCCCACGTTCTGCAGGATCTGGAATTTTGGAGGAACCAGCTGCGACAGGCAGACTGCGGCAGTATCCTTGTGATACCGACGACCACCTCGGCGTGCGACCTATGGGTAGATGCCTCAACGTCATTCGGTGTCGGGGTGGTCATCGACGGCAGGTGGGACGCGTGGGTGTTTGAAACCGGCTGGAAGACCGACGGGCGCGACATCGGATGGGGTGAGATGGTCGCGGTGGAGTTCGGCTTGAGGCTAGCCATCGCAAACGGTGTCGCGGACACCCGTCTGATCATGAAGTCCGACAATCAGGGGGTCATCGGCGCCCTTGAGGCTGGGAAGTCAAGGAACACGGAGCAAAACCGAGTCCTCCAGAGGGTTGTTGCGCTTATGCGCGCATCCAATATATGGCTGGTCTCGCAGTATGTTCCTTCAATCCAGAATAAAGCGGACGAGCCATCGAGGGGCATCGCTCCGAAAAACATGTCGCGTTCAGACCATACGGTCAAAATACCGTTTTGCATTTCAAATCTCATCTCTAGAGCAACTTCGTGTAATTAGCTTACGACTATGAGATGGAGTCAAGGGGGGAACTTGGGGCGGTGACGCGCGGCAGCCAAAACATCTCTCATGCGTACGTCGTTGACGCCTCCCTTGTCGGGTCACTACAGGCGGCTAGATGCCCGCCCATCCTCATTAGAGTCCCCCACAATCGATCATTTCTTGTTGCCGCACACGAAGGCGCGGGCGGCTAAGCTTCACAATCCAAACAAGATCAGGTTGTCCAGGACGACCGAAGACCATTTGGCCAAGGCCCTACATCATGGGTGGGCCTCCTCTACGCTGAAAGGTTACAACGGCGCAGTCAGCCGGTTCATCAGGTTCTGCAGAAAGGAAAAGATACAGCGGCGATTCTGGCTCCCCGCAGATGAGCTGGTGCTTTGCGCCTTTGCCGCATCAGGAGAAGGTCGACTCGCAGGCAGCACGGCCAGGAACACTCTGGCGGGTCTCAAGGCGTGGCACGTAGCACAGAACGCAGAATGGAAGGGTGGAAAACGGCTCAAGTACGTCTTGAACGGGGTGGAGAACCGTCGACCAGCCATCTCGCGCCGTCCCCCTCGCCTCCCGATTAACCGGAACATGCTACGCACCTTGAGGGCGAACCTGGACCTATCAGACCCAGTAGACATAGCTGTCTTCGCGGCAGCGTGCGTAGCCTTTTGGGGCCAATGCCGCTTGGGAGAACTCCTCCCGCCCTCGACGACCCGGGCAGCCGCACGGAGATCCCCTTGTCGGGCGGACCTCACTCTCCCATCTCCCTCTTCGACATCCCACATTATCCACCTTCCCTCAACCAAGGTTCATTATAGCCAAGGCGAGGACGTCGTCATCCTCCGCCAACGGGGTTCCTCTGACCCCATCCGGGCTCTCCGACACCACTTATACTGGAACAACCCGGGCAAATCTGACCATCTCTTCGCTTACCGAACATCGTTTGGCACACGCCCGCTCACTCGTCGATTCTTTATGATGAAGTGCAATGCAGTTTGGACCCAAGCCGGTCTACCGCGGTTCACCGGTCACTCATTCCGTATAGGCGGGACCACAGAACTGTTATTGGCCGGTGTGCCTCCCGACGTTATTAAGAAGGCCGGGAGATGGTCATCCGACGCCTTCCTGCGCTACTGGCGGGTTGTCGAGGGCATACTGCCCACCCACATGCAACGTCTCCCGCTGGGCAACCATCGGGGCTCATCCCTACGAACTAGACCGCAGGGTGGGGGTTAGCCGGGCGCGCGCACCCCGTCTGGGTTGCGGTCTGGGCGAGCCGTCGCGCTCGCACCCGGCCTACGCCCAAGCTAGCGCTTCCCCCTCACCCTTCGGTGGTTCTCTCTTGATACGCCCCCGCACAGGGCTGCTGGACCGTAACCCGCCCAAGAGTGGGCGCACCGGAGCGGAGGCCACGTGCGGCGGTGCCAGTTCTTGGGCGGCGGAGGTCGCCTCGCTGGCCGCTTGCTTCCGCACTCGAGGACGGCGAGGGGTTCGACACCCCCCCCTCTCGTATCTTTTCGTCCCACCCTCCGCACCCTGGTAGTTAGACAGGCAGGTCCTTAAGACCCTTCTTTACATTCCTTCGCATTAGGGACCACGATACATGGCAGACGATGTGCATATCAGAATCATAGTCACATTGAGAGAGCCGGCCGAGTAGGCCGGGTGGGCGAGCCGTCGCGCTCGCACCCGGCCTACGCCCAAGCTAGCGCTTCCCCCTCACCCTTCGGTGGTTCTCTCTTGATACGCCCCCGCACAGGGCTGCTGGACCGTAACCCGCCCAAGAGATTTTTCTTTTCGTGCAAAACTCTTTTCCCGGCAAGGTTCTTATCTCGATCGCGTACATATCGTGGCGGTGTCTTCCGCGTTTGAACTCGAACGCGAGCCTTCCTTCGGTGTTCGCGAGTACCGGTCTTTGCAGGTCTTCGCGAAAAGATTGGAACGAGAAGTTGCGCATCAACTGTAGTGCACGGTAATGCAGTCACGCAGGATGTCAATGTCGAACCAGAGGTCGGCTTTTGCGGCTGAAGAGTAAATGTCCATGCTCGAGCGTGGTACGTGGCAATCCCGGCGGATGTTTGTATTCAAAGCGCTGCTCTAAACTCCCAGATCTCCTAAGATGTTCCTAATATGCGGTACGTGGCGGTAAGCCCAACTGAACGTCTCCGCCTTCCTGTCAACATTTCGGATCCTCGATGGGCTTCGCAGGAAATCTGACCCCTTCGTATTCTCACGTCAGGTTCGTCCGGCTTCGCGATCAACTCGAACCCATCCTAGGGGCAACGCAACATAACCTTTTGGTAACCCCATGCACTCAGGCTGCAGCATCGGAGAGGCACACGAAATCGTGCGTGTATACATCGTTTCAGTGTTTTTCGCTCTTGGTGCGGTTCTTGGGCTATACTCACACGAGCTCCTGAAACATGATTTCAGGCTCTTGATCCTGTCAGTTTGTCGGGCTTCGGATAACGAGTTGCCATCCCCTTGTGACTTGAAGCCTACCCGTTGTCAAGTTTCAACCCGCGTGCCTTCAAGTGCACCTAATATCCGAAAAGCATATGGGCTTTTGTGCGGAAGTGCGCGGAACCCGGACCGGTCATTCAATAACTCGGGCAGAGGTCCTGTGACAACACTGAAAGAAAGTTGCTGAAGTTATTAATTGGGGTCGATGCTGATCCGTATCAAACGAAGGTGTACTCCTCCACCTACCTCAGATTCCTTGACGATCTCCTTGGATGTCTCTCGCGGGACCCGGGGAATCGAGCAGACTGCTACTCGCAGGCTCTCATGATACGCACTGGGAGAAGGGGTCCTTGTCCCGATACCTAATAGTTGGAGTGCTCTCGTTGCACAGCTCCTATAACGCAGCCTCGTCTTATTTAACATGAAGGGTACTGCCAATTCGGCCATTCCTCCCCCCTCTTCCTCTTCACCTCTCAGTCTATCAAATTACTTCCCCAGCGCTGCTAGGCCCGATGCCGACGATCAACCATCTCCATCTCTCCCCCGTAGCAGACCCTGGCGACGTTGGTCCTAACAATGGGACACCGCCTGCCAAAGGGCGCCTCACCCCAGGTTTGGTCTCCGTGATGATCATCGGCGTTCGTGAGTCTGTCCGCTATCTATAACTGTCGGCTCGCGCTCATCATTCGTGGAAGTCGGACTCGCCGGCATCATCGCGGTCGCCAAGTGGTACAAGACCGGCAGATCGGTCAAGTCGGGGACGCGGGGTAGCCCTCTCCCTGGAGCGGGGCCCCGCCTCCATCCTGTTTCATCGGGTACGCCGTTCTCTTTCAGACACTATCGCCCTTCACTGACTGCCAGTGACGAACGTTCACCGACAGGCTTGCGCGCGAACAACACTCGTCGGAGCGCCGACCCTGCAGACGAAATCAAGCTGTCTCGGCATACTTCATGCTCCTCCGAGCGCACACTTGCCACGTACCCTGTACCTCGCTATGCGAATCCAGCGCATTCGGGTGCTCATCCGGCGCATGATTCCCTTGGCCAGTCGCCGCCCGCGTACGACGACGATCGCTCCGTGGTGACACTACCACCGGCCGCGTACCTTGGTAGTCTTCGCGGACACGCACAAGATATGTCCTCCGATAAGCCGTTCCGACCGATGATTCCCGGCGAAAGCTAAATCCAGCGACCGTTGGTATCGCCCATCAAAGTCCTCGTCGCTGACGAGCACCACATTCCTCTCCAGCTATTATCGACATACATGCACGACAATCTATTGACGCCATTTCCATAACCAGTTCGAATGGCGCGCATGAGCGGAGCCCCGTATCCAATAGGGAGGCCCGGCCAATGTGCGGATATTCTTATCCTTTCATTATTCGCCGCGCAAATCCTTAGAATACGCATGCCATCCGATCCATGTCCGCGCTTTCATCTTTTCACCTTTTCGCATCTGCTGTTCGCAACTTCGCTCTCGACGCTGTGCCCTTGTTTTCGTAATACGGACCGCTCGTCCCCGCTTATGCTCGACCCTCGCCCTTCGCAATGCTGCACAATTGTATCAACACACCACACAATCAAATTGACGCCGAATATTGTCCGCAGCATATTAGTGACATATACTGGCATCTACAATCTCATTCTTGTTCTTGATCTTACAGGACTATGCTCTGGTGTGGACGCAATCCACTCCAGCGTGCCTTGATCGAGACCGAGAAATGCCTCCGAACAGCCCTCGATATATTCTTGCCAATCTCAACAGCCACGAGGACAAACACCACCTTACAGCCTCGAGCGAATATGCCTCAAGCACCCGTCCGCCGCCGGCGTGACGTAGCTCGCCGTCGCACATGCTTGAGTCTGGCAAGAGGGTTCGGAGCGCGGGTTCCGTCCCGACTTCGCCCTACAGTATGTCATTGATATTTCTGATCGTTGGGCGCACCCATCCATTTCACCCGCTGGAACCGCTCCATCGACCCAGATATGCAACCTACGCACTTTGACCCTGAGAACACTGAAAACTCATCGAGAGCGCGGGTGAGGTCAGCGACTGTGCATCCCCCCGAGAGCCACGCAGCCCATCAAACATAACACCGGATCCACACGTAAGGGGACGGTTTCGGGTACTGGACTACATATATAACCCGCGCCCGTTGTCCCCCCGACGGCATTGAACGGGTCGAGAAACTTGAACATACGTACTCGTTGACCAGCCATGAGCGGGTCCCCACCTATTGTGATTTGGATCGCACTCGTCGTCAGCTTCCGTACGTCGAGTTCAATACAACTCCCGTGTTATGCATCCGCACTGATTGACGGCCCTGTCATACAGTGTTCGTGGTGCTGTCGGCCCAATGGGCCCGGATGCACAGGGCAAAGCGAAGATACGCCGGAGACGTGGAGAGTCACCGCGATAGCATAGCTCGGCAGCGAGTGGAACGAGGAGAGATGCATCTCTCCGCACTGCGAACGCTATCTCGCAGTATGCATCAACTCCTCATCCCTGTAGAGCACGGATCATATCCTCATAACCCGTGTATCTATATACAGATCGTAATCAAGCGCAGGCCACGATATCCCTACCACCCCCCCTCATCCGTCACGGCAGCGTCCACTCCGAATTTAACCAGGAGCTCCCTAAATACACGAAGAGCAGCGTCGATGCCGTTGTTACAGGTCCGGTATACCAGCCGCCAGCGCACGATCCGATACCCGATAGCAATCCTCCCGCGTACGATGCACGTCTAGACGAGGAACCCGCGCCCGCGCTGCACCCGTAGGATCGCACCTGGCCTCGTTCGAGCCTGCTCGCTGTATATTACATGAACCATAACTCCGACGCGGCGATCTTGGATGCTCAGACCTGCGAATCGGTATGGTCCACGTACGAGAAGATCAACTCACAGAAATACGGGAAGCTAGGGCTGATCACATGGAGCATCCGTACGAGTTTTTTTTGTGAGTGGCCAACAGCTCGACACCAGGGTGATGTGTAAAACAGGGTGCGCCATATGGTATCTCAGTTTCAGAGCGCCTTTGCGGCTTAATTATCAGGGATTCGGGCAGCTCCTTGACGGCTTGCCGATGTAGATGCGTAAAGTCGTCATATCTCTGAAGTTCCACCGGCAAATGAAGTCGCTTGAAAAATAAAAATCGAGACGACGTACCTCTTCGATAGCTCTCGCGTACGTGTTATCGGCTTGATCCACAGGCTGTGTATTTGGTTCCGCGTTCATATGTTTGTGTTAACTGAGCTTGCTCAGGTATCTCTCAACCAAGAAATTGTTTGTGCAGTGCGGATTCAGTGACATCGAACAGATTCTCACGCGACAATTATGCACTTATCATGACCCACGGATAAGATTATACTACTGCATTGCAAATGGGCCCATTAAATGCAAGCGAAGGTGGACTGGCGGGGCACCCGCCATTCTTTCCAGTTGTTGAGCGTGTAAGTTTTGTAAAAGCGGAGCGAGAGGACTCGAGAGCCCTAGTCGCAACTCGAAAATGAGCCAATGCGGTCACGGGATCTCGGCATCCCGGGTTCGTCGTTGTCGCCGTCGTTGTGCGCCGCTGCTGGAGGCGAGAAATAAGCACAGTTTGCCGCTGGGCTCAACCCATCCTATCCACGTCCCGAATATCCTCGATAATAAAAGAGGGCTTGCTTCTGGGAGCATTCAGCGCAGAGTAGATGGGAAGACCGCTGTACGGGAACCCGCATTACACTCGTCCTCGTGCGTCTATTCTCTCAATCATAATGCGGGCGCGCAGTACTGACGTGACCTCGTCTTCCCTCTGCCCCAGCCCTGCCTCCCCCGCCTTCGCGCTCCCAGAGCACGAACCCGCCCACAGGGGTCGACACCACCGCCATCGAGCGCAGAACTGCCCGCGCTCGAGCGAGCCGCGCCTCCGCCGATACAGCTCCAGAAAATACCCGCACGAGTTCGAGCACAGATATCCGTGTCGCCGACCAACTCTCCGATCTCGACGAATCCACCGCGACGAGCTTTAACCGCGCCGTCGCCATCCTCGACAACGCCTACCTCCGCCTCCAGAACCTACGTGCCCGCCTGCGCTCCCTCCCGCTCGCCTCCATTCCCATGGACGACCAGCCAGGCGTTTCCCCGCCGCGCACGGAGGGCCCATCCACCCCAGCCACGAGCCAGACTTCGAGCCAAACCATAGGCCCCTCACACGCGGCGATCGTGCTCGCAGGCCCCGCCACCGACGCCGACCGCGGACCGGAGACGCCCGCCGCCACCGACGTCGTCCCGGCCCCCGCAATGCGCGACCTCGTCTCGACGCTCCCCACCGAGCTCCGCGCCGACCTCCTCCGCGCGAGCAGCACCTCCCGCCCTTCTGCACCCGCAACCACCATAAACCCAGAATCGCTCATCGTATCTCCGTCCGACATAGCCTCCCTGACTACGCCACACGGCCTCCTCGAGCTCATGGGTCTCAACCGAGAGGTAGGCGGCGAACGCGTCGACAACAGCGCGACCACCCGCGTACCTTCACAATCGATTCCCGTATCTCCGCCCTCCAGATCCTCCTTCCCGAGGTCGGACGCTCTCGCCGAGTTGATCGAGCTGACCCGCGAAGTGAACCGGGACCGTAGCGACGACAGCGCCACCTCCCGCGGCCGGCGCGTCGCCGTCGTCGAAGCGATCCGCCGGAGACGCCGCCAAAACGGGCTCGATACGAACGATGACCGAACGCCCGCCAATACGACGCCGCCGCCCCCGCGTCCGTCCGATATCCGGGCGCTCTTCTCGCGCGCGGAGGAGATGGCGAACGACATCGACGCGACCATCACTCGGCTCGGCACCCAGATCCCCTCGGACGCGCCTGCCGCGACGCCTTCCACTTCGACCACCACGAATCCCGCTGGCTCCCGCGCCGCCCAGTACGGTCACACCGGGGAGAACGAGATTCGCAGGCGGCGGCGGCTCGCACTCGAACAGACGCGGGAAGCGCGCGTGCAGACGCTCAGGCGCGTGATGCCGCGGACCATGTTGGACGCGGCATATCAGCGGCAGCTTAGCCGGCCACTCGACGTCGGGGGTGGTGATGAAAGAAGAGGGAGAGCAGGAGCAGAGGTCGGAACGGACGGCAGTAGGAGGAGAGAAGGGGACGAGCTGATCGCCGAGCGCGATAGGACGCTGTACAGGCTGCGCGGGATCGTGCCGCCGTCCTTGCGCGAGGGCGAGAGCGCGAATGGTGAAGGCTTGCCGACGTGGACTCCGCCGGCGATGAGCCCCCCGTGGATTCGATCGCCGACCCCGACCGTCCCTTCGCAGGAAGGAGTTTCAGAGTCTGGTCCGGGCGTCGCTGCTACCGCCCCCGCGTCAACGTCGTCCGCAGCCACAACGGCGGCGACGACGAACAGCGCCGCAAGAGCTACCGGCCCTTATTCGTTTGACCCGTCCGGCCCACCCAGAGCCTGGGGTCCCCCTGCAGGTTACGAACCGCCGCGGCCGAGCTTCGTCTTTTTCCCGGAACCGGTGTCGCTGGACCGCTCCGAGGCGGAGCCGGCGCTGTCGAGCAGCGGTGGTGGCGTTAGCGAGTTCGGGGAAGACGACTGGGACGTGAGCCCGGCGTGGGAGATCGTGTACTCGAACGAGCGTGCGAGGGAGGAGCCCGCGCCGTCGACGCAGCCACAGCAGCCGATACAAGACACGACGGAGCGCATGATGGAGCGCCTGCGCGCGTTCGGACCGCCGTTCGACACACTAGGGGGTGATGAGGATGAAGTGGCCGTGCAGGTGCGCGAAGCTCTGCGCGAGGAGGCGGAGGCGGAGGCGGACCGCATGCGCGCCGCGAACGAACGGGCGTGGCGCGGGTCGCAGGAGGACGTGAGCGTCCACGCGCTGCGGCGTGCTCATCTGCGCTACGAGCGCCAGTACGAGCGGTCGCTCGACGCCGGACCGCCCTCTGGCGTGACGGCCGGCACTGTCAACCTCGATGGATTACCGCCCGTCATCCCGTTGTCTGTCTCCGAGCCAATGCGCGTCGACCTTGCTGCGCCGTCCGCGTCTACGGTCGGGCGGTGGCGCGCCTCGGGGTCCTCGTCGGTGCTCGGGCGATGGCATGCCATGGACGAGGACGCGCCGCCCTCTGCTGCCCAGCTGGATCCGAGCCTCGTTCCCCCGTTTGTGCAGTCAGACCGTGAGTGTTTGCAGCCTCTAGACCAGCGATATAGCACCCTGACCCGCTCGTTTCTCCTCTTTGTCTCGCAGCGATGTTCCGGTTCCGCGGTGACGATGAGATACCCGGTTTGGAGTCGACGCGTCCGCGCTTCCTGCCTCCATCGCCGGAACCCATCACCATCCTCCCGCCCGCATCCTCGCGCCCGGGCCCCGCCGAGGTCGAAGCCGCCGCCAGAGATAGCCACGAGATCATGCTACGAATTTGGGCGAGCTCGCGCCGGTCGATGTCGCCCGGGCAGCTCGCGCGGCGGCGACGGCTGACGCGCGAGGCGGGCCGGCGCCAGCGCGAGGATGGGGAAGAGGAGGGCGAGCACCAGCAGCGCGAGAGCGGCCTGTTCTATGGATCGTGCAGACCGTACGAGCTCGATCCGCTCCCGATGCCGGTGTCCGCGATGGTGGCGCATGCGCACGACGGGCGGAGGCAGCGTCGGGGCGACGGACCGCCGCCGCTCAAGTTGGCAAGGACGGCCACCTTCGCCGGCCGGTGACCGGCCGGGCACATGCTTCCCTTTTGGATTGCCCGATGCCTGTTTTCAGAGGGGTACATACATGCTTGTTGACTAGGACGGCGTTGGCACCGCGCGAACGTTATATATCGTATTGGTTTAAGAAGAAGAAATGCAATAAAAAGCCGGAACACAGGAAACATTCATGTACACAAGTTATGCACTCGTTGGGATCCCGTCAACACACCTCTAATCTAAGCAAGTATGGCAACGCAAGCGTCGCGCTTACAACCGTCCTACTGTGGTCACTGGTGTAAATCACCGACTGGGAGTGCTTTGGTACCCTCCAAAGTATCCTGGCGTGCCTGGCGCAGCGGCGACCGGCGTCCCAAAGCTGGACCGCAAGTGCGGCGGAAGCGTCGGCGCGACGCCGCCCCAGGCGCTCCCGACGGCCGCCCCCTTGCCGGCCGCACTGAGCACCGTGTTCGCGACAGCCCGCTGGGGCTGCGGCGCGAGCGTGGGCGTCCCCGCCGCGTTCGCGAAGAAGCCGGCGTAGCTCCCGACCGGCGTCGCCGGCGTCGCGCCCGGCTGCGGTGTGCCTGTGCCGGACGTTGGCTGCGCGGGGTAGGGTATCTGCCAAGCCTGGCCGTAGGCGGGGTACGCCGGCGCCGGCGCTTGGCCCGGGGCGGGCACGTACGGGTATCCGGCCGCTGTGGCGTTATACGACTGGTAGGCCGGCCGCGCGGCGTAAGCGACGGGATAGGGCGTCGCGGGCGAGGCCGTCGTGCGCGCCGGAGTGGACGCGACCGCGGGAGCGGGAGCGGGGGTTGGAGCCGGAATGGTGACGCCGGGCTTGACGCGGAGGGTGGTGTTGTCGCGCAGCGCGCGCGGGTGCGTGGCGGGAAGGGTGCCGTGCCACCCCGAGCGCGCCGCAGGCTGGACGGGCAGCGTGCGGTGGAGCTTGCGCAGGATAGCGGGCGCGGGGGTGAGTGGAGGCGCGTCAGGTGTGGAGGAGCGCGGGCGGAGAGAGGCGAGGATTGCGAGTGAATCCATGATGCCTTGCGCTAAGGCGTATGTTCAGTTTTTGTGGACGGCAACGGACGGTTGGTAGCGTACCTAGATTCCATTCCTCCGAACCAGCCTCGACGGGGGGTACCTGAACCTTCGAGCTCCCAGGAGCGGTCGTCGCCTGCCGCAACCTCTCCGTCTGAAGCTCCTCTAGCCGCGCGAGCGCCTTCGCATTTCGAGCCAGCAGCTCCTCCACTAATGACTCCAACTGCAGGTGGCCCAGCACCGCAACTTTGACCTCTTCAGCTTCCTCCGGCGACAAGAGGTCCTCCAAGCCGCTCAGGTTCTCCTCGGCTGGCTCTTTGCTATCTTCGACTCCGTCTACCTCCATGACGACATCGTCGTCGGTCTCCGCAGAACCTGCGTGATGAGGTTGTGGAGAAAGACCAGGGTCCACGACGACCTGCGCCTCCCCCGTGCTCTGCGGCGCTGCCTCCCTCAGTCGCCGCCGAATCTCCTTCGCGTACAACACCTCGCCCAGACTCCACCTCCCCACCTCCACCGACTCCCCGTCAAACGTCGGCGCAAAGCTCGCGTACGGCCCGTAGTCCAAGAAGCTGCCAGTCCGAAGCTGTCGCGGGCCGGGCGGCTTCGCGCGCGCGGGGCCCTTCGGCCTGGGCGGCGCAGTCATGCGCATCGAGCCTAGCGACGGCGGTGGCGGGCCCGTGCCGACATCGGAGGGCGAGGGGATGACGGCGACGAGCTCTGCGTGTGCGGTGCCTAGGTCGTGAAGCTGACTGGGCGGGGGCAGTTCCGCGCCGGCGGAGCGTGCGCTGAGCGAGGACCACCAGTCGCCGGTAGGCAGGTGCTGCACAAGGGCGTAGTTACGCGGGGCGGCAGGAGTAGTGGCCGGATCCGGGGCATCGGTCGAGCTAGGGGAGGGTGGGAGGAGGGTTGTGGATGAAAGGGGGACGGGGGCAACGTTGCGGGAGGCTTGGTCGAGGAGAGAGAGGGCGAGCGCGCAGAAATGCTGTTGTTGGGAGGCAGCAGTCGACGGTCGCGAACGCGGATGAGAAGAGATGGGGAAGAGATGTTGAATGGCGGACTGTAGGGGTTTTCTGTCAGTCAAACTACCACGAAACGGTCAATTTCACGAGCATGTACTCATATACTTACGCGTAAGACTGATAGGGTATGACGAGAGGGATCCTGAAGAAGATTGCGGAAGGATAACAATTGAGGCATCGACGAGTCCGCAACGTCCAAAGCGTGCGTCTCGGGCTCGGGTAGAGGAAATATTCGATCAAGGAGACCCTGCGTGTCCACCCTGCACAAGACTCGGACGTTAGCCACTGCGAAAACCGAGCATACAGCCATGAGACACGCACATCTCTAGAATATCTAGTATCTTTTGGGCGTCTTCCAGGTGAAGAGGCACCTCTCCAGAACCAGGCAGGTCAGGGTGTTCCACGACCTCATTCGTTTCTTCGGGCTGCTTTCCTTCTGCACCGTCCGGCTCCGGCTCTTCCTTCACCTCGTCCGGATCCTCGCTCTTGGAAATCTTGGCCGCCGGCTGACCGTCCACATCCGCCGTAGATTGTCGCTTGCGTTTCCGTCCTGGCCTGCCCCTCTGTTTCGGCGCTGGAGTCACGGTCGCGGAGGCGTCCACCTCCGGTGACTCCTTTTCGAGCAGCTTGGAGCCGCGAGTCGCGCGCGCCATCACCCGGAGCTCGTCGAGGTGAAATGTGGATGTTGTTCTGGTATAGAAGCGCAGAGGAGGACGAGATGTCGCTATATAGACGCGACGCGGCTGTGGCGCAGAAAGCAAGACGCGTTTGTGAATCGCAGGCTGAAGCAGCGAGTCGCGACCAACGAGCACTGCTCGACGCTACTCACCGCTGGCGTCGTGTCACGCAGTCACGCCACCGATCCCTCGTCACGTCAACCTCTTACCGCTCTTGCCACTGGCATGAATTGCCCAGCATGGCCACGGCAAGTTGCCTCGTCTCTCGACCAGCTCTTGTCTAGCTTGAGTCCTGAGCGCTCGAGCCCTCCCGCGCCGATCTGCAACACCAATCGCTCGCCTTCCACCCGTTTCTATCCAGTGAGCCTCCGGATATCCAATTGGCGCTGGCGTACACCGCATCCAGCATGCATAGATAGCAATTTTTTATCTTTGAGACCCCAACGTTGATGTCATCAACATCCGCATTGATCTTCTCTAGGGCCAAGATGTCGCCACCACAACGTACGGAGACTTGAGTTGACCGAGGAAAAGGACGATGTTGGGACGCAAACGTCACGCTTGTAGTCCCTCATACGTTATCATCCGATTTCTACGTAAGTTCTCCCCCCTTCCTTGTAGTCGTTCCTGTCTGCGAAGCTAACAAGTCTACACAGAGTTGATCTTTCGACGCGTATTCATCTGTGCCGATGTTGTGGAAGAGATTCCGGTCTGTGCTGAATGACTTGACTCGGATTCGGTATTGGGGTCCTCTGATACCATACGACGGATCTTGGAAGGAACTGAGACCTCAGACGACGTGTACGATTCGAACACACCCCCGCCCGGGTAGTTTGCGCCATTGCTCGCTGCCTATCTACCGTCTTGCGCGACTGCATGCCCACCGGAAGAGTATCTGCCGCCCATCAAACTCGTACAATCTCGAGCGTCAAGTCCTACATCACGCTCAACAACGTGCGATGTTCCCGGCATCAGCTCTCTAGCGGATAGCTATGAGCTTATCCAACATCCAACAACAGCGACGATACAGCACTGTATCTCCTTCCGGACAGACTGACCACGGTAACGTGTCGCTGTCACAGCACGAGGTCGAACTGTGGCCGTATTCATCCACAATTCTTCACGTGGCGAGCGGAGGAGGGCTCCCTGGACCTTCGTTGGTCGGCGGACTAGACTTGTATGTTCCCCTGCAAGATCATCCACCCTACGCTCCTGAGGACGCGCTGCATCCAACCGCAAGACGCGAGTACCAAGGCCGGGATATCCGAGCGACATTGTCTCTCCCTTGTCTACGCTTATCTGCGTGGCCATTCAGCGCATAATATTTTTCCTTGATGGCGAGAGAGCATGATTACCGTAGGCCGTCACTACAAATAGGCGATGTCGAGCGCGGCTCTGCACCATGTTTCTACCTCGGGGCTGCCTGCTATTTAGTTGTGTACGTTGTTTTGGTGACTCATCGATTGCAAAGTAGACATCATTTGACACTAGCCGGTGTCAGCAAACTCCCAACGTTCGGGGGACTCCGACTCTCTCGGAGTCATCGCCACCGCTTCGAATGGCTGTGCTCACTGACAGACTAGCGTATCAACACTTCCCTCTGATCCTCCTCCGAGTCGCTCCTGAATCCTGTCTCCCTGGCTCCAATATTCATCGAACGTTGTGGAAAACACGCGCTCACAAACACACCGCCCAATCGTGGCGCGTAAATGTGGGGGATGTGGCTTCATTCACATGCAAGACCGACGATATTGATCGTGAAGTGTCCGATGACAAGCGTATAGTCCGGCACCGGAGGGCTGCGGTATGTCGACTCACTCGACGACCCGCACCTCATCATCGTCTGACGATAACGCTTTACTAATACACTCCCGTCCGCAGGATCAGAGATGACATACAGCTGATACCTCGGGACACGCGCTTTATCATCTCAGGTTCTGCCCAGACATAAAGATGGCGAGGCCCGACTCCGTAACGGTCACGAACACCCAGTAGCGTGCAGAAGCCACCCCATACCTCTGTCGACTCATTCCAACTCGTCGTCAAACATGTCTTCCACCGCTAAAACGCTCACCTACTCGCACGTCGACGGCATCGACGTCAAGCTTGACCTGTACGCCCCAGACGCGACTGGCTCCGCGCCCGTATTCATATGGTTTCACGGCGGTGGTCTCTTCTGCGGCTCGCGTGACGACGACCTATTCCCGGCATCGCTTCTTGGTAAGCTCCTCCGCTCCTCAATTTTCAGGAAGTATGGGACCTGAACGTATCGCCCCACTAGACGCGGCACATAAGCGCAACTGGATCTTCATCTCTGCCGACTACCGTCTCCTCGTTCCCTCCACGGGTCACGACGAGCTCGCCGACATACGCGCTCTCTCCTCCTTCCTCAACTCCGATGCCTTCCGCGCCGCGCTCCCCTCCGGCCTCGTCCCCTCTGGCGTGACCTTCGTCTCCGGTGGCTCCGCAGGCGGGTACATGGCACTCCAATACGCCCTCCACGCATCCCCGAAGCCTAAGGCCGTCCTCAACCTCTTCGGCATGACCGACCTTCTCAGCGACCACTACGTCCGCCCGCACCCCGAAGGCCTCCGCTTCTTCGGCGGCTTCCACCCCTCCTTCCCCAAATTAGACCAACTCCTGCGTTCCCCCGTGTCCGCGTACTCGCCCGTGCGCGTCCCCTCGTTCGATACTCCAGATGGCCGGAACGTCCTCATGCTGCACGCGCTCCAGGATGGGATCGTCCCGGACTACCTCATGACCCGCCCGGGACTGAGCGCGAAGCTCGGCGCGCTATCCACGCCCGAAGAGCGTGCCGCGGCCCTCGACGAGGGTGACCGGCCCCTCTTCCCGTTCCTGCGCGCGGCCGAGCTCCCACCGGTCGTCTCGGTGCACGGCGTGGCGGACACGGCGGTGCCGTTCGCCGACAGCGAACACCTGAAGCAGCTCCTCGACGCGGCCGGGATCAAGAACGAGTTGTTCCCGATCGCGACTGGGGAGCACGGCCTTCTGGATAAGGACAACCTGGGCGCGCTGGCCCCTGGGGCGGAAGAGGCGCAAGCGAGGGCGCTGGAATTCCTTGCGAGCACTCTGTAGGACTGGATAGAAGGAGATTGTATAAACCGGAAGGAACCTAGTAAATATATCGGTATATAAGTATCATATTATGCCAATGCAGGAATCAGCGATGCACGTTAGCGCGACCCACCAACTTCGCGGACGGCACCATGTATTCGTCATTGTATGCATTTTTTGTTTCTAGGATATCCGGACAGCCAATGGAGCGCCCCACGCAAGTACTCTGCAAGCTGCAACCTGGGCGTTCGCGAAATAGGATAGCACGGATGACTCCTCAATACTAAGTCCTATCATGTCGGGAGTGGCAAGCAGGAGCCGACCGTAGCGCCAACCCGACCGAATAGGCAGCCAGGATTATTAATGTGAGAGCATCGAACAAAGCCACAATATACATCGATATCACAAGCGAAAAGGAAAGAGGAAACACGGCAAAGCACTGGTTGAGATTATGCTCCAGGAGGACGGAATACACGACAGGCTAGGTATACTCAAATATATAGTGGAAGGAATGTGGGGGGTCACCGTAAAGCGCATGAAAAGGTGCACGAGCGTGTGAGGTATACGTGTACAAGGATCTAGAGACAGAAACAAGACAGGAAAAGGTCCAACAGCCTGACCCTGGCTGAGCAGCGAGCAATCCTCCAAACATCTTATCACGTCGGACCCGGACCGTCAGGGGGGTTGTGGCTCAGCGTCGCGAGCCTCATCGCTTGCTTGCGCGGCATATTCGGTTGGCGACGCTGATGGATCGCCTCCGGTCCGGATCCTGGCGCGCGAGACGAGTCCGAGCCGGAACGCCCGGAGTCGGAGGCCCCGGGCTCGACTTCGCGTGCGGACGCGACGTAGCTTGGCGGCAGCTCGACGACCTCGGCCCCGTTCGCGGTGTAGACCGTCACGGGGGCACGCCCGCCGTCGTGGTGGACGACGTACACCTGCTGGCCGGTGGTGGATGCTTCCGCCGTGGACCCGCCCGATACGACGCGGCTGTGCGCCTGGCTGGGGGATTGGCGCCCATCTGAGGTGACCGCGCCTGCCGGCGCTGTAGGTTCGGACCCCATGCTCGGCGGGATGAACGGTTCGATGTGGTACTGCGACGTCATATGGGGTATACGGCTGGAGGACGTCGATGGGCCCGCGCTATGGGTCCCGCCTATGGCCGCGCCAAACTCGTTATTAGGACTGAGAGGCACGCGGGAGTAGTCTGAGAGGCTGCCGAAGCCAGGCGTATGGGGATCGTCGATATGGCCCAGTGATGTCTTGGAACCGCGTCGCATAAAGTAGGGGCGTCTGTCGCGTTGACGGTAGTACAAGAAGAGCCAGCCGGCGAATAGTCCCAGACAGGCGCCTACTACGAGGCCGGCGACGCTGGAACCGGCAGCCACAGCCGCGGAAACTGTTTTCCCTGTATCACTGAGAGGTGCTCCATCAGCAAGCATGAAGATCAGATGCAGGAAAGTCGACCAACTGGGAAGATAAGTCCAAGCAGGACGTTGGACCGTTTTGACCTGCATGAAGGGGACCTTGCGCCCAGCCGTTGCCCTCTGAGTCGACTAACGATAGGAAAAATGGCTGCCCCCAGTTCTGTGATAGCATTATCAGCAATGCTCTGTTCCACGGGAGACAACCTTACCAGCGACACCGTCCAATTTATCGGATCCATGGTTTTCGACGTTATGTTGTATGGAGGGTGCAATGCAGGAGCGACCTAGATCAATCATGATGAGTACGTATGGTCAGTGAACCGGTGGGCGTAGTATACCGTCAAGGTGAATGGAGGGGTCCCGTTCTTCGGGGTGAGCTGAATATCCGTGCACTTCCAAACGTGTCAATGAGCAGGAAACGTCCATGTGAGCGCCGACCCACCTGGTCCGGCCATCCAAACTGAGAGATCGGTCCATTCCAGAATGTGCCCTCCACGTCCAGCACCTGGGTAAGTGGTCGTTATCAGCTGGCATCGTTGTGGATGAAACTTGACCGCGCACCTGGTCTGGGTGGGGGTATGATAGATTGGTGCACGTCACGGGCTCGTCGAGTGTGGTGTTCGCATTTGGGATGACCGTATACATCCGTTGACAACCGCCTGCAATCATGCTCAAAACGATGAACGTTGCGTGAGGAGGAATAATCACAAACCTGGATTTCCATTCTTATCAAACATGCATATTTGATACTAACATATGGCCGTCAGAACCAGATGGGCAGTATGGCCGAGTTCCGCATTACCTGTGTTCCCGGAGTAAACGGCACGGGCCAATCCTGCAGCGACAGTGATATGTAAACTTTCTGTTATGTTACTAGAGAGAATCCTAGTCAACGTACGAATTCAAGTCCGCTGCCCGCCGGTACGACGAGCGGAACGACAAACGTCCTGCCATATCACGATTAGGGCGCCTAAGCAACCCGGGTGCTGCAAGCAAGGCGTACGAGGTATATATCTGCAGATAGTATGGAGCAGTGGGGCTAGGTCTGTATGGAGGTAAGTGAGTCTGAAACCGCGTGTATGCTTCCGAGACCACGCACCCGGTCGCCGATTGCCTGCTCCACGTTATGTCGATCGTGTCGCATTGTACTTCGGGCGTACCTGACATCAGCTACGGGGATCTTCTCGACCTAAATTCAGAAACGCACTTGTGGTCGGTATTGGAACGGGCTGAGAGGATGGAGCATAATCAAAATAAAAGCTCTGCGCGCAGTGCTTCGGTAAGTATAACCTCCCGCCATGAGGAAGAAGATGCGATCAACCTGTTGTAAAAAGGGTGTGACCTTCGCAGCGACGCATGCCGTACAGAGCGTCCAAGAAAGCAAAGCAGTGGGGAAAGAGGGCAAGAAAGCAGATGTCCGCCGTCGCGGCATGGCTAGAAGCGAAGTCGAATAACCAGCCAGCCGCAACGGAGGCGACTTTTCGCGTTGGCGGAGACCCACTGCTCCCGACGCGTGCACTGCTTGGTGTGGCAGTGAACACAAGCGACAGCTTTACGGAAAATGTCCATTTCGGGACATTGCCCTGACACATCTCCGCGCTAATCGGGCTATCAGCTCTCCTCAACACTTCCCTCAACACCTATTCAAGATTCGAACTTCATGTCGCCAAAGTATATTGGTCTCCGTCCACTATGCAATTGCGATCTTTGTTACACACAGACCTCTGATGCTTGCCCATGTACGCCCCCTGTACGCCCTGGACCGTTCCAGCCAAGGCTGCCGATGATATGCCATCAAACCATCAAAGCCGGTGTAGGTTGGTTGAGCTCGACACCGCACGCTTGCGGGGCCCTTAGCCTGCTACAGAGCATCGGCCAGCGGCGATAGAGATACACCTACCCATCAGGAGGGTGACCCCCACGCCATGTTGTCTTCGTCTAGCATCTGTGCCTGTGAAGGCGCCAATGCTTAGGGCAGCAAGACGCGGAGAGCTGTCCAGTGCTGTACTTACGAAACCTGGACTCGGCTGTTTCTTTGCCTTTGAAGGTTTAGACCCCTTTCCAATTTGAGCGCCTGGTTGGGCTGATTTTGGTAGATTCTAGGTTCGAGCAGGGGCGTTAGCGCGGACCGCCATGACTGCGCACCGACTGCGTACCAATGGGACGTTGTAGCGATCTTTGGACCCTGTCACCTGGACGGCGCCATCGAGAAACTCCGATGACGCTCGCGTGCTACTGGACGATATCGAGCTCGTGTTCGAGCTCTGTGGAGGCATTCAGAGGACGTTAAATGTCGCGTCTAAGCAACCCACGTTCGATGACCGAGAAGTGAGACGACGTAGCAGCGAGTTGTTAGACATGGCAGTGCTCTGCACGAGTAATTTGTCGGAGTATGGTAAAGACTGTGTGGGGGTAACGAGAGGAGCAGCTCGAGCTTGAACGCGGACCCGTTCTCCCGAATGGGTCTCCTTTATACCTCGCAGTTCTGATCCCCTTCAGATCGCAGCGGCCGCGCATGTCAAACCCCGACGTGCGTTTTAGATATCAGCGCGACGAATATCAGAAGCGCGCTGTATCTGTTTCCGTTGTCTCAGCCGCATTTGGTCACCTGGCGGGTTTCGGGGGCCCATTCACATGGGCCGGAAATATTGCTCACAGGAGATGCAAAGGAGATGTGCACTGGCACGGTATTTACGGGGAGTGTAACATCGTTTGAACCTTCGGTTCCGAGTCCGATTTGCGAGCCACATCAAGTCGCCTGCAATACCAATCGAGAGCCTGGGATGAGTGCAGTATGCTATCAGTCCAAGGCAACCCTGACAGTGAGATACGCCTGGTACCGGGCATCACATTGGCCATGTTCTCAGCTCATGGCTATGGACCATCTATCGAGCTGCCGTCTATCGTTACCTAGAAATAGTCGGTCCAGACATTTATACTTATTTTGGTCGACACGCATGTTGCGGCGATATTTCGGGCTGCAGGTTCTGAGTGGGAACGGTCTCTGGAGAATGCTATCTACCCAATTCGTTGACATGAGAACCAAGTCGCGTCCTTCCTTCAGTACGCCATGCGCTCCGCACGCGAGTAAGATGCACTTAATGAGCTTGATATGTAGTCATCGTTAGGTAATGTAATACAGTACTACTAATAGTTCACAGACATTCGTTGTTACACGGCAGATGCTTCCTCGAGTTTGCCCTAATCACCGAGAGACCGACGCAGCCCGTCAACCACCGGGTACGACGTGCGTCATCCTGAATGTCGATCGACACCAGTGATGACCGTGGTGTATAGTATGCTTAGGTGCTTTATCACCTGCGGGCAGACTGCTTCTTCGTGACAGGTGAGCCCCAAGCGTAATTGTCTTCGTCAAGCATCTCCGCCTGTGAGGCAATTTGCACATCAGTCGTGCGGTCCAGGAAGAGCAAAGTGAAGCACTGACCACCACGCTCAACGAATTTGGCTGCGAGTTAAGGGACAGCATTGACTTGCTCGTCGTCGGCGTAAAGAGGGATGAGGACTGTGGATAAGGATTAGTGACGTCCTTCATAGCGCAGATCCGAGACATACTGTCGACAGCGGGCGCAGGCTTGGTCGCAGGGAGTTCTGAGACACAGAATCGCGCTTCGAAGACAGAGAGGCCTTGGAGGTTCCGAAGCTGGCGCGCATTGTGTGATGTATGGGTGGTGGTAGTAGTAGTATTGGTAGTGTTGAGGATGGGTGGGTTCGATGGAGCAGACGCCTCGGTTGTTGTGATGCGTTACCTCTACGTCCATGGGTTCTTTATATGCACCCCAGGATGAACGATATGACACAGCGCCAGGCCTCCGGATGGATAGAGCCGGTCGCGCCTCCTCATGGAACACCCGAGAAGGAGTAAAGGAATGCTCGGAGGCCGCATCCTCGCCACGCCGAGGTACAGTTCGGACCAAGGCTGTCCAGATGAGCCGAGAAAGGTCGGGCGATGTCCGGACAGGACCTAGATGACGAGCGACGTGCTCATCCGCGTGCGTTCGAAGGGGCCAATTACCACCTCCTTGCGCTTTTTGTCTCGATCTACTCACACTGGTCAACACATCATGTGTACCTCTGTTGGAGAAGCCGGGACACACCATCCGGGTCGGCTGATGAAGGCATGCATTAGCATGGTTATGTCCGGGGTAGGCAGTCCATCGCCAATGGGAAGGACGCGCGATCGTCATGCAAAGCATACCAGCATGTGGGGTATGACAGCTTCCCGGGATCCCGCGGAGTGGAGACGCGGTACATGCCCTGTTTGCAATGTGATACCGCTGTTCGGCCTCACCGAGAATCGTGTACGACCGTGTAAGCAAATACCCAGAGATGGGAGCATAGCCGAGAGTAACCGGTGAGAGTGGGCTTGAGGATCGATCACGTGGTGTGCATGAAGGTCGAGTGGTTGACTGTAGTTTGACAGAAATTGCAGAGCAAAGCTCGGATGGGTGGATTTCTTGTCGAAGCGGAGATAGAACACAGATAATCAAGTGCACAAGGGCAATGCATCGGTCGAGGTAAGTCTTAGAAGTCCGAAAAAGACGCCCTGACCGTTGTACGCCGCCTTATCGAGGGAAGGCCCAGCCTGTATTCGTCCATTTTTGCGAGTTCGGCGCATCCGGTAGCTGGCACTGATTAGTTCCAAGCCATTTGTCGGGTCTCTGGAATGCTCTGGAGTCCTACGTTTTCGCCGTCCAAGAAACAGGGATTCCGGTCGAGGCCCGACACGTATGAGATCAGGCTAGGGCACGTCCTTTGAACTCGGCGACCATATGCATTACATGCCCTATCAATATATCAGTAACATTGTTCTGGATGGCGCGAACTTGGTTGAGCGACAGGAGGCGTACCCTATGCCCCACAAACCCGGTGCCGCTGTGGTTTGTGTTCGCACCGTCGGCTAACATTGCCCAGTGCAGCACCAGAGTGACAGCCATATTGATAGGTTAGAGCTACAGTGTTCAACCACTCCTTGATGCAGTCACGTGAGAGGGGTCCATAGCGCCTGCAATTCCGCAGTTCATGGCAAAGTAAGTATCTCATATGAAAGCTGCGAGCTGTAGCATCATGAGGAATATTTTTTGGAGCAAAATGAACCGGAGGGCAGCGTCAGTGAGACATTTTGTAAACGAGGTCGCCAGGTCGCCTCTATCACTCCTTGATGCACCGCTTACTGATGCCTCCGGTTACCCGGTGTGACTGTTCGAGTCACAGAATGTATTGGCGCGCGGTCAGTTGGCCGACGCGCGTCGGGCTCAGATGGGGTTCAAGCCTGAAAATGCAAGCTATGGACCCGGCATCGACGATTTGGAACTTGGTGTCATAGCAAAAAATGTAGCCAGGATGGTGTTTCATAAGGAAGAGTCGAAAAAAATGCGACTGCCAGTGATGTTGAGAGCAGTTCTGGGCCCAACTCCTTAGCGCGATGTGCCAGAATGTTCATTCTCAGGCACTCGATGATTTTTCAAAAATCGACCATTTGCCCCACGGACTAGAAAACTTGATACATTCTTGCAACAGTATGAAGGTACACTCTGAATTAATTATAAGAGGGTTCAGAGCCAGTGAAAGGCAGGAGAGCCGATTGCATCAAGGAGTGATAGTGCATCAAGGAGTGATTCAACACTGTAGCATGTATTTCCTTTCCGTGGTACACGTTAGAGAGATCAGGGGACGTATTCATATCCCATCAGGGTCCGACAAAGAGAGCACAAGTGACGTGATGACAAGATCGCGGCAGAGGTTGGCATGCATTTGTTTTAGAATGTTTATATCGAGGTCCCAAGGCCTGGACAGTGTTGTTACAGAGCTCACGCGTTCATGGAAGCCGCTTGGTTCCTTGGTAGCGAATCGTCGTCCTCTTTTCGAAGACGCGTTGACACCGCAGTAGCTGCACATTCCCACGGTCCCGTGGCTTGCACTGAGCCCTCTAGATCTCCGAGAACTTGAAACAGTGAGCTCGAGCTTGAGTCCATGTTGATGAACATTTCTTTGTACTTCAAGCTCTGCCACTCGATGGTCGTGATTTGTCTGAATCCCTTTGCATGGCTGTTGCTTCGACTCCGAGCCCGAGGATGCACCTAGGTCCCCGCCAGCGCTGCCAGTGCATGCGCACATGCTCTACGATGCTAGCTGTTCTAGTCGTGTGAGTGTGCGCAATACGAGATCTTCCCGAAGCAACGGGTAAGAAATAGAAGGTGTCTTGTTGCTGAACCAGTAACATCAGCGCACATTCTTATACTAGTCATCCCGGCGACACCTCTTCGAGACTCTGAGCCCCGTGCGCGTCCCGCCTTGGGCAAGGCCTCTCGCTTCATGTGTCCCATGTTACTGATTTTGGAGCAACCCTCGTTTGTTTTTAGCGCATATAGTTCAAACACGCAATAGCGGCGCGGGCGATGCGGGTACGCTCTCGCGCTGGTCTCGATGCCGAAGGTTCCAGGACGTTTTTGAGTTCCCGGTTGAATTGGTACCCGCATCGTCCAGGGGAAGATCTGAGGCCGATCAACGGTTCGCGATTCTCCAGCACATTGGTGTCGACTATATGCGGTAACCTGTCGGTCGAATCCCGGATGAGAGGAGCACTGGCCTTATGCTAGAGTCGGCTTCCATTCATGTCCGACTGGGTGACTGACGCTTGATAGCACCCGCAGCGAAGAATGTCGAAGTCCAGCATCTTATAAATTTCATCGTTGCAGAGATTCTTTATCTTCGTTCCCGAACGCCTCCTATACCTCCGGCCCCTGCACACCTCTACTCCTCGACCCATCACTCCTTTAAACTACCATCACATGGACACAAAGGCGCAGGCGGTGACTTGACCATGACATCCGATAGTACATATTGCTGACTGCATTCGACAGACAATGCAAGAACATGTTATGCGGTCAGAGGAGACGGCGTCGATTAAAACCACACTTCGTCGCATCCCCTTCCTCAGACTTCATTCATTCTCGGCATGTCGAGTGGATTGTATGTTAACGCAAAGCACTCACGCAACACTTCATCATATAGAGCGTCTCGTCGTCTCGTAGCCAATCTTCCTCCTATCTTATATCGGAGTCCGGAATGCCCGTGAGCGAACCTGGTGCCTACATCTTTGTAAGAGACTTCTGACCTACTTTAGGCCGAGATGCTCGACGAAGATGACTGCGCATGGGGATCGCCTCCGAAACGTTCGCAGCGCTACAGGAAGCCTTGAAAACTCCTGACTCCGGGGATAGTGATTTGCTTTGTGGACATGATGAAACTAGAGCATAGAGGCATTGAGCTATGTAGAAGGCCGGGAATCTAGATACGTTCGCGCGCATCATGATGTACACTCATTCAGGGAGCTATTCTGCATGGATATTGCTCTACATAAACTTCACTCGCTTCAGGGCGGTTTCAGGGTCATCCACTTTCCTAGAGTCATCGAAGATGGTAAGGATTGATTCAACACGTATTATCTATCGGCACACTACAGCTAGCTACCTCCACGAAAGTTTCACGAACGCCCATTGGTAGAGATACAATTGTCCAAATTGCAAGGCACACAAGATAAGAATGCCCAAGAGAAATAACCAGCACCAGGCTCAAATAGGACAGATATTACTGCGCCAAGGCCTGGAAGTATGTTTCGATAAGTTGAACTTTCAGTGCATGTGCTTGCGCTGGCGGCGAGAAGGGCGAGATCCCCAAGCTTGGTCATCCTCGTCCAGCGTCTCAGCCTAATCCCCAGACGTTGAGCTTGAATTTTTCGCGAAAATATGGCGCAACTTACGATTACGGGCATGCTCGACGCTTTCGAAATCGACGAATCTGATGATGATGATGACTGCCAGACGCTTGAGCACACGCGTTCACGGGAGGTGCGGTCACCTACTCACCGGCATAGAGTATCCCAGCTTCATGGGCTTTACGCTCTGGAAGCTCAAAGTTGACGAATTCGCACTGGTACCACTGGCAAGGGAGCGCCGTTTGGAGGCCTAGATAGTAATATGTAAGTTCATGCCGATTGGGCGTGCTCCATAATTCGGGACATACCTTGCTCGAGAGCGAGAAGGTCGACAAGGAGAACGAGGAAGGCATCAGGATGTTCAGTGCGCGATGAGGTATGTGTATGTAGGATGATATCGATGCGGGTTGGGACAACGAACTTGACTGGGGCCGGGACGATGCTCGACCCTCCATTTACATCAGGAAAGTCCCCCCGTGCTCAGCAGACAGTAATTAGTGACTAGTGGTGTGAATCCTGCTAATGGTACTAATAATGCAGCAAGCTTGTAGTGGCAGAGGCTGCTCAGCATACTAATGCTCATAATCTTGACTAAGCATAGTAGCATGACTGGCCATGAACTTGTTTGGATTTGAAGGGTACATCACTACTGTAGACAGATATTATTATATGATAGTAAGAGATGTTGTGAATAGAAATGAGATGCTGGCCAAGGCACAACATAATGTGATGTAGGTATGCCGGTCTGTGAAGCAATTCACATAAAAATTGTCACAT
>NW_006767433.1:1051423-1108576 GCF_000264995.1 Punctularia strigosozonata HHB-11173 SS5
ATAAGAATGCCCAAGAGAAATAACCAGCACCAGGCTCAAATAGGACAGATATTACTGCGCCAAGGCCTGGAAGTATGTTTCGATAAGTTGAACTTTCAGTGCATGTGCTTGCGCTGGCGGCGAGAAGGGCGAGATCCCCAAGCTTGGTCATCCTCGTCCAGCGTCTCAGCCTAATCCCCAGACGTTGAGCTTGAATTTTTCGCGAAAATATGGCGCAACTTACGATTACGGGCATGCTCGACGCTTTCGAAATCGACGAATCTGATGATGATGATGACTGCCAGACGCTTGAGCACACGCGTTCACGGGAGGTGCGGTCACCTACTCACCGGCATAGAGTATCCCAGCTTCATGGGCTTTACGCTCTGGAAGCTCAAAGTTGACGAATTCGCACTGGTACCACTGGCAAGGGAGCGCCGTTTGGAGGCCTAGATAGTAATATGTAAGTTCATGCCGATTGGGCGTGCTCCATAATTCGGGACATACCTTGCTCGAGAGCGAGAAGGTCGACAAGGAGAACGAGGAAGGCATCAGGATGTTCAGTGCGCGATGAGGTATGTGTATGTAGGATGATATCGATGCGGGTTGGGACAACGAACTTGACTGGGGCCGGGACGATGCTCGACCCTCCATTTACATCAGGAAAGTCCCCCCGTGCTCAGCAGACAGTAATTAGTGACTAGTGGTGTGAATCCTGCTAATGGTACTAATAATGCAGCAAGCTTGTAGTGGCAGAGGCTGCTCAGCATACTAATGCTCATAATCTTGACTAAGCATAGTAGCATGACTGGCCATGAACTTGTTTGGATTTGAAGGGTACATCACTACTGTAGACAGATATTATTATATGATAGTAAGAGATGTTGTGAATAGAAATGAGATGCTGGCCAAGGCACAACATAATGTGATGTAGGTATGCCGGTCTGTGAAGCAATTCACATAAAAATTGTCACATTCATCAAGGACATTGAAGCTGGTCCACTGTAAGGGAACTTCAGGTCCGAAACATGGAATAAGGTGGACACTGCGGTAAATGCACTGTATGTCAATCACCGATGCAAGCCGGCGATTGTTCTGGTAGGAACGTCGAATCTTATACATTCCATGTGATGAATGTGGCCTGGCTGCAAAGGGTGTGAACCATTCGACATATGCCAGGTGCTTTGGCGGTGGTGGACCTGGATGACTTGTATTTGAAGGAAACCAGCGTTCAATAGCATGTTGGGGAAGTGTAAATATTGCTCGGACTTGAGCAACCCGGTAAGCTATGATGCACTATTGTCAATGCCCTAACACATAGTGTGTAACATGCTCTCAGAACTTACGATGAATGTGGCGTCCAGCTCTTGACTCATCCTTTACTAGGACAGTGTCAAACCGTCCAGGGATCAGTTGTCCACGTGTGTTCTTGCGTGAAGGCTGGGCATCAATAGCATCATATATGCTGCCATTGTTGTCCCTAAACTTCAGATGATGGAACACAGGAACCCGTCGAAATGGAATGAGCAGATTTTCTGCAGCATGACGTATCTGTGAGGTTGACCATGAGGGATTCTTGTAACCAATGATGAAATCTGCAAGGGCATCTCCGAAGTCATGTGTCCCGTAGTTGTCTGTCAGTGAGTCAAGTGAGACCGCCTTTACTGAGGGATATTTAGATGCTGTCGGGTGCAAATGAAGGCATGATTCCTGATTGTCTCTTGATGAATCTAAAGGGTTCAATCTTGCTGATATATGTGTGCTGTGGCGCTGTATTTTCTCCCGCCGCTCGAGCCAACCTGTCATCTGTGGGTACTCATCGCGGTGATTTGTTGAACGATATGCCTCTTTGGCGAGGTCAATGTGTAGACGCTCAGACATCTCTGTGTTGTAGTTGTCTGTGGTGCCAAAGTTCATGATTCCTTCATAGTAATGCGACATACTATGAAGCTTGGGAAGATTGAAATTTTTCCGAATCCCAAGTTCGACAAAGATCTGCTTGTTTGAGTGAAATATCTTCAATGAGTCTTGCATAACTGTGAGAGTGTCTGCAGATTGGACAGGAAGCTGTGCAATGTAGAGGAAATCCAAGGCTGCACGAGTAGCAGTTATGAGACGTGTTGGTGACTGTCCAGAAGGAAGGGGTAGATCAACGATGAGACCAAGGAGTATGGCACAAATTTGACGGTGCTCCTTTCCTGTGATTCTGCTGAGTGAGGTGATACCATTGGTGAATATCCGTGTGCAGTGATTTAAGGGCATCCGTTGGCACCGTGCATCAATCTCGTGCGCACCGAATATCTCCTTGAGCCATGCGATGAGATGTTTTATGAGACCTTGATACAGCTGATGGAGAATGTCTGGGGTGATTGAAACATAGATGTTGTGATATGGAAGGTCCTTCCAGAAAGGCCGCGCTACTGGTTTGATGCCTAAATGATTGCATGCATGAACGAAACCTGTTGGATCACGTGGATAGAGCTCGAGTGCTTGAAGAATGGCTTCGATATCATGTTTAGGGCAGCCAGACGAGGTGTGGGGATTACCCGTAGGATTGTGTGGAGGGGGTTCACCCAGTTGATCATGAGGGGTTGTGCCTTTAGGACAGTGTCCGTGTTTTGTGGCAGTAGCTGCGCACTGCTCTGGGTAGTCACCAACAAAAATTGCAAAGATTGGATGACACCTGTGGATAGCACCACTTGCTCTTGTCATAGGGATCCCTGTTTCGCCATAGGTAATGATGGGCTCCAAGATTCTTGCAACCGCACCATGAAAGAGATTTCCTAGTGCTCGACGGCGGCTTGCATCTCCTCGAACATGTTCAAGGCGAGCAGTCGGCAAATAACCTAGGAGTATCTGAGCATGCTTCGATGGCTTCGAACGTATATGCTTGGGAATATTGCCAATTGTCAGATAAATGGGATAGGCTGACTTGTTTCGGAAGAGTGTAAGCTGTGTCTTATCCGAAGAGATGATAAGCGGAACAATTGTAGCACCAGGCTTTGCTGCCTCGAGATCAACCTAACACAGATGTCTAAGATCAACTTATGTGTAGCATTGGCTGACGAACCTGTGTATCCCACCACCACATGCCCGTGTGCATGTCATGGTACACACGTTTCTGCTTGCTTGAATCTGTATAGTGCCGTTCAGGCTGCAAGATGAGATTGGGATCAAAGTTTGGGTCGCCAAACAAGGCTCTGACACATTGAATGATGTCCCGATAGTAGACGTCATATGACTGGCCTGCGACTTCTATCTGATCACGAAGGAATGGGGGGCGATTACTTGGTAGCTTGTTGTCGATGATACGATTGAGCTCGGGAGTGTTTTTAAATGATAAGTTGAGTGCATCAGCAACCTTTGAACGCATAGTAAGTATGAATATGAATGAAATAGAGCGAAGAACATACCCCATCGATAGCCAGGAGCTCAGAGAATGCGGTTGAGCCTGGTCCTCGCAGCTTTGCCCATTGTGCTATTTCCCAATCCATCTTAGAGATGAATGGTGCATAGACATTTTCATGATCTGGTACAATTGATGGATTCAAAGTATGGATCGACTGCTGATAAGCCTCATTTGCACGTGGGGCACCATGTGACATGGGTGCGCCAGCAGTAGGTATAGGAAAGCGTACAATGGTTGGGGGGGTTACAGGACTATGCCCTGTGGTAGTAGGCCTAGATAGCCCCGGTGCGCCTGCAGATTGGGCAGACATTTGTGGATCATTACCAGGGAGTGATTGTGGGCCCATTGGTGCAGTTGCCCCTGATGACAAGGGTTCCCGGTGTACGTGAAGCAGATCTTCCATGTCCTGGCTATCGTCAAAATTATCGTCATGCCTGCAGTAATATTTACTCAATCCATATTTCATGTAACAGCTTAGGAGCTTCACAGACTCACGGTTCATGGTCTTCCCCTGGTTCCACTTCTTCAGCCTCGAGGCCGAAGTCCGCAGGGTGCTGGTATGTACCGAAGTAATCGGTGAATATTGCCTATGTGTAATTGAGAGTACATCGATGATCACATCACTACTAGATATACTTGATTTGCTTGAGATGACGAGTCTCCTGGGGCACTTGAGCTCGTTGATGTCGATCCACCCATTGCACTCGGAAATGCACGGGCATACGCGGCCTCCCAGACAGCTCTACATCGTAAATCTGATGTGATTGAGAGATGCCGCTTCCGATCACTTGCTCTACGAAAGGTTTTACCACATCCCTCGCATGTATTCGACATTGCGCTGCCGCTGTATGCACGGAGATGAAGGGCAATGTGGTGGTAAGAGTAAAGATACGGACGATGTGTGAAGTTGATGCACCGCCAGATGGCCTGAGTCTCGGCGTGTCGCCTCTTCACCCTCCTCCTCGTTGTTGCGTGCTGGCATGCAATGGCTCCCATATTTATACCCGCTCTATTCAATCGACTCTCCAAGCTCTCTTTTCCCCTTTCTCATTCCCTACCCTATTTATTATGTCTGGACGCAAGCTGCGGAAGAAGGCGACTACAAGGACAGCTGACCATGCTGGCTCAGGCATGGACTCGACTCAGAACATCGCGCACACAAGGTCTACAGGTCGACGGGGCAAGAATTCGGGAGACAGCAATCCAACACTCACGGCCATCCTCACCCCTGCGCAGAAGGCTGCGCGAACACGAGCAGCAAATCGGGCAGCCAGAGAACATATTGCCGATGGTAAGCCTGAAATGCATCACCTCCCAGCCATATTCTGATACTCTTTCACAGCCGTTCTGCCCAACGCAGTTGATGATGTACCAGCCATGGCTCGCAAGCGGCCGGAAACTGGGTCAGAAACCAGTGCACCGTCGACCGACATGCCAGCGGCAAAGCGTGTTCGCAATGGTCAGTACACCCTGTCATATCTTTGTGCATTGCTCATGCTTGAGTGGTGAGCAGATCGCCGTCCTCCACGCACCGCAATTCGTGACAACCCTGAGCATGATGCAGCTCAGGAGGTTATGGACCGCATGGCACTACATCCTCCTAGCCAGCCATCAGACACCGAAGGTAAGCTTATTGAATGCATGTTTCATTCATACTTAATACTACATGCATCTAGATGAAGACAATCACAGCCAGAAGACGGATGGCGAAGAGTCAGAGACCGAATTGGAGGAGGACCCAGTGACTGACCTGATGGGACAGTCTGGTCGTCGCAATCTCCGACGCCAGCTTGCTCTTGAGGTATGTAGTGGATTATGGTGTACCTTATGGTGTACACGTCCCTTTCTGACTGCGCTTTGTTTTGTAGGAGATATCATGGGCCTCCGATAAACATCATGCTGTCCTGCAACCCGTCATCGCCCTCCAGTCCCGGTCAGCGGACTTGGCTGTTCCGTCTCCATCTCACTCGCCTGCAAGCTCGAACAGGACCCCTTCGCTCAGTTCATCGTCTTCGCAGACACCGGAATTGCCGTTTACGCATTTCATCGATCCCGTTCTCCTCGAACAGTCCGAATCCGGTGCATCATCACCAGCACCAAACTCCTCATCATCCTGCATCTCGCAAGCGTCCACCCGTCGTCCATCCGCAAACATCCGGGCATCAGCCCGTGCAGCTTCGGCCACGCCTCAAGTAGCACACATGGCGGGTACATCACTCTTGCCACCACGATCGGTTTCTATGCCTTCCGCGGCCTCGATATCATCCGCTCCCCCTCCAGTTACCAGTACCTTTGTGTCGTCGACATCGGCTGCGGTCGCGGTTACCAGTCCCGGGCCTGGAGTGGTAGCGGTGGATAGGGTGCGGTTCTCTGCGGAGTCTCAGACCTTCAATGCTGGATGGCCCGACTGTACGTGGATCGAAGTACCGAAGAAGGGCAAGACTATCCTAATCACAGCTCAGCCTCAACATATACACAAGCTCCTCAACGATGCAACATACTATACTCACCTTTTCATGTGCTTTCACGATGCATTTCCTGACCACGATGCTCGCGCAGAGCTTCTTCAACGTGCGGTCAAGGCCGCCGTGGAGAAACTGCAAGCGTCAGTTCGGGACCCTTTTCTCCATCGTCTAGAAGCCCAGCCAACGTTCGCTGAGTACATGATGTCTTCGGTGAGCTTGGTACACAGTGTATGAAAGGATGCTTATCATTCCTCATGAAGCCTCTGGGTCGCATCGGCATTCTTCGATCTGACATCAAGCAGTCGTGCGAAGCCGCTGTAGTCGGTCATTACGGACTGGTGTCGGGGTGCATGGAGCGCGTCATGGCCGAGCTCGACAAGGACAAGTACATCTATGCACGATCTCCCACTGTACGTACGTCTGTGCTACCGTCTGACCGATCTCACATGCTTGTCTAGAATGCGCGGCTCAAAGACCGGCCATTCCAACATCCCTGCATCATCGATCAACTCAGGACCCATTTCTTCGCGCATAGCCCTCGCAAGGGTCGCCCTCTCACCCAACGCTTCAACGATAATTTCATCTCAAGTGTCACCTGGGACGCTCGGAAGGAAATCCCGGCTCCTATGCTTGCCCTTATTGCAACTGCTGTCAGTGATCCGTGCCATGCCTCGCATTCAAGCTCACCTCGGCCTCGTAGATATACGCAGCCATACGCGAGTGGGAGACCGGTGAATGCGTTACCGAAGACTTCACGGCCGACACGTACATGGACGTTTACAGCTCACACATGCTCACCCTTGCGGACATCAAGCAGGCATCGGAGCGGGCATATCATGGGATGATGGCAGGGTTATACGAGGCTGCTTCGTGAGTACAGTCATGTTGTTCACAAAGCCTTGATTATAGAACAAAAACTTCAGAAACACTGCTCCGAAACCGCGCCGAACGCAAGCCATCACAAGCAGGATCCAAGATATCGATCTCGAAGGAATGGCTTCGTAGTATGTAGTATCGTGTTCGTCGCATTGATACCCGCATTCTGGTCCCACTCTTTTGTGCTCGTTTCCGTTTCGTTGATATCAGTTTGCCTATGCGTAGCTAGCTCCGTATAATGTCGTACACGCGGATCTAATGTCATCGGACGTGACCTCATCTTCGACGAACCATGCGCTAATCGCAGCTCACTGAGCATCTGATCGAGTGCTAATCGCGACGAACTTAGTGACGATTCTCAGAGCCCGGTTTCCTCGCCCCCGATGGTTGGTTCGGTCTTAGACGAGCGCTTGCGCTTAATTGGCAGATAGCTTGAACGCATAAGAGGGGGTGGGTGTATAATGCTGCCAAGGTCTCCAAGCCTCTAGATTCGTACTAATTGTAACTCATTAGGCCGGGGCGAAAGTCCTGATGTATACAACAGGGTATCCTAGGCAAAGCGGGGCGGGCCGCGCAATGGGACCAAGCCAAGACCATCCAAGTGCCTCAGGGCGGCGTGAGTATTCGTGGGTTATCCTGGCGGGTCCAAAAATAGCTTTGCGCAGCGGCAAAGAAAGACTCGGGGGAACCCGCTCGTACTCGTCCTGAGCACACGCAATATTACATGAGAGACCTCCGCCAAGACGAAGACACCCATGCATGTGAACCGCAGAGGTAGCGGTACTGAGCGTCGCGAGCTCGCTGTGGATGCGCGTTGCCTGACAAGGATGTCCTAAGTGTTTGCAGTAGGCTAGTTTGCTACCAAGAACCTCTCTCCAAAGGATGTCTCCCCGCCGGAACATCGATGAGGATGTTATCGGCTTGAGCTCCGATGATGCTGCACGGCTTCCTTTCGAAGCTAGGCGTGGAGACCATGCTTGGGTATGGTTTCCTGTACGCGGGCAGTGCACCGCAATTCGTTAGCCCCGTTGAGTAAACACGTATGGACGGGTGGAGTGTGCTATGAATCGTTCATAATGGCGAACCAGGCCTAAATCGGGTACGTTTTCGGGCCGAGTCGAGGCTCCCCAGGAAAAGATATATCGACCTTCAAGGTCCGGTCGATGTCAGTTGCTTCCGCATACTGTGCACGAATAAGCCTCCACAATGGCGTCACAGGTGAATCGTCGGTGTGAAACGAGCTTGAGACACCTCCACCGTCAAGTTCTAATAAAGCATGAGGTATACCTACCATTCAGTAGTGATGTGGTGTCTGACCTTGATCAGCAGCACCCTACGCATCTGTAGGGTTCAAGTCCGTAAAGAACCAAATCCTCTGAACACGACTTTGCTGAAAGGGCAGTATGTTACGTGCATGAATCATCAGAGGGATTGAATATTGTAGACGGTGCATAGCAGCCATTACGCACCGTAGCATTAGTCAGATCACCATACGCTGCAACTGATGTGCAGGAAAAGATCAACAAGATTCCCAGAGATGTAGAGGTCGAATTACAGCGTGATCAACCCCTGCATGTCGAACGGAAGAAATCTGTTCGAGGTGACGGAGTCCTTCTCTGGCCAAACAAAATCGTACGGGAGCCCTCATGCGCAGCCCTACAGCACAAGGAGCGTCGAACGAACACCGTCGGCTGGCAGTTACTGTGAGTTCTATGTAGGTGGATAGGTACTGCACGCTTGAAGCCAGCGAGGCCCCTTACAGTCCCCCACGCACACGTGGCATTCAATGCACTGACATTTAGTGACGCGAAGGTCGCGCATGTCGGGCATCGCTTGCCCGTGCGGCGTGCATCAATTCATCCGAGGCAGCACTGTTCTCAACGGATATCCGACGGTGCAGAATACCGATTATATTATACCGACATTGTGTAATAATACATTGCAAGATGCGCCGCGATCAGGTGTTCTATTACTTCTTCACCTCGTTCTTAAAGTCTTCTTTTGCAACCCGTGCGCCAGCCGCGGCCTGACAAGGTGGTTAGAGTTACTGACGATGGCGAAATCTCTGGAGACCGACCTGGTTGGCTTTCTGACCAACGAGATCAGCATCTTCCTTCGCTCCTTGTTTAGCCTGCTCCGTCTTTACACCTGCAGGTTGTGTTCGTCAACGAGATGAACGCTACTATGCCATGCATCACGTACCCAACGTCTCTTTAGTTGCTTGAGTCGCCTTCTCTCCCTTCTCAATGCCAGCTGCCAACGTTTGTCCTACCTTGATATTGACCTGATATGTCTTTAGTACCCAGGCCTGCGCTCCTCAGGTACGGACACGTACATCTTTGGCGGTCTTCTTGACCTTCTCCGCTGCAGATTCAGCCGCCGCCGGCGTGTAGTGGAAAGCGCGGGCGGCCGAGAGAGCGGGGATGCGAGCGGTGATTGCGGTGCGAAACATCGTGAATACAGGGATGCGCGTTGAAGATGAGTTAATGTGTATGCAGTGGTGGTATAAGTATAAGATGAGGGCCCTGGTGGTGCGTTGTCCAATTTCATGGGCGCTTTATGAGGAGAGCAGGAGGAGAGGCGCAACCAACGCGTGACGTCATCGATGTCATTTCGGACCCCTCTGTAGTCCCGAACCCCTAGCTCCTCGTGCGACTCTTTCTGCGGTACAGCTTATATTTCGCCTACTGTCGTCGACGATCGAGGAGAGCTCAAGCGCTCACGAGCACTAAGCAGATAATGCGCAAGAGCTTTCCACGTACGCGGGTTTGCTCGCGCTCCGCAAAGGGGCGTGAAACGATGATACGCTTGGGGCTCCGGGAGTCAGGGTCGACTGAAGCATTCTACGGTGCTGTGGACCGAATGACTAACGTCGTGGTCTGATCGTTAGTACACATAGCGTTCAGACTGACATCTTCCATACGATTAAGTCTTCAGGACACATTGTTACTCAACTCGGAGGTCCAAACACTTGCGTGAATATACACTGCTGAAGGGTGTCAGAGCAAAATCACAGAATCCGTAAATGTAGCATGAACGTCCATACATATCCTAGTTATGCCGCTAACCCTCCTCGGCGGAGTCTGCCCTTGTAATTTCCGGACAAGAATGTATGGTCGCATGTTCATCACGTTGTCTACTTGGCGCGGACGGTTGTGCCATTTCTGAAGGCCCAGGAGATGCCATGTTCTACACTGCATGGACGGAGTTAGTTGCTGCAGTATGGAAGGTAGACGGAAGTAGCTCGCCTCAGTAATGCAAGACATACGAGCACCTAAATGTGCTCGTACGCCCACGCAGCGCCTCACTGACCTATACAGAACACCGCGAACTGCCCTCATTCCTGCGGACGTAGATCCTGTGAAGACGTGGGTATTCGTTCCCCTGCCTAGGATTGCCCTAACGCGGAGAGTACCACAGATGCGGTGTGGGACCAGTCTGTGAATCTGGGACCTAAAATAGGAAATGTCGTTCTCCGACTAAACGACCTCCGCAAGACCTCCAATACAAACCGGTGTACGATCAAGCGCCGCACCTCATCGTGTAAGGGCGGTCGACTCTCGGGAAGGGCCTGATAGCCCTGCATGGATATCGTTTCATCAATGCCGAGATCGTCCGCTGCGCAATGAACGGGGGTATGGGTATATTTCGACTACGCGCCAGAGGCCGCATTCCCGATTCTAGTGGAACTGCGTTGATACGAGGCCGCCCGGACCATGGTGCTTATTGGACGGTCGATAGGATGATAGATGGTATAGAACGCCTGAAGAAACTACGTTTTGCCACATCATCAACACCAACTTCATTAGAAGATCCGCGAGCGGCTTACCACGGTGTCGTTATGTCTCCCAGAACCTGTCCTGCGGTAGCATCCAATATCTGGGCTCGACATTCTCTGGGCGTACCACACGCCCGGTGCGACTATCTCGATCCCTGTCAACTGCGAGGCAGTCTCCGAAGTGCTTGGGCGTTGCCTTGCCCAGGAAGACAGGCCCAGTCGTATCTATTCTTGCAGCGGGCTTGGCGCCGCTTCCGACGATCCAAATTCTTTCTCGCACCCTTCCTTCCAGGCTGCGGACAACCTGAAGACGAGAGTCTTGGTGGACATTGGTAGTTTCCTTGGCCAGGCGATTCGCAAGGCGCCGCTGCGCGTCGGAATCGGAGATTTGTATATAAAATGGGCGGCGTCTGCGATGTTATCTGCATAAACAGCTCTCCTCGAACCCCGGATCTGCACCACATAATCACCCGCACTTACTGGACCACCCGCACCATCCGCAATCAACATGTTCTCCTGGACAACTACCAAGGTACGGCAAGTTGTCCACGTGTAAATAATCCGCGATTGACGGCCCGTACACAATCCAGCGCAACTCCACCGCATCGTATCACCGCCGAGCTTCGAGTTGTTACTCTCGGTATACGAGCGAGCCTCGACCAGAACTGCAGCATCTTCGTTTGGAGATAAACCGGGTAAGGATCCATTGTGCGCCTTGTTGAAACGCTGGGCTCACCAATACTTAGACGCTCGCGACGCCTCCCTATCAGCCGTCTTCGCTGAGTCTGGAGAGCACCACTGGCCCAGTAAGATAGCCTTGTTGTACATCACTGATTACGACGTAACATCCGTCAGGCACTTCTATTAGACGAGGATGATTGGTCTGCATGGGGACCACCACCTCGCCGACGCCAGAGGAGGAGGCTCTTTTAGGGTGTCTATGTTTATACCCATCTCGGTTCAGTCATATTGTATCAGAATAGCATACTGCGGACCTATAGACTGTACGGCGACGCCACCCTGTATTGGGCGACTTATGAAACCCAAACGGAATCATCCTAGCTTCGAGATAGTTATTATATCTAAGCAAGCAACGTCAGCGTCGAGTTCTCCGAGTTTCCTCATACACCAAACTATGCAGGACTCACCACGATGCGTCTGTGGCCATCCCCAGGGCATAGTTTAGGGTAAGATAGATTGTATCCGGATTCAGAGAGCCTGTTGCGGTTCCCTATGCCACAATCCAAGAGAGTCGGCCTCGGCCTCCACCTCAGCAATAGCTTCCGCCACTTCCCCGCCCCCGCGTAAATCCATAGGCACGGTGTCCCTCCCATAGACCCTGCCGAACAACTGCGCCAATGCCACCATCTCATCGTCCACGCGCACCGGCGCCCCAACAGCCCCTTCTATCGACCCCGCCTTCACATCCGCCAGCCCACAAGCCACGACTGTATTGAACCATGCCAACGGCTCATCTGTAACGTTGATAGAGAACCCGTGGGACGTGAGACGATGCCGTACTTGCACCCCGATGCTAGCCATCTTCGTCTTCCCATCGCCCGCAAAGACGCCTGTATGTTCACTCGGCACGGCTTGTATACCATGACGCTCCTTCAAGAACATCTTCAACATGTTCTGCATGTTGCATATATAGTCGTGAACGCGCATGGAGGGCTTCCAGCGACTGAGGTCAATCAAGGGGTAACCGATGATCTGACCTGGGCCGTGATACGTGAGCTGGCCGCCACGGTTCGTGGCCTCGAAGTCTGCGCCCATTCCCGTCAAGCGCGCCCTCTCCATCGACAACTCCTCCTCGGTCTGTCGGCGTCCCGCGGTGAACACAGGCCGGTGCTGCAGAAGCAGAAGCACATCTTGGTGCGAATTGCTGATAGAGCGAAGGTCCAGCTGTAGCCGATGTATTCGTTCCTGAAGAGCTAGTGTCCGAGCATAGGGCAATGGGCTGCGAAAGCAATGGTAGAATATGGGTTGAACCATGAGGCGCGCTGGCAGAAGACGGGCGAAGCTTTGAAGTCGATCGCGTCCATCTGACTAAACGGAGTCAGCGGAAGTCCTTCAGCTCCGCAGGTCTAAATGCACAATGACCGTGGGACCCTGCTGTGTGATGAAGTAACTTTGATGAACTGATCCATTCTAATCGGTGGCTTCACTTTATCACTGAGTGAGCTATTAACTCAGGAAGTTCATGCGTAGCCGGGCAGAGCAAAACGAGGCGCGGCTACAGGCAAAGGACAGATAATAATGATACATGTCAAGAGGTATCCTCGTGTATAGTGGTCGCAGTTTCGTCCAACAACAAGAGCATCGTTGTTCAGTACTTGGAGCGGGTCTTGCGCTTCCGCCTTGAAGGTGGTCCCCAGGCTTGATCGTCGTCATCGAGCATCTCAGCCTGAGTTCGCTCGTCAACAGATTGAACACTGCGGGGAACGAGAAGAGCTTACCACATAATGACCGTCATGGCTTGCTGCAGTATCCTGTTCCTGAATACTAGTCATGCGTGATGAAGGTGTCTGATAGTAATTCATTGGTCGCTGTCGACAAAGATAGACGAAACGTGACAATCGTACGCACCGTCAACCCCGCCAGTTGAATGACCTGCGATTCTGCGGTGCTAATGGTGGATACAGAAGTAGCGACAGAGGGTGTGAGGCTCTGTCTTTTTGAGCGCTAATAGGAGGATCAATATCGCTCGGATGACGACGAGCAGAGCGGCTCCCTCACCTTAGAACCGAGAGACAGCCTCGATTTACTGAAGTTCGGAAAAGATAATATTGAGGGCATGGCTGGTATCAAGCAGAATGTCGTGAATGATAATCAGAGTCGTACAGCTGAGCCCTCTGGATAACACGAGGGAGGAGGGACCGTCGACTGCGCTGGCAGGTGCTTTTATAGCTACCATCCCGATCTGGCCACCCAAAGTCTCCAAGACTATCGCCGGACATAGAGCTCACTGAGCGGGACGAGCTCCGAGAAGCGCAGCCCAATACGAGCTTCGCGCTATATCTGACTGCAGAAGCTGGCTCCTCCCGGAACACCGGAGGCTTGGTGAGCCGCCGCCTTCATTGCCCATGGTCATCCATTTCGCGGAGCAAGAGAATCATCCTGACCAGCTGACCTTTCATAGCGCACCCATTGCGTAACAGCTGGCGCTGAGCCCTCCGCTGTTCGCCTTATATGGCAACCAGTTCTCGTCCCGCATCGCCTTACAGCGGAATGGGGATTGACGCGCAGTGCATGAGCATGGAAAACTGGAAGAGGTCAAGATGACGCCAGCTCTAGCAGACAGAAGTAAGCGTGCCGCGTTTCGCTATCGGGACACAATCATCGGGAAGGTTTCCGCGGCCGTACGAGTCGGTGTAACTGTTGTCTTTCATCTGTACAAATCGCAGAAGAGTCCCGTGATCGCTGGCGGTCCGTGATTGTCCTGCTGCATAATATGTGGAAGGGCAAAGGCATTTGACCAAAGCAGACCTTGAGAAATCGAGTTGAGAGCGCTGGTAACCTCGTTGTGCGCAGCGGTGAGTGCTGTGCCCGACTGAGAAACCGCAGGAGCGTCGGCGCTGGTCCGTGGGAAAACGCCAAATCTCTTTATCGTTGACGATGCCGGCGATGACCAGCATCTTAGTCCAGTGCCACCCTCCAATGAAGCCAAGTCAACGGAGTTTGAGGCACATCCGACGGTGCTGTTATAGACGGATTTGGTAAGCGCGCCCTGTCCATACTTCAAAAAATCCTATCACTACTGAGGCATCGTATTCCAGGCAATGACAAACCTGCTACGGGGAATGCACAGAGAGTGCACATGATAATGCCTCACCATATCATGCCTTTGACAGAATTCACGCAAAGGCTTGCTCAGCTGAGACAAAATTGCTTCGGTTCCTCTGGCCTAACCGCCGGATATGGCAACGAGGATCGTGCAGCAAAATCTTCCAACGTCGAACAGGTTACTCTTGCTTCCAAACCACCGTCACATGAGAACATCAACCCCTGGCTTACTCTATGGAACGCCCGGTTGGTGCGACCGTCAAGACGGACGAAGCATCGCATATACTTCGTCTGGGAACATACATCCCCTACAGGACACCGCAAGGGCGCACTGAAGCCCGGAAGCGACGCCTTACTCGGTCGATGCACGATCATGGCACAATGCGTCACTGGGTACTTCATTCTCAACCTTACCTGCCGATATCCCTGATATCAAAGCCAGCTGCTATTCCTGCTCTGTGCATCGAATGCCCGACGGGATACCAAATGCACGGCTCGCAAGCGGGATGCGCCCTTTGCCTACGGCAGTATCCTCATGGCACCAGCAAGCCCGGCGGGAGAGGATGCATGAACCTCGTGGACATCGGGCCCGCTCGTCAACGAATAGCCGGAGCAGTGTTCAAACAACTCGGGCAGTCATTGCAGTCGAAGCAGCAATGAAGCTCCTGGCGCGACCTAAACATATTGCGTTCCAGCGGCGTTCGGATAAGAGCTGGGTACACACAACTTCCGCCCAGGCATAAGGCTTACTTCTAGATCCTGCTCACACCACGTTGTTCGCAATCGTTGTGTAGGTACTTGGCCGCGGATCCAGGCACAGCTGACGACGTTTGGGAGTCCACTCGAGCGAGGTTGCGCTGCCTCTCTTCTCTACTTCCTTCGCAACACTCCTTCGAGCGCTGATTGATCTGGCCATGCAGGTGGCCGTCATAGAACATGAACTGTTGAGTGCGTCGTGCCATACGTGGATGCTCCGAGGACTTGCACGCATGAACTCTGCTCAAACTCGACCACTCTGGACTGCTGATCGGCTGTTCTGGGCGCTTGTCCGATACGCAATGGCATGCGGCTCATAGGCTCTTCTGTCTAAGTGTAGCGTCGACTAAAGAAAGCCTTACCAAGGCATCGATGCACCCCACGGTCGAGTTTGTTCCCGTCAAGAATCGGTACCGAGGAGTCGTCATTGTGCAACAACTGACCCATCGTGGTGCCTAGCCACACTTCCTTTCCTTCACGTATGTTAGTAGTAGTAGGGCGCAGGGCAAGCTTGCCAGATGATGTTCACCATATTTGCACCTATGATGCGCACGATATCTATTCAATTCGACGAGATATGAGATGCTGTTTATGCTACATTTATGCTGTGACGGAGCAGAGTGACAAAGCAGAGAAAGCAAAAATGCGACCGTGTCCTGTTCGCCGCGCCCGCTAAGAACATTCCCGACACCTCACAACGCCCAGATCTTGACCGTCGCGTCCCGCGCGCCCGTGACGAGGTAGCGGTCGATGTACCGCAGCCTCTCCATGGGCTTAATGTGTCCATTGGTCGTCAGAGTCGAGTGTTGCATGCTCGTGCGATTGTAAATCTGCGCGTCGTGGTCGCATTGGGATACGGAGCGGTTCACGTGGTAAACACCAGGAACTCACTTTGACGCCGTTCTCTCCCGTAGCCGCCAAGATTTTCCTGGTGTCGAACTGCACTGCAGTCACTGCGTGGTCGTATTTGAGCGTCTCGAACACGCCGCCAGTGCGCAAGTCCCATATCTATCGCAGTGGAAACATCAGGGATGGCTCATACGACAGACGTTGCAAAAGTGACTGACCCGAACAGACTTATCAAGGCTGCCGCTGACTACGTGAAGCTCATCGAACTGAAGGCACGTCACAGGTCCGGTATGCCCCATCAACGTCCTATGTGGTTGGCCCGTCCTCACTGGCAAGGTCGATCAGTTCCATTACGATGTAGCAAGAACGAGTCAAGAAACACTCACTGTCCCACATTCTCACCGCGCCGTCCCCGCTGCCGCTCACGAGCGCATAGCCCCAGAACTGAACCCCACCCACGAAGTCAGTGTACATGTCCCAGCTCCCGTCCGCGGCAGGCGGCATGGGCACGGAGAAATTGCCTGCGGCAGCGGCAAGGCCGCTGAAGGGCGCGATGAAGGCGGGCGAAGCCGATGGCGGCGGGTGCGAGATCGCCCAGAGGATGTCCATCGTCATCACGCACTGGCCCGTCTTGAGGTCCCATTGGCGGAGTGTCTTGTCTGACGCACCCGTAACCTATTTGGGGTTTGAGCGGAGCTGCTGCAATGGTGCGAGCAAAGGAGAGCGTACTGACCAGGCAGTCGTCCTCGAAGTAGAGCGCCGTCACGGCTTTCGTGTGCCCCTCGAGCACTCTCACACAGGGGCCCGCCTCCTCCTGTTCGGCGACCTTCGCCTTCGCTTTACCCTTTCCATTGCTGTTCGTCTCCCTCCGGACCACCTCCCCGAACTCGCCGAACTCACTTTCGCCCTCCTCCTCCGCGACATCGCTCAGGCTGAGCACCGTCCCCTCGCGCTCCCATTCGTCCTCCTCCGCCTCGTCATCGCCTACGCGCCGCAGATCCCACAAACGCACGGATCCGTCTGCGGCGCCGGTCAGGCACACATGGTCCTCGACCTGCAGACACTTAACGGTGTCGATGTGCCCGCTGAGCCGGCCGAGCACCGTGCCAGAGAGCAGGTCCCAGACGCGCGGGTGAGGGTCGTCGGCAGAGGCGGAGACGAGCGTACCGTACGGCTCGGAGAAGTCGAGGGCGGTGATGGGCGTCTCGTGCCCTTGGAGGGTCTGTTTGGCGCATGTTTTAGTTGCAGGGGCAGTCGGTCAGGGGGAGACTGACCATGAATGCTACCCCAGGAGGTAATTCATCGTGCTCGGAGGGTAAGAATGCGGGACCTGTGCGATGTATCAATCACCTTCGTACGAGCGTAGACATTTAAAAGCGCACCCTTGCGTCGTCTCGAGCTCTGGGCTATATGAGGGGTCGGCGCCGCCTGAGCAGGGACTGCTGGTGGTCGCCGGGCAGTTTCCTCAAACTCCAGCCTCTCCTGAACCCCTTGCACTGCGCGTGACAATATGTGAGCGATCGCACAGTGAACGATAATAACGGATAACGCATACACTCATCGTCGAGCTCGAGCTCATCTTCCTGCAGCTTGAGCAGGTCCTTCTCGAGCTTGGAGCGCAACGCGTCCAGCGTTTCAATCTTGTGCGTGATTTCCGCAATGTCGTTGTTGATCAGACTCTGCGCAAACCTCGGTTCAGCAGTTAGCATCGCGAGGAGATGAAGAAAAGCACGGACGCGTCGAACGTGAATGTTCTCCTTATCCCGCAAGATTTCTTCGGTCTGCCTGGTGAGCTCCTCCTTCCCCAGCGTCTTCATTGCACTTAGGCTCTCCCTCCCTTTCCTCTTCTGCTTCGGTCTCACGCCGCGCTTCCGCCCGACAATTACCACGTCCTCCTCGCTCGCCACGCTCTCCCTCTCCTCGTCTTCCGCCAGCATACCCCGTGCACTCATTCCCAAGCGCTTCAACCCCATCTTCGGCGTGTCCACACTCCGTGCTTGCCGCCTTCGGCTCTTGCCCTTCTCCGCGCTCGGAATAGTCGCCTCAAATCCCCTCAGCAAGCTAACACTCGGCTTCATCCCGCCCTTGCCCCTATCCGGCCCCATCCGGCCCTCTTCTTCAGCTCCTTCATTGCTCCCGTCATCGTCTTCGCCCAGGGAGAGGTTCAGTAGCTCATCCGTCGCTTCGACGATTTGCAGGTCGCGCGACGTGACCCGCCGTCCGCCGAGCGAAATCCGCACGGCCTGCACAGGCGCACGCCCGAGGGTGGCGAAGTCCATGGCGGTGCGCGGCATGGCGTTCGCGATCGACGCGCGGGCTCCCGGTCGAGCCGAGACGGTTGCGGCGGCGGTCATCATGCGTGGGGTCATGAGTGCGGGTGCGACTACACAGGAGCAAAAAAAGTACTATGAGTATATGCACATCTGAATGCAGCCGTGCGTCCTCCGCGTGGTTTTCATCTACGAGAGGGGGGGGGGCACAAAATACGTACGGTCTGCGAGTATCTTGGACGAGTCTCCGCGCCGGTGTGAGAAGGGTGCCATGATCGCGCGGCCGACGATGTCGAGCTTGCTCGTGCCCGTGCGCTGCGAGGAAGATGAGGCAGACTGCCCGGTGACGAGCGGGTCGAGGGCAGCGCGAGGATTGCGCTTTCGTGCTCTATCGCGGTCGCGCTCGTCTTGAGCCATGTTGCCTCGTTATCCCCAGTGCCCGAACGCGTCGCAAAGTAGGTGGTCGTCGCCTGGCGAGGTCGCGGCGGTTCCCGAAGACTCCCGTTTCGCGTCGCGTGCGTCGCGGTGCTATGCGCACACCACCGCGTTGTGACGATACGTTATTGAGACAGGATAAGTGAAGGGATAATATAGTCCTCAACGTCAATTGTGAAGGAGGGAAGGAGGCGACCAAGGACGAGATGCTGGAAGAGGCGAGGCAGGGAGCCAGCGAGAACTCGGACGCGAGTGGATGATGTCAAGCGCGGTCCGGACACAGGCCGACTTTTTCTGCTTTGCTCACCGACTACCTTCGCCGAGGATGTCGTTCGTTGCGGCGACAGGACGTCTGCGACACATCGCTAGGCGTGTTTCTCACTCGCGAACACGAACCTTCGGACCGTTGAGCTCCTGGATCCCAGCCTGTCGTTGGCAGCACGATTACACCGCCAAGTATGCAGACAAACTGCAGAAAGTTGCCGAGGAGTGAGGTACTTGCTCCTGCTCTCCGACTGTATCATGATGATCCTTACAGGTGAATAATCCGTCCTGCAGGCGAGGGCTGAGCGTTGAGCAGCTCCGGGCCAAGTTGCGTGAGGAGGAGCTTGCCAAACGCCGACAAGCCGCTACGTCCGCAGGGCCATCGGCACAGGCTATCAGCAATGGGAAAAGCTCGTCGACGTCGACGGCTGGCGCTAGTATTGCAGGGTCGTCTCCTTTGTCCCAGCCTAGAGCGCGTAAAGACAGTTCTCCCGTTAAGGTATGTTCGAATCCCCTTCACCTCCCTCGAATCTCCTTGACCAAATCATATGCGTTACCATAGCCACTCTCGCAACTTTTCAATCTTCCAAAGCTGCTCTCTACCCCGCATACGCCCGCTCAGATCCAAGCGTTATGGACAGCATATCACGCCTCGCGCTCCTCCGGCACCGGCCGCGGCTTCCTCTGCGCAACCGTACCAGCGCCGACCTACGAGCAGATGCTCACCCGCGCACGGCGCTACCCATCCTTTATCCTCCCCCTCCCCCGTACCACAACAGACCCACAGCAGCGGCCGGACGGTGGCGACCAGGCTCACGAGTTTTTCTACATGCAGTGGGCGTTCCACGGCGCTCCGGCGACACCGACCTACGAGTCCGAGACCGCGCTTTTCCCCGTCTCGTCTTCGGCAAGCGGAGGAGAAGCAGCGAACCCGCACACGTCTACGGTGCTCTTCACTCCCCTGGGCGAATACAAACTCCGCCAGACGTTCGCGACGCCGCACCTCGTACTCACATTCTACCCCGACCTCGCGCGCTCGCACGGCGTCGTCCTCCTCCGCGGCGAGATCACGCCCTCAGCGGCCTCGGCCGGAGAGGGGGCTGGGGCTGGCGACGTGCGGTACCTGCTCGGTCAGGAGGACGCTCAGATGCTGGCGATGGGCGTGCAGAAGTTTTACCTGTGGGGAGAGCAGCAGGGCGAGACAGTGGAGGGGAGGAGGAAGGCGGAGGAGCTCTTGAGGGTGTTCCACGAGGAACCGGAGAAATTCCAGTGGGAGGAGTTGCTAGCGGAGGCAAAGTTGACGCCGTAGTCGCCAAGTTATCTTGTCTAAACTAGAGCGTTGTAATGTAGGAACGCGCATGCTCAACTCTCTCAAGATGAAGCTGAGGGGTACGAGGCACGTAATCGTGCATATATGCATCAAAGATACTTGCAGTGATCGTACTGTACAAGGTGCGCGATGGGAGAAAGATCCCTCGTCACGTATCCAAAGTCCTTGACCACCCAAAGTCGAGTATAATGTCGAATCCAAATGGACGGAGGTCGTATTCCTTCCTCAGCCACGGCAGCTTCTGCGCCGGCTCGCGCGTTGCGTCGGAAGGCGCCGCTGCCTCCCTCGGAGCCGGTGACGGCTCGCCTCCGGGTACGGGCTGCCCGATAGAGCTGCCCTTGAGCCAGCTGAACGCGCCCCGCCATGTTCCAGAACGTGTCCGCGCCGCCGTCGCTCCAGTCCCGTCGTCGGGAGCGGCACGGTCCAGTTCCGTCGGGGACCCATCCTCACCCGCCTCAGAGCGCACCCGCTCCCAGTACTCCCTCTCCCGCCGTTCCAGGTCCGCCTTGAGCTGCTCCACGCTCCGCCACTCCCACCGGGTGACGTTGAACGGCTCGAATACGCTCTCGGACCCCGCAAAGTCGACGAAGCACCGGTCGCACAGCTCGAGCGAGGCAGGGAGCGGCACGTCTGCGGCCGCTAGGCGTGCATCGAGGTCGGGCATCAGGGCACGCAGCGCGTCAGCAAAGGTAGTCGCGGGTGCTTCTCCAAGAGTCGGGGAGGAAGACATGGGCGCGGAGAGCGGGACGGGGTGCCGCGAGCAGGAGGATAGGAAGAGAGCCGTGAGGAGGCAGATGCAGTAGAAGCATGGCTGGGCGTGTAGCGTGAGCGTGAAGAGAAAGAGGACTAGAAAGTAGGCGGGCGCGGTGGGCAGCGGGAGGAGGAGGAGTGGAAGGTACCACCGAGTGCACCTGATTAAGATGTCAGTTGTGCGGTACCGGCGAGAACGACAGCTACTCGCCACATGTCGGCACGACGACGATTGCGTTCTTCCCTCCGTATAGACAGTCGAGGTCGCAGTCGGCGTTTAGTAGAGCGTGCCTGCTTCTCCGAGCTCGACTGCCGCCTGCCCTAAAGCCAATCATGTGCCCACTGGATCGGAAGATCCATCGCGATGAGATTCTCCGGCGTTCTGGTCGCTTCCAGACGTCATTTACGCCTGCAAGTGCGCGCGTCCCCCTACTTTAGTCTCCATTCACTCAGCGGCCTGGCATACACGACCCCCAAACTCACGCCTTTTCGTTTCTTTGAACCACGCGACTGTCCTTTTCTTCCGCATCTCGTCGATAACAAAATGGCCCAACATCCTGAGGTTCTCTGGGCGCAGCGCAGCAGCGACTCCGATGCGAGCAAGGTACGCGCCTGCACGCACCAATAATTTGGCATCGGTTCGGATGGGCTCATACAATACTTGCATGACGACAATAGAACATCATATACTTGACCATCAACTTGCCAGACATCGTCGAGAGCACACTCCAATATGATCTTACTCCGACAAAGCTTTCGTTCAAGGCGAAAGCCGGTAGGTAAGCGCCTGTTCCCCCACGGTGTACGCGCTCGCAAAGTACGCGATTCTGATGGTCCGGTGTGTTGCGTGTAGCACCGAGCAACGCGATTTCGCCTTCGACCTCGACTTCTTCGGCGAGGTCGTCCCCGAGGTATGTCCCGCATCACGCTCTCGCATACATGCGCACCATCTCAATGCCCCGATTCATAACAGGAATCCTCCAAGCGTTTGACGAGCCGCTCGTTCGCGCTCATCCTGCGCAAGAAGGAGCTCAAGACGGAGTACTGGCCACGCATCACGAAGGAGAAGGTCAAGAGCCACTTTATCAAGACCGACTTTAGCAAGTGGGTCGACGAGGACGAGCAGACCGGCGCCGAGCCTGCGCCCGACGACGACTTTGACCCGATGGGCGGCATGGGTGGTATGGGCGGAATGCCGGGCATGGGCGGTATGCCAGGCATGGGCGGTATGGGTGGCATGCCTGGTATGGGCGGTATGGGCGGTATGGACTTCGAAAAGGTCCGTCTCGTATCAAAGTGGTAGATCATACCGATTGGCTGACGCATAAATTTGCAGATGATGGCCCAGATGGGTGCTGCAGGTGGCGCCGGACCTTCGGGCGAAGAGCCCGAGGACGATTCCGACGACGAGGGCCCACCGCCGCTCGAGGACGCGCCGGAGGCGAAGTAAACACACCAAAAGTTCTTGCCAGGATGCATCGGAAGGGACCTAATGATTGCTTGATGATGCCGAATGTGTATCCGTTTGCCCTCGCACGATAGATGCCCACGTACATAAACAGTTGTTGCTCGCATCTAGCTCTCGAATGTAGTATCTGACGAACATCGTGCACCATCGCAGATCGAGCAAGGCATCTACCTCATCTACTTGGCATCCATCGAACTCTACTAAGATCTATCCTTGTTCCGTTTCGACGGACCGCGATCTTACTATGATTCGTCGATCGTTACCTCCAACTTTCCAACCTTCCAGTTGACGCTGACTCTGGATCAGATCAACATGAGCCATACAATACCCATGGCCACGATGGAATGGCACGAACTTCGTTAAATCCTGGACAATGTAGTCCGGCTTCGCATCCGACTTTTCGAGATACTCCCGCGTATGGGACGTGCACACTGCTAGCGTCTTCGCGCCGGCCGCCCGCCCGGCCTTCAAGCCGGACGGGGCATCTTCTACCACCAAACCTGCCCCAGAAGAAGTCAGTTATACGAGTGCCGGAGAATTATGGAGGTATTAGATGAATCTCACAGTTCTTCGGATCGACTCCGCATTTCTTCGCGCCGGCGAGGTAGGGGTCCGGATGCGGTTTGCCAGCCGACACGTCGTTGGAGGTGACTAAGCCCGCGGGAGGCAAGTCGATACCACATCGACTAAGAGCTTTGGGCGTGTAGATGTTCGAGGCTGGTGAAACCGGTCAAGTTACGGGACTTCTGGGCGCGGCGAGCAGGGACGAACCCGAAGTTACGATTGTCCAGCCATGAGATTGGTCTGAAGCACCGTCACGGATCTCAAAACGGCATATGAGATGGCGTTGATGTTAGGAGGTAGAAATCGGACGCTTACTTGCTTCAATAGGGCGTGAACTCCGGGGAGAACGGTCGGTCCTCCTTCGAGCACCTCGTCCTCAAATCGTACGATCTCAGCCTAGCCACAACGATGATCAGACATGATGCGCGTTAAGTGTGGCACAGCGCGTACCTGCAACTTGTCCTCGTCGTCGATCTTGCACCACTCCTTGAGCGTGTCGTCCAACCTCCGACCGTGCGAAGCATGCGCGACCTCGGTCGCGTTCAGGTCGTAATCGCGCGCGAACGTGTTCCATGCTTTGTACACTCCCGGAGTAGAGTCTATTAGCGTACTGAGCGGGGCATGAGATGATTCCGGAGAATGATGAGGAAGGCCCAGCCCAGCGCTCCGGGTGCCCGAAAGAGGAAGGGACATTCACCCATCCATGTCGAACAAGATCGCGTCCACTGTGATGGTGACCATGGCTCTTTGTATTCGTTTGCGGACGGGGGAGAGTCGGGATGAATTGGTGGACGTTGCTCTGGTCGGAGCGACGAGGGTAAAGAGATCGGTGTAAGGCGAACCCCGGCGACACCGGGCCGCTCTCCCGGACCGATGGCATTACCACAACGGGCACCGCGCCTGCCTCATCCTGAAGCGCGCTGCGTCGGTCGGCGATTATGTCCCAATCATATAGTCCGCCGAGGGTTTCAGACGCGCGATTCATCAAAGCGGTCTGGCCCTCTCAGAGCCATGATGCCCAGTCAAAACACCAGCTGAGGAGCTCAGACGAGAGCTGAGGAGAATAAGATCGTGCTGAGCACGTATGAGCAGGACTGAGCTGGATGGATCTTCCACAACCTTAATCACAGATCGTGGCCCTTTTGAGCTCGTTTTGTCCATTTTTGACTTCGTTGTACACAACTTCGCAACGATGCCGAAATCTACGAAACTTCGACGTCCCGATCTGGCTCCCATGGAGGTACAGCGAAAATGAGAGACTTGGAAAGAATTTTGCCCAAGTCGCGCCGGACGCTTCTTGTCCTCCTACCACCACCATCCCCCGCCTACGCCAATGCCCACACCCACGCAACTCATGACTCACTGTGTCAGCGCAAGCTATCTATGACAGATGAATGGCAAATCCTGCGAGGCTGTAGCGGCCTGTGTGTGAATTAGCACTACAGCTGCTCAGCTGCATACTTGCTGTACGAAACACTCGTGCCTGCCGTGTTTTCCTTGACTATATGCACATGCTGAGGCTCACGCGACACCGTAGAGCAAGAATGGCGAGTCTATGCAACAGAGAATATCACAACAGGTCAAGACATGGTGCCATGCCACGGGAGCGCAAGTTCGGCTTTATGTCGAAGAGCACCAACGAAATTCAATATCACCGTCATCCTAGCCCGTGGTTTCCGTCTGAGAGCGAAACGAAGGTAGGTAAATGCGCATATAAGCTAGCCTCAATGGGTTGAAGAGCTTATATGGTGTGCAGGCATCTTCTTGGTGTTGTGCTTCCCGGTACGTGATCGCCGACTCGTCGGCTGGTAGTAACTCATCGCGCATGCAACTCAGATCACAAGGGCAAGGCCACCCAACAACAGTGGTCAGTCGGGTCCACAACTAGACCGCGGGCCCGCCCCGTCGTGTACTTTGCCGTCCTTGCAGCGTTACGTGCGCGCGCTCTCGCCATGCCGTTTCCAAACTTACGTTGACCATGGCTTCCCTGTTGTCTGCTGTACAGGTGTGTGCAGGCAAGATCATCAGGAGTGCGAGGTGGCAACCCGGTATGTTTGTGACATCCACGATTGGCTCAATACCCAGCTCACTCGCACTGTCTGTAGCGTAGAGACGCTGCTGCGCTGGTACCTGTATTCGACAACTGGTCACTATGATCCCACTGCGTAGATTGGCCGGTGCCGAGTATCTCAGGATAAATTCATGTAAATTACGTAGATGGTGAATAATATAAAACAGTTTTTCTATACTGTATCAAACCATCTGGAAGGCATATCTATATACGCAGCTATGGTCAGTTCTGCTCATATAGATTCCATCCTGCTCAGTTGTGCTCAGCACTGCTCAGCGTCTTAGTCGCTTTTCGCTGAGCCCAGCTGACGTGAACTGAGCAGAGCGGCGGTGCTACCTTGCTCAGCTCTGCTCCGCCCTGCTCAGACGGCGTTTCGACTGGGCATGATGACGCAGGACCGCGTCCCAACTGGAAACGGTCGGGCTTGGCATAACGTTGCGTACCAGCGTCGTCGCCATGAGCATAAAGTACAGCTAGCAGGCAAAGAACAGTCGACAGCTGCGCAGACCACAAATCGTCAATATTCGAGTCGGTTGGGTTTGATTTCAGATCCAAGAGGGCGACGCGGTTACTGCGCGAACTTGATGACCGTTGCTTTACTGCACGATCTTGCAGGCCGGGTTTCCTACTCTGGCGAGGCATTTTTCTCGAGCAAGGCACGAGATGCCCGTGTTTTGCCCAAGCTGCAGTATGCAGCTCAAGTTCTTCGAATGCTGAAGCCGTGATCAGGGCAGTGCTGCTTGAACTTGAGTTCGCACGAGGCAAGGCGATGCGCTGCGCTAGGATCGGCGAGTTCTTCGCCTCTCTTGTGGAAGGCGGCCGTGCAGCTCAATTATAGCCGGACCACCTGAGGTAACAAAGCATGGTTTCACAGTGGTAACGTGACCGTACTTCGTATCCATTGCGATGGATGACCGTTCAACCGCACATGTGGTGTTTGAGATGGTCTCGAGTCGAAGTGTATCTGGCAACGGTTGCCGGCATCGGCAGGCCATCGTGGCACTGGTTTCGTTCCGAGAGTTAGGTCCATCCGAGTCTCATCAAAAGATGTGATGCGAGGCCGCACACGGCGAAGCCATCGGAACGAAGTCGGCACAGCATCACCCCGTCTTGGGCTCGATCCAGCTCGATCCACGGCCATTCAGCCATTCACGCTCCTCCTTTATAAGATGCGGGTGGCCGCCATTGTCCCCTCACCTTTTTATTCGATAGGTCACCTCTTTCTCCTGCACATCTTTCCCGGTTCACGATCAGGCATCGTCCACCGCCAGTCTTTACGACGAACGACTTGACCCGGTGTCTATCCTTCGACTAACGTTCCTTACCCGACTCCCCACGTACTCCCGGATTACCTTGCTATACTCTCAATCATGCGTACCTCAGTCTTCGTTGCGCTTGCGCTCTCCCTCGCGGTCTCCGCCCGCCCCCATCAACGCCGGGCGACGCCCCAGCAGATCCAAAACGGCAAGGATGCCGCAGCTTTGAAGTACGCGCTATCCGTGGCGTTCCACGCTGGTTTCGGCATTGCTGACGGATTTAATCAGCACCAAGTTCGCCTCTTTCAAGGTTGGCGATGCCTGCACCGTGGACGCTTGCATCGGCTCGCAGTTCGCGCCGTGCAGCCAAGGCAAGTTGGTCGCCCAAGACTGCGCACCCACCACGAAGTAAGTGGCGTTTCTGAACCGCGAACCCCCCCGTCGGACATTGATTATCAAAACTTGCGTAGGTGCGCGGCTCTGCCCAACGTCAACAGCGCCGGTACCAGCATCGCCTGCACGACCCAAGCTGACATCGACGCGCGCTTCGCGGCTGCCTCTGACCCCGACGCGACCGCTGCCTCGACCACGGACGCGGCGGCCTCTTCGACCTCGGCCGCGGCGGCGTCTACCGACACCGCCGCTGCGACCGTCGACAACGCGGCGGGCAGCACCGACATCCAGTCGTCGCTGACCCTCGACCCGTCCGTGGTCGCCACCGGCTTCGCCAACGACGGCCAGGACGTCCCCGCCGCAGGCCAGGTCGCATCGCTCACGTCGACCAACAACTTTATCAACTTCTGTGCCGGCCAGACCATCACCAACGGAAAGCAGATCACCACCGGCTCTTGCAACCCCGCGCCGATGGGTCAGCTCCCCGCCACGACCGCGATGCCGTCCTGCAAATTCGTCTTCCCGCCCAACGGCGACGCGTCCCTGAAGGCGAACCAGGCATTCACCATCAAGCTCGCGATCAACAACCTCGAGACCGGCCACTTCGTGAACGCGCAGGAGAACTACTTTGCCGCGCCCCAGCAGCTCAACGCGGCCGGCCAGATCCAGGGTCACTCGCACGTCGTCGTTGAGCAGCTCGACTCCCTGGGACAGACCACCCCCACCGACCCGACCAAGTTCGCGTTCTTCAAGGGCTTGAACGACGCTGCCGTTAACGGCGTCCTCTCCGTTGACGTTACCGGTGGTCTGCCCGCTGGTGCTTATAAGGTGTCGACCATCAACTCGGCCGCTAACCACCAGCCGGCGCTCGTTCCCATTGCGCAGCACGGATCTCTTGACGACGCTGTATACGTGAGTTCTTTTCCTCCCCCAATGTGCCGCCTCGACGCGATACTCACGCATCTGTTGCCCTCATCTAGTTCACGATCAACTAAGCCACGTACCGCGTCTTCACGTTTGGGATCTTGGGAAGCGGCGCACGCGTAATTTATTGAAGTATAGCATAATCACACCCACGCATTGTATACCCGCATGTACGTTTTGTCGGCAGTCTTTGGATACATCGATGTGCGCCTCATTCGCCACGCCGTGTGCTCGAGATGACGGGGCGTCCTTTGACTTGGGTCCAGCGGACGGATGAGTGATGCAGGTCGCGGTCGACGCGATAAAGCGTGATTCGTTCGCGTGTTGTATCCATCACACCGCGCGGAGTCTGGATTCGTCGGACGGTCGCGTCGCACTCCTGGTCCAGTCGAATGGAAAGCTCCGTCGCAAGAGAACGCACGTCGGCAATCTCGGCGTCATATTCCACTCGGTGAGCAAGCGTCATATCTCCCTCCGCTCGCGATCCTGCGGGCTTGACGCTCGAGCTTTGCCCCTGCGGAGGTCAATCAACGGCACTGCGTTGCTGTGCTGAGACCGGCGCAGACTTTGGCTTGGCATGGCCCCGGGGATCACTCTCACAGTGGACTCCACTTGTTCCCATGGTAAGAATAGCTCAATAGAACCCCAAAGAAGCCCCTGCAGGAGTGACAGTCGGTGGATTTCTTACCGCGTTCTCTTCGTTGCCATCGCTCCCGCGCCTCAACGAATCAGCGTGCGACGTTCGGGGCGCCTTATAAGACCTGGCATGCCCGGACAGCGGTAACCCTTCATTCTTCCCCCTTCCCCTCACGTTTTGCTCCCGGCAGCTGTGCTGTTTGCTCCCCTTCGGTGCGTATACACTCGTACTGGCCCCACCGATAAGCGTGCTTACCGCCGCTACTGCCTTGCTCTCGTCGCTGCAGCCCCAGAGGATCCTGCGCCCTTCACCTTCCTGTCTTTTCCAGCCTTCTGTGAAGCAAGCCTTCGTCCTCGACTAAATACACAATGAGGTTCTCTCTGGTCCTTCTTGCTCTCCTCCCCGTCCTCGCCTCCCAGGTCGAGGCTGCCCCGTCAAGTTCCAGCGGGAGCGTCTGGGCACGGCAGCGCGGCGGCAACCGCGCCGGCGCAGGCGGCTTTGGCTTCAATGGCGGTAAGGGTGCCCAAGCCGCCGGTGGCAAGGGCAAGGGCGCTGCTGCTGCTGGCGCTGCTGGTGCCGCCGCGGGTGCGGCTGCCGGTGCTGCTGGTGCTGCTGCAAACAACGCCGGCAACGCCACCGCTGCTGCCGGTGCTGACAACAGCACGGCTACAGCCACTGTATGCGATTTTCCTTCGTTCGGGCGTACATGAGATTGAAATGATCTATTTGATAGGCTACTCCCCCCGCCGGCGACATCCAATCGTCCCTCACGCTTGACCCGTCGGTGATCGCCACCGGCTTCGCCAACGACGGTCAGGATGTCCCCGCCGCCGGCCAGGTCGCGTCCCTCACGTCCACGAACAACTTCATCAACTTCTGCGCCGGCCAGACCATCACCAACGGAAAGCAGATCACCACCGGCTCCTGCAACCCCGCGCCCATGGGCCAGATCGCCGCGAACACGGTGATGCCCTCTAGCAAGTTCGTGTTCCCGCCCAACGGCGACACGTCGCTCAAGGCGAACCAGGCCTTCACCGTCCAGCTCGCGATCAACAACCTCGAGACCGGCCACTTCGTGAACGCGCAGGAGAACTACTTTGCCGCGCCCCAGCAGGTGAACGCGCAGGGCATCATCCAGGGCCACTCGCACGTCGTCATCGAGCAGCTCGACTCGCTCGCGCAGACCACCCCCACCGACCCGACCAAGTTCGCGTTCTTCAAGGGCTTGAACGACGCTGCCGTCAACGGCGTCCTTTCCGCCGACGTCACCGACGGTCTCCCAGCCGGCGTGTACAAGATCTCCACCATCAACTCGGCATCGAACCACCAGCCTGCACTCGTCGCCGTCGCTCAACACGGTTCGCTCGACGACGCCGTTTACGTGAGTTAACACTGCATTCCCCTTCGTGATGAATTATACCGGAAGGCGATGCTGATTGATTGCTTCTCTAGTTCACCGTCAACTAATTGACTGTTTGGTGATCATGATCATGCTCCGTTCTCTCTCGATTGTTGTGTTACTATACGTGATCGCGCCCACGCGGTTCTTTCTTTCGCTCTGCTCTGTCTTGCCTGGTAGTATGCAAAGGATCAGATGCCTCACTTGTGTTTGCGTGCGTGAGCGTAAGATCAACGCGACCATGAGTCAATAATTAAGGTCAAACAAATCGTCAAAGAGAATCCTGCGCTATTTTTGGCATGTGCCCATTCCCGCGTGAATGTCAGTCAGTACGCGCTTGAGCTGCAGCGACCATGTCCGCATACCGTCCGCCCGTGTTTCCTCGAGCCCAGCAGGCGCAAATTAGTGTGTGTTCCGGCGCAGGTGTATCGTCCGGGCGAAGTGATAACAACTATATGCAGTCCGGGCAAATCAGCGCGATCTGTTCCATGTGGCCTCATTGAGAGAGCAAACGGAGAACGTCTTCCGTTCTTGGTTTGGTGAGCACCTCAAGGTCAGGCTATGGACCGGCGTTGAACCTTGTGATGCATAGGTACCCGATGGCTGAGCCGCTGGGACAAGGAGATAGACCTCTTCACCAAGCTCGTCTACTATGGCTTCACGACCGGTCGCGGTATGCGTCGCCTGTATGAATTTCACTCATCATGCCCTCTGACAAGGGTGTACACAGCTACGCAGAGCCTCGGGGAAGAATACACCGACATATGGCAGCATTCGGCGCGAACCGAACGACTCCCGGGTTGGCGTTTGCGTGCCGCCCTCGTGCTGCTCCCATCGGTGCCGTCGTACGTGCTTGCAAGATGGGGCGCGCGGCTGTCGAACGGAACGTCGCGTACCGCCAGACTCATGCACGCGCTTCCTACCGCCCTCGAAATCGCGTCGGAGGTGAACCTGGCCGTGTTCTACCTGCGAGGCACGTATTATGATGTCTGGAAGCGTTTGCTCGGGATTCGACATGTGAGCCTTCTTTACCTTTCCATGGTCCCGGACCCTTCATGACGAGATACGGGGGGAAAAAAAACTTGAATAGCTGTCCTCGACGCCGGAAAACCCGCATACACGCCCTCCGTCCTATTCACTGCTCGGTGTCCTCCTCGCCGTCCGTCTGATCCACCGCATCGTCGTGTTCCTCCGCTCCCGGCAGACAAAACCGGAAGACGTACCCCCCTCGCAGAAGGTTCCGCAGCTGAACGCCACGAGCGAGACATACTTGGACGACCGGCCCGTCTCGTCGCTCCTTGGGCCATCGAACGCGGACGAGGAGCCCGTCGTGCAGGCCGAGGACGACGAACACACTGTCCTCGATATCTCACTGATCCCGCCGGCTTTGCGAGCAGGTCGGCAGTGCACGCTGTGCCTCGAAGAGAGGACGTCGAGCTGTGCGACGGAGTGCGGACACCTCTTTTGCTGGAACTGCATCGTGGGCTGGGGACGCGAGAAGGTGAAAGTACCATGTGAACTGTACGGAACTCCTGAAACTAACGTGCCCTCCAGGCGGAGTGCCCGCTGTGCAGGCAGGCACTGAATTTGGCCCGGTTACTTCCGATATACAACCTGTAGCGCTCGATGACTCTACAATCCTGACTTCGCTTTGCCTTTGCTATTATCTGCAGTCGCGAGGTGTCACTCCTAAATACATGTAATTTACTTTTGGGTTACAGCACATCCGCCTACGACCTCCAGCACCTTCCATTCAACCTCAATGCCCTCCTTCTTGAAGATCTTGCGCGCGTCCTCCGCTATCGCTTCGAAGCCTCCTGTGGCGAGGGCAAGGATGGTTGGGCCCGCGCCGGACAGGCATATGCCCAGTAGACCGGGATGCGTTTGGGGTGTTATCTGACTGGTGACTTCGGGCAAGCCGGGAATCTGGAGTGAAATCAGCCCCGCGAAATTCAGCCCCGCCGCGCATAGTTGCATGCCATGAGAAAAAGGCGTACCAGGGTCTTGCGATAAGGCTGATGTATCCGGTCCTTCATGGCTTCGTAGATCAGCTCCGGATCGGGAGGCGATTGACCGAGCGCCGTTGTTAGTACCGCTAGTCGTTGGAGATTGAACACCTGTACAAGATACCGAGCTTTACGGTGGCGCAGGGAATGATCATGCGCGACGACGTACCAGGTCCTTCCGAGAGTATTGGGTGGGCAAGACGTCTCGTGCTTTTGCGGTGCTCAGCTCAAACTGCGGGATGATCGCGACCGCCTTGATGCTCTGCTCCCACTTGAACCGCACGTAGTGTCCGATTCCCGTAGGCGGCAGGGGAGGGTTCAAACCCCATTCCTCGCCCGCATCCGGTGGGTACTCCGGCAGCACTTCGCTAAGGGGCACGCTCGCGGCCTCGGTCGCCTCTGCATCGAGTTCGCGCAGATACGATCCGACGAAACCCCCGACGAGCGCCGCGGTGACGTTGTCCGGATGACGCTCTACCATGAGCGCGAAGTCAAGCAGACGTTCGGTAGACAGCCCGAGTTGCCCCAGTTCGTTTCCCAACAGGACTCCCGCTATCACCGCCGCACCGCTCGAGCCCAGTCCTCTTCCGAAGGGGATCTCGTTGTGCGCGTGCATGGTGGTGATGGAGGGGAAAGTGCGCACGCCGTTGCATCGGAGCACGTAGAGCGCGACACGGGTGGTGAGGTTTTTGTACGCGTCCAGGGGTACCTCATCGGCGCCTTCGCCGGAGTAGGTGATGATCGGGGCTGCACGTTCGGATTCAGAGGTTGAAACGGTGACCGTGAGGGTCAAGTAGAGCGAGAGGGAGAGCCCGACGACGTCAAACCCTGGGCCAATGTTTGCGGACGTCGCGGGGACGCGGATAGCAAAGGTCCTGCTGCTGGACGTCATGATTTCAACCGCGATTGTTTGCGTGCAGCCTGACGCTGGTCGAGAGGGAGTGCCAAGGCCATGATTGAACGCGACAGTCTTCAGTCAAGCTGCAATCTCTTTTCGGCCGATCGAAAACAACTACTTGATCTATCGCCTACGCTTGTCTTCCGCGGATGTAGACAAAGGTTGCATGAATACCGAACTACAGGCAGAGCAGTATATGTACGGTGAAGGAACACTAGTCGCAACAGACGGTATGCTTCCGAAACATTACCCATAAAATACAAGATGGCATGCAGACGGGACCGCACAAGCTCAGATAAGCTCGGCGGCGTTCACCGGCATCTCGTCCTGAAGAGAGGTTGAGAGATGGACTGGAGCGAGAGCGACGGAACAGACGTACGATCTGAGTACTGTAGAACTGCTCTGTTGGCAAAGCGAGGGATCAGCATCGCGATCAGGCTACGATTATTCGCGGTCCACTCACCTATGTCACGAAGGATTTTGACGTCTTCCACAGTGACGAACTATTATAACAATCAATATTTCCGTCTTTGGCATTTGGTCCAAGCTCCTCACGTTGATTGCTACACCCTTGCGTCCGAAACGGCCGGAACGACCGATGCGGTGAATGTAGTTTTCACGATTTCTACGGGAACGTTCAGGATGCGAGCCGTAAGAACCAAACTGCGTACGCACGATGGCAAATCGTAGTTGATAACCAACGAAACCTGTTGAACATCGATACCACGCGCCCAGACGTCGGTGGTGATGAGTACACGCCTGGTATGGGCGTTCAGCATCGTCAGCATCGTCTCGACAAGTCCACATCCCGACTACACGTACGATGTTCCACCACGGAATTCCGCCATGATCGCGTCTCGCTCCTTCTGAACCATCTCGCCGTGCATGGACGAGACCGTGAAATTCGCGGCCCGCATCTTCTCCGTTAGCCAGTCTACCTGTCAATCAGGTTAGTATCACAGAATCATATGCGCATATAGGGTGACATACCTTTCTCCTGGTGTTGCAGAAGATCACAGCTTGCGTAATGGTGAGGGTATCGTAAAGGTCGCATAGGGTGTCAAATTTCCAATCTTCCTTCTCAACGGCGACGAAGAACTGCTTGATTCCCTCCAGAGTCAATTCATCACGCTTCACGAGGATCCGAATGGGGTCGGTCATGAACTTCGTGGTCATCTCGAGCACATCGTAAGGGAGCGTCGCACTGAGCAACACGACCTGTGTCGCGGGGGGAAGGTACCGGTAGACGTCGTATATCTGGTCCTTGAAGCCCTTGTTGAGAAGCTCGTCCGCCTCGTCCAGTACGAGCATTTTGATGTTTCTGGTGCGAAGACTCCTCCGGCGGATCATGTCGAACACTCGTCCTGGCGTTCCGGACACGACGTGTTGCCCGTATTCCAGCTTCCTGATATCCTCGCCGATGGACGTGCCGCCAATGCATGCGTGACACTGAACGTTCATGTAGTCGCCGAGGGCGAGCACGACCGATTGAATCTGGGTCGCCAGTTCGCGCGTCGGAGACAGAACGAGCGCCTGCGTTTCGCGGACGGTGACATCGATGGATTGAAGGATGGAGATGGAGAAGGTGGCGGTTTTACCGGTACCGGACTGCGCTTGGGCAATTACGTCGCGGCCTTGGATGATGGGGAGGATGGCGCGCTGCTGGATGGCGGAGGGTTTTTCGAAGTCTAGGAGTGCTGTGAGGTAGAAAAGGACAAGAAAGATGCCGTGCACGTACTGTAAGCGTAGATACCACGTAGGAGGTCCTCCTTCAGTCCTAGGTCATCGAAAGTTGAAACGACAGAGACTGCCTCCGACGATTCGAAGACGAGTTTCTGAGCGCCCACGACGTTGCGTCAGAACGCGCAAATTGGTGATCACTATGGGCGTACCTCGTCGCCAGCGTTTATTCCAGACATGAAGTGCGGGCAGAGGTGATAGTCTCAAGTCAACCGAGCCTGCTTACCTCGGCGGTGCAACGCGCGCGTCAAAACTTCGAGTCCTGACGTTACACCGACGAGCGCTTGTCCGTCCCCCACAACATTCAGCGAACATTCCAGACGAAATGGCACACAGGGTACAGGGACAAGGCGCAGAGCCCTCCGTGTGGCAAAAGAGTGCGTATGCACACCTGACTACATTGGTGAATGTCTGGCAATGCTAACGACCTTCGGCAGTGAAGTATGCTCTACCTACTTTGGCCGAAGTTTGGAGACTCAATGAACATACTGGACTGCTCGTCTCTTTAGGATGGGTGCCATGATGGGCACTGGTGTTGGCCTGACTATTGGTTTCATCTTCGGTTCATATAGTATTCTCCGGTACGTGCTCCAAACCCGCGAACCTTCCTGTGCTGATGGTTTGCAGGGGTGGTGCTGGCCCTCGGGGTGTCATGGCTACGCTGTCCCAGTACATGCTCAGCAGTGCGGCAACTTTCGGTTTCTTCCTCTCAATCGGCTCGGTGAGTGAACCATGCCCAGTGCTCCGAGCTGGTCGTGCACGGCACGTTGACCGAATGGGTATCTCAGGTCATTCGCAATGATGGGTTGGTTCCTCCACACCTGGAAGCTGCGAGACTCCAGATGCTGCCGCCTGTGCTCCGGTCCAGAGCGGAAGGCGCGGCGCTGGTCAGGGCAAGATGGCAAGCGGAGAAGACTAGGAGAGAATAATAATGCCCTGAAGTATCAGGTGGTCTGTGCTGTACCATGTTTTCCACATCGTTGTTGGCTGAAGATTCTAATGCATTCCGAATTCATGTTTGGCGCAAGCGTACGAGGTAACTTTCCGCGCGACCGATGTCCGGAACAAGCAGGATTTGTGATTACAAGGACAAAGGCCAAAGAGCGACACACAGGCGATGTATGACAACGACTTATACAACTTGTTGGATAAGCGTGATGTTGTCTCCTTTGAGCAAGATTCGGCCTGTGGAAAATCGTATTAAAATCGCACGCGAGCACTGAGTGGTCATCGCTCACCAATTTCTCTCCGTGGCTTCGCCTCCTTAACGTACACTTCTGCAGCCTCGTCCATAACAACGTTCATGAATTCGTCGAAGCCCTATAACAGAATATAGAAACGCGTGTGAGCGACAGTAGCCTTCGTGAAGCCTTAGATGACAAGAAGAAGCGTGAACGACGGAGTGTATGCCATGCAAGGCGCCCGACACGTTTCATGAGATGGAACGGTGCAGGTCGGCCTTTGATGCGCAGGTTTAACCCGGGTGGTATGCATGTGGGGTAGATTGACGCACAATTATCCGGCCCTCGATGCGCATTTCGATGTTGTCGTACAACCATACGACGACTTTTTGGCGCTGCAGATCGGTGTTAGCGTTTCGCAGCATCATTGTGGTGCACATATATATGCCTGCTGCAGGTTTTTGAAGATGACATTCTGCAGATGGTTCATAAAACATGAGATTCATAGGCGCTGGTGCACCAGAGCGAAGGTCTACTGACGATGGGCTGGACCATCACACGCTGCTGACGTCCCGACATCTTGGCAAATGTTCCGCGATGTATATATCGAACAGCAAAGGATGTCTAGGTGACCGAGTACTCGTCGAGGGAGGAGACGAAGCCGATGAGTGGCACGTGGCTCGCGCGTCCCAAAAAGCGAGCACTGCAGTTGCGGAGACGCGTTGCTCACGACAACGACGATGGAGGTTCGTGCTGCTGAAGTTACGCGTGTCATCAAATTCTAATTTGCGTATGGACTAATTTGCAGGTCTTTGCGCCCTCCAACTCGTCGACCGCCGCGGCGGTTACCTTCATCACTTTCGTGCAAGACCTCAAGCGCAAATCCAAAGCATGGGGCCCCATGATCGAGCTATGCGCAAGCGGCGAGAAGACGCTCGAACGATTTCGATACCAGTTCCCGGATGATTGGCTGTACAGCGACCAACTACGGGGGGAATGGAGTGCGTATAATGAGATATTGAAGAGGAAGAACGATTCGATTCAGGAGCAACTCTGTACGTGGCATCAAGACCTATTGCATACGGGTTTCACCGTGCTGACGATGCCGACAGCTGGCCTACAACTCAAGATCACCGCCGAAGACAAGATTGTCGAGAACAAGATCAACGACGTTATAGCCGAATGGGAGCAAACACGTCCTGTGCAAGGCAACATGCGAGCCGACACGGCGATGAACACCATCAATATCTTCGAAGGCAAGCTTACCCGTGTACAGGAAGAATACGATCTCGTCTGTCGCGCCAAGGAGGCCCTCGACCTCGAGCTCATCCGGCACACTCGCCTCGAACCCGTCTTCGAAGAGCTTCGAGACCTGAAGGCCGTATGGACAGCCTTGAGCGGGGTGTGGAGTCAGATTGGCGAGTTGAGGGAGATCCCATGGGCGACGGTGCAACCGCGGAAGCTGAGGACTCAGATTGACGGATTACTGAGCTCAACAAAGGATATGCCCACGCGGATGAGGCAGTATGCAGCGTTTGAGTACGTGCAAGATGTACTCAAGGGCCTGCTCAAGAGCAATACTATCGTGTCGGAGCTCAAGTCGGACGCTCTGAAAGACCGCCACTGGAAGCAGCTGTTCAAGGTGTTGAGGCTGCCAAGTCAGCCGAGTCTGTCTCTGTATGTGTTCTTGTGCATGGTACGCAACCCTGCTGACCCTGGTGGCTGTTCCACTCGCAGGATGACTTTGGGTCATGTCTACGACCTTGACTTGAAGCGTAACGAGACGTTGATCAAGGAGGTTATTATACAAGCGCAGGGCGAGGTATGTGGGTTTTGTCCACCGGACTATACCCGTTGCTGAACATTACGCTGCAGATGGCGCTCGAAGAATACATCAAACAGGTCAAGGAGACCTGGACTAGCTATACGCTAGACTTGGTTAACTACCAGAACAAGTGTCGGCTCATCAGGGGATGGGACGACCTCTTCAACAAATGCGGAGAGCATCTCAACTCACTCACCGCTATGAAGCTTTCTCCGTACTACAAAGGTCCGTTCTTCCTGGTGCAAGTGAACCGAACTCATCATCTATACAGTCTTCGAGGAGGAAGCCAGCTCTTGGGAAGAGAAACTGAACCGCATACATGTCCTCTTCGGTATGTCACATGCAGTTTGGTCCTTTCGCTTGCTGACTACGCACAAGACGTGTGGATTGACGTCCAGCGTCAGTGGGTATATCTCGAGGGTATCTTCTCCGGAAGCGCGGATATCAAACACCTGCTTCCCGTTGAGAGCGCCCGTTTCCAGAACATCAATACAGAGTTTCTCGCCGTTATGAAGAAAGTCTACAAATCTCCCTTCGTCCTCGACGTCATGAACATTCCCGCTATCCAGAAGAGTCTCGAGCGTCTTGCTGATCTATTGAACAAGATACAGAAGGCGCTCGGAGAGTACCTCGAACGGGAGCGTGCCAGTTTCCCGCGATTCTACTTCGTTGGTGACGAGGATCTACTCGAAATCATCGGTAATAGCAAGGAGATCCTGCGGATAATGAAGCATCTGAAGAAGATGTTTGCGGGTATATCAACGGTTCTGCTGGACGACGAAGTGACGCAGATACAGGGGATGACATCAAGGGAGGGCGAGGAAGTACCTTTCACGACGCCGATTCTGCTCAAGGAATTTCCCAAGATCAACGATTGGTTAGCCAAGATCGAGTCGGAGATGAGGTTATCCCTAGCCAACCTGCTCTGCGACGCAGTCGCCGAGCTGCAAGAATTCTATAACGTTGGTCGCCAGCTACCGCTGGAAACCTTTCGCGCATGGATGGAGAAATATCCCGCACAGCTTGTTACGCTCGCCATCCAGGTCGCTTGGACAGCATCCATTGAAAGCGCTCTCGAAAGTTCGCAGTCTCTGGATGGCCCCCTCAGTACTATCATTCAAGGTCTTGGTCTCCTTGCTGACGTCGTTCTCATGGAGCTCGCTCCTGTCACTCGTCGCAAATGCGAGCATCTGATCACGGAACTGGTCCACCAACGTGACGTTACTCGCATCCTCATCCAAGAGAAGGTCGCGGACAATAAAGCGTTTTCCTGGCTTTATCAAATGCGCTTCTACCTGGACCGAAACCTCGAGAATCCACTCGACAGGCTCTCAATTAGAGTAGCAGAGACAAGTTTTCCATACGGATGGGAGTATCTGGGCGTGCCAGATCGGCTGGTGCAGACCCCCTTGACAGACAGGTGTTATTTGACCCTGACCCAGGCGCTCGACAAGCAACTTGGAGGCGCGCCGTTCGGGCCTGCTGGAACTGGTAAAGATACAACCGCGTATCCGAGTGTTCGAGTTACTGACCATGCCTCGTAGGCAAGACCGAGTCCGTTAAGGCCCTTGGAGTACAGCTTGGGCGCTTCGTACTCGTCTTCTGCTGCGACGAAACGTTCGACTTCCAAGCAATGGGGCGCATTTTCGTCGGGCTGTGTCAAGTGGGAGCGTGGGGCTGCTTCGACGAGTTCAACCGTCTTGAAGAACGAATTCTCAGCGCAGTCTCTCAGCAAGTTCAAACCATCCAGCAAGGTCTCGCGGCTTTGGTCAAGAATCCAAACACCGAGATCGAGCTCGTGGGCAAGAATCTAAAGCTTAACAAGAACATTGGTACGCACTCAAGGACATGTAGAATTTACGTTGCTCAAAACGTCGCATAGGTATCTTCATCACAACCAACCCGAACTACGCCGGTCGGTCACAGTTGCCACCCAACCTGACCAAACTTTTCCGACCGTGAGCACATCTTCGCATCGAGCTGCAATATTCGCTCACGCACGACTTAGGATGGCCATGACGCGACCGGATCGGGAACTCATCGCCCAGGTCATGTTGTTCTCGCAGGGTTTCCGAACAGCGGAGTCACTCGCTTCGAAAATAGTTCCTTTCTTCAACCTTTGCGACGAGCAACTGTCGCCGCAACCCCATTATGACTTCGGTCTTCGCGCGCTCAAGGCTGTCTTAGCCAGTGCAGGTATCCTCAAGCGTGAACGACTGCAATCCGATCGCGACAGCGCCGACCAAGCAAATGGTGCCGATGCCCACTCTGACATCGTTTCCGAACAAGTCATCCTGATCCAGAGTGTAACGGAGACCATTGTTCCCAAGCTTGTTGCTGATGACGTACCTTTATTGACGAGGTATGCACCATTCTCGTCGACAAGATTGCGATACTGACAAGAACATCCCAGTTTGTTGGCGGACGTGTTCCCTGGAGTTGATTATGAACCTGTTGACTTAGGTGCTCTGAAGGAACAGATTGTGAAAGTGTGTTCTGAGCGTCGTCTGGTCACGGGCGAGCGCTGGGTTGCAAAGATCTTGCAGCTCTACCAGATTCAGAAGATTCAACACGGTCTCATGATGGTTGGCCCGTCCGGAAGCGGCAAGACGAATGCATGGCAGGTTTTACTAGCAGCCTTGGAGAGGTTCGACGGTGTAGAGGGAATTGCATACGTCATCGATCCAAAAGCCATGCACAAGGACGCTCTTTATGGCACACTTGACCCCACTACGCGTGAGTGGAACGACGGTCTATTCACACATATCCTGCGCAAAATCGTGGACGACGTACGAGGCGAAAGTGGCAAACGACACTGGATTATATTCGACGGCGATGTCGACCCTGAGTGGGTCGAAAACTTGAACAGGCAAGTCAATCTCATGCTAATCCCGCCTCTCTTGATGTTCTGACTTCTTCCGTGAAGTGTACTCGACGACAACAAACTATTAACATTGCCTAATGGCGAGCGCCTGAACTTACCGCCGAATGTTCGTATCATGTTCGAAGTCGAGCACCTTCGATACGCAACTCTGGCTACGGTCAGTCGCTGCGGCATGATCTGGTTCAGTGAGGATGTAGTCGAGCCTCCCATGGTTTATCGTCACTACCTTGACACATTATCGGCTGTTGCACTCGACGCCGATGAAGACGAAGCATTGGACGTCGTTGGGCGTCGTGCGGAAGCCACCGATGCAGCAATCTCTGCAAATCTGACCACTCAACAGCAAGTCGCTGCCCTATTGGAGCCGTACTTCGCGGAAGGCGATCTCGTTAGCTCTGCTCTCGCTTTCGCGGAATCCATCGAACATATCATGGACTTCACTGCGACTCGCGCGCTCAATACGCTCTTCTCTCTCATCAACAAGACAGTGCGAAACATCGTGGAATACAACATTCATCACCCCGATTTCCCGTTATCTCCGGAACGCGTCGAACAATATGCGACGAAGCGTCTTCTCCTCAACATTATCTGGGCGTTCTCAGGTGACGCCAAGCTGGATCTGCGCTCAGAAATGGGTGACTTCCTTCGCAAGCAAACTGGGATCGATCTCCCACCCATGCCTCCTGGCAGCTCTTTGCTGGACTATGACGTGCAGGTAGCGAACGGCGAATGGACCCCGTGGCAGGGCAAGGTGCCTGTGATCGAGATTGAAGCCCAAGCGGTGACCGCGTCCGATGTTGTGGTACCCACTGTTGACACCATCCGACACGAGGAAGTCCTATACTCCTGGTTGTCAGAACACAAGCCTCTTCTACTCTGCGGGCCTCCTGGTTCGGGGAAAACAATGACCTTATTCAGTGCATTGCGCAAGTTACCGGACATGGAGGTGGTCGGCTTGAACTTCTCCAGTGCTACCACACCCGAGCTCATACTCAAGACCTTCGAGCAGTACTGCGAGTATCGGAAGACACCCAATGGCGTGGTTCTTGCCCCTGTGCAGATTGGTCGATGGCTTGTCGTCTTCTGCGACGAGATCAACCTGCCTGCTGCGGACAAATACGGCACGCAACGAGTGATTTCATTCATTCGCCAACTTGTGGAATGCAATGGCTATTGGCGGGCAAGCGACAAGGCATGGGTCAAGCTTGAACGTATCCAATTCGTTGGCGCTTGCAATCCTCCCACCGATCCTGGTCGTGTACCGCTCAGTCATAGATTCCTTCGCCACGCGCCACTTGTCATGGTGGACTACCCGGGAGAATTGTCACTCAAACAGATCTATGGCACATACATCCGTGGTGCCCTGAAGGTCGTCCCGAATCTCCGCGCCTACTCCGAGCCACTCACCAATGCCATGGTGGATTTCTACCTGGCTTCGCAATCGCGCTTCACTACCGATGCTCAGGCACATTATGTTTATAGTCCTCGTGAGCTCACCCGATGGGTACGTGGTGTCTATGAGGCAATTCGTCCTCTGGAGATTCTGTCTGTGGAAGGTCTCGTCCGCGTATGGGCACATGAGGCTTTACGACTCTTCCAAGATCGACTTGTGACTGAGGAGGAGCGCCGCTGGACTGATGAACAGATCGATAACATTGCGATGGAGCACTTCCCGACGATCAATCGTGACGACGCGCTTGTCCGACCTATCCTGTTCTCTAACTGGACCTCCAAGTACTACATTCCCGTTGACCGAGAGTCGCTGCGCGACTACACCAAAGCCCGCCTTCGCGTATTCTACGAGGAAGAGCTGGACGTTCCCCTGGTCCTATTTAACGACGTATTGGATCATGTACTACGCATTGATCGAGTCTTCCGTCAAGTCCAGGGTCATCTGTTACTCATTGGAGTAAGCGGAAGCGGCAAGGTTCGTCTCCACTGAGGTTGAGTGAGGGGCGACATCTCACTTAACTCTACAGACTACCTTATCGCGTTTCGTCGCGTGGATGAACGGCCTCAGCATTTTCCAGATCAAAGTATCTAACAAGTACACAGGGGACGACTTCGATGACGATCTGCGTACCGTTTTACGACGCGCAGGGTGCAAGGGCGAGAAGATTTGTTTTATCATGGACGAATCCAACGTACTCGACTCCGGCTTCTTGGAGCGCATGAACACCTTGTTGGCTAATGCCGAAGTACCCGGCCTTTTCGAGGGTGACGAGCACGCTGCTCTGATGACAGCATGTAAAGAGGGGTCGCAGCGTGACGGTTTGATGCTGGACTCGCACGAGGAACTTTACCGGTGGTTCACCCAACAAGTCGCTCGCAATCTGCACGTCGTTTTCACGATGAACCCACCGGAAAATGGCCTTGCCTCGCGAGCGGCGACTTCTCCCGCCTTATTCAATCGCTGCGTACTTGACTGGTTTGGTGACTGGTCCGACCAGGCGTTCTATCAGGTTGGCATGGAATTCACCCAAACATTGGACTTGGATTTGGCGTCCTACACGCCCCCTATTCACTTCCCAATTGCATACCGCGAACTCGCTATGCCGCCCCTCCATCGTACGGCAGTCGTAAATGCTCTGGTATTCGTGCACCAGAGCATGCACCAGATTAATCAGCGGCTCAGCCGGCGGCAGGGACGATACAATTATGTGACTCCTCGCCATTACCTCGATTTGTGAGTTATTTTCGCACCCCTGGCGCCCTAAAGTGGCCATGCTTACGCCATGCCTCAGCATTCATCATTATGTCCGACTATATAACGAAAAGCGCAATGAGCTCGAGGAGCAGCAACGCCACCTGCATGTTGGTCTGGACAAATTACGCGACACGGTCGAGCAAGTCGAGGAGCTTCGCAAAAGTCTTGCAATCAAGCGCACCCAATTGGAGGCAAAGAACGCGGAGGCGAACGAGAAACTTAAGCAGATGGTCACTGACCAACAAGAGGCCGAATCGAAGAAAAAGGCTTCCATCGAAATTCAAGCGGCCCTCGTCGAGCAAGACAAACATATCGCGCAACGTCGTGAGATTGTCATGGCAGATCTTGCGGATGCGGAGCCCGCCGTACTTGACGCTCAGTCGGCAGTGAGTGGCATCAAAAAGCAACAGTTGCAGGAAGTTCGGGCTATGGCGAATCCTCCGGAGGCGGTGAAACTGGCCATGGAGTCGGTTTGCACGATCCTTGGACACAAGATCGACGGCTGGAGGACAGTGCAAGGCATTATACGCCGAGATGATTTCATCCAAAGAATCGTCAACTTCGATACCGCCAATCAGATGACCAAAGCCCATCGGGACCTCATGAAGAAGGACTTCCTTAGCAGACCGTCGTTCAACTTTGAAACAGTCAATCGCGCCAGTAAAGCTTGTGGTCCACTTGTGAAATGGGTGCTCGCGCAAGTCAAGTTCTCGGAGATACTCGATCGCGTCGAGCCATTGCGCAATGAAGTGCAGTCGTTGGAGGAACAGGCGGAGAATACGAAGAAGCAAGCTGCCATGATGGTTAAGATGATCTCCGAACTGGAAGCCAGTATTCAGAAGTATAAAGAGGAGTACGCGCTTCTCATCAGCGACACGCAAGCAATCAAGGCGGAGATGGATCGAGTACAGGGCAAAGTCGACCGGAGCATGAAGCTCTTGGAGTCCTTATCCTCAGAGCGAGGCCGATGGGAAGCTGGCAGCCGTACCTTTGACGCCGAGATGAGCACGATTGTCGGCGATGTGCTGCTTTCCGCCGCCTTCCTTGCATACGGTGGCTTCTTCGACCAGCACTACCGCGAGGTCATGTGGCACGAATGGTCCAATCACCTCACCGAGGCCAACATCAAGTTCAAGCCGGAGCTTTCATTCGCTGAGTACCTATCTACCGCGGACGATCGTCTCAGTTGGCAGTCGAAGTCCCTACCTTCCGACAGCCTGTGCACGGAGAACGCCATTATGTTGAAGCGCTACGATCGTTACCCCCTCATCATCGATCCCACTGGTCAGGCTACCTCGTTCCTTCTCAACGAGTACAAGGACCGCAAGATTACTGTCACCAGTTTCCTGGACGAAGCGTTCCTGAAAGTCCTCGAGAGCGCTCTCCGTTTTGGAAATCCTTTGCTGATCCAGGACGTGGAGCATCTGGACCCGATCCTCAACCCAGTCCTCAACAAGGAAATCAGGCGAACCGGCGGACGTGTACTGATCAGACTCGGCAATCAAGATATCGACTTCTCGCCTGCCTTTACAATGTTCTTGACCACCAGGGATCCCTCGGTTGAGTTCTCTCCGGATATTTGCAGTCGAGTCACCTTCGTGAATTTCACGATGACCAGAAGCAGTCTGCAAAGCCAATCGCTGGATCAAGTCCTTAAGGTTGAACGCCCTGATACAGAAAGGAAGCGCACGGACCTTATGAAGATCCAGGGCGAGTTCCGCCTTCGACTTCGAACATTGGAAAAGCTGCTCTTGCAAGCGCTCAACGAGTCTTCTGGCAATATCCTTGACGACGACAAGGTCATCGATACGCTCGAGACGTTGAAACGAGAGGCTGCAGAGATCACTCGCAAGGTGGAGGAAACCGACGTCGTGATGAAGGAGGTCGAACAGGTTACCGCAGAATACCTGCCTCTGGCGCAAGCCTGCAGTTCTGTGTACTTCATCCTGGAACAGCTCAATCTCGTCAACCACCTCTATCAGTTCTCCTTGCGATTCTTCCTCGATATATTCGATTACGTGCTCCATCAGAACCCACATCTCAAGGGCATCACCGATTATATTCAACGTCGTGACGTTTTATTGAACGACCTTTTCCTCGTGGTATACCAGCGTACATCCAGGGCACTCTTCCATCGCGACCAGCTGATTTTGGCAGTTCTTTTGGCTCAGGTGAAGTTGCGCGGCATCGACGAAATCCACGACGAACTGGAGTTTTTGCTGGAAAGTGGAGAAGGAATCATGCTCAACGATAGCCAAGACGCTTCACCTATCCTGACTGAGGAACAGTCGCTTCGCCTGCAGACCTTTGCGAAGGACGAGATATTCAAGCCCGTCAAGAAACACATTCAGGAGAACGAAAGTGACTGGATACCGTTCCTCGAGTCTCCCGCACCTGAGAATATTGTACCGTTACCGTGGGACCCCTCTTCTCGTGAGTGCACGTCTTCAGGTTTCAGGTTGAGGCGCATCGACTGACTGTCCCCCCAGCTGTGATTGACGCCTTGCGTGGAGTGCTCGTCATCAAATGCCTGCGACCCGACAGGCTGTTGCAAGCCACTACGCGCTTCGCGCAGATCGCGCTCGGTACAGACCTTGCAACCCAGGTTGAGTACAGCCTCGCGGCGATGGTTGCAGACGAAGTGCTCGCCGCCACCCCCGTTGCTCTAATTTCCGTGCCCGGTTACGATGCTAGTTATCGAGTCGAGAATCTTGTGCAGGATAACGGCACTCGATGCGCTTCCGTTGCAATGGGTTCACAGGAAGGCTTCACGCTTGCTGACCAGGCAATATCGCTGGCTGCTCGCCAAGGATCCTGGGTGCTGCTCAAAAATGTCCACCTTGCACCCGCGTGGTTGGGTCAACTCGAGAAGAAGTTGCAGACGCTCAACCCCCACCGTAACTTCCGCCTCTTTTTGACCATGGAAGCTAATCCCTCGATACCGGTCAACATCCTTCGCCAATCACGCCTGATTATGAATGAACCCCCTCCAGGCATCAAAGCCAACCTGCTCGATTCGCTGCGTAGCATCGGTGGGCCCCGTGTCTCGCAAGGTCCTGCAGAGAAGGTCCGCCTCTATTTCCTGCTGGCATGGTTCCATGCGATCGTCCAGGAGCGCCTGCGATACGTGCCATTGGGTTGGAGCAAGACATACGATTTCAACGACTCCGACATGCGCTCCGCATGCAACACCATAGACATATGGCTCAACGCAGCGGCTCGCGGTCGGGCCAACATTGATCCAGCCGCTATCCCTTGGGATGCCGTCCGTGCCCTCATTAAGCAGGCCGTCTATGGCGGTCGCGTTGACAGCGACTTCGACCAAAGGGTCTTGGATGCGTTCGTTGACGGTTTGTTCACCCCGTCTGCGTACAACGTCGACTTCAATCTCGTGCCCGGCGTTAGCGGATCCCAAGCGCTGACTGCTCCCGATGGCACGAAGATCGAGCATTTCTTGAGCTGGGTGACAGGTCTACCGGACCGCGAACCACCCTCTTGGCTAAGCTTGCCACCGACAGCGGAACGAGTCATTGCCATCGTGAAAGGTTTGCCTCTACCTAGCCGCCTGAACCACGGCTAATATCTCACCAGGTAACGAGTTGCTTGGCAACTTGCGCAAGATGCGAACTTTGGAGGACGATGACGACGAGGCACCTATCGCAGGCCCTGCCGCGACCCAGGCTACGCAGCAGCCAGCATGGATGAGGCAACTTCACGAGCGATGCAAGGAATGGCTTGCTCTCTTACCGGCGGTATGCCTGTCCTCGTGTCTGCTATGTGAACTACGGCTAATTCCGTTCTAGAACTTCAACACGCTGTCGAAGCCAACTACTGAGAATCAGGACCCGCTGTACCGTCTATTCCACCGCGAGGGCATGATAGGAAGCAAACTATTATCGCAAGTTCGGAGGGATCTCACAGACGTGATCAAAGTGTGCCAAGGAGAACTCAAGCAGACCAATCACCTACGCACATTAATGAGCGAACTCACCAAAGGTCAGTCAGGTTTTATGTTTTACTCATGCCTCGCTCATACTTTCTCGATTCTCGCAGGCGCTATACCGACGCATTGGAAGCGATATAAGGTTCAGAAAGGCATGACTGTATCGGAGTGGATTCCTAACCTGGCGCGCCGTCTTGGACAACTCGATCACATTGCTGGCCTAGAAAACCTCAACAACCTCGAAGTCTGGCTGGGCGGTCTCTTCTTCCCCGAAGCGTATATTACAGCTACTCGTCAAGCTGTAGCCCATCGCAAGAAATGGAGTCTCGAGACTCTTAGATTATACTTGGACATCGAACAAATCAACGATCCAGGCGCTTTCATCGTGGACGGTTCGTGCTATTCATGTTCTCTTCTCGTCGCAAACTCAATTCGTTGTCATCAGGTTTGGTTCTTGAAGGAGCCAACTGGTCAACAGATCAGCTAGTGTTGAACGACGGTGATGCGGTCAGGCTGAATCCCTCGCAGATTCGATGGGTTCAGACCGGGGAGGAGGATCCCGATAGGACAGTCGTCAACCTCCCGGTTTACCTCAACAACGACCGGAGCGATGTTCTCTTCACTGTCGATCTGCCGTTTGATGGTAGCGCGGGCTCTCTGGTAGCGACTCGCGCTGTCTGTCTTACCGCGGGAGGCTAGGGGCCAGATTCTCGCGGACCGGGTTGGGAATGAGTTTCACGACTTTTACGATATACTAATATGCTTCGATGATACCATGGCACGCATGTGGACGGATGCTGTAGACTAACATATACTCGGTCTCAAAATGTTAATGATCACCTAACGATATAACTCGACATTCAAAAATCGGCTGTATGCATTGCTGCTTTCTCTTTGATTGCACGTGCTTGGCACCTCCGATGGTACCGTACCATTGTGCACGATAATCGAGTGCCTTGCTCCCATACATCAAACTCCCTGTTGCAATATCTCGCCACATGCTCATATCTCCTGAGTGACCAGTGCCCGGGAAGCAGGGCAGTTCCGTCGATGAATTTGCACGAACATGGACAAAGTCGTTACCGCCTTGGAGCTAGCTACGTCAATTTCGAGAGCTGTCCCCGTCGCTGGAAACTACCTGGAGGGCTTACTGGGAACGGCTCTGCAAATTGCGAAGATCGCTGAGGTCAGTTAGGATATAATGATACCAGTGAATACCATCGTACTCAGTCCAGCACCCAGAATGCGGAAAATAGCAAGGAGGAATGCGCGCTGCTCGCGGAGCGTGCTGCCTCCGTCGCTATTGCCGTCACCAATCGTTTCTCGGAGAAGCAGCAGGAACTGGTGATGTCAACGTTGCAGAATAACATCAGTGCGTTACAAATGTAAGTACCTTACTTCATCGGGATACAGTTCGTACTCTGCAGAAACTTATATCCAATATCACCAGCGTATTGGAGCGAACGCAAAGCCTCGCCCTCCAATTGTCTAAACTATCAAGATGGAAGCGAATGATTCATCGTTCTAAGATAGAGATCCAGCTTCGGGAAAACTCAAGCAAACTCGATAACGCGATTCAGGTCTTCCAGGTTGGCGGACTTAATGACCTGGCTCCCCTGATGTGCATTGGATAAATCTTTCACTCAGATAAAAACGCAACTACAATCCTCGCTGGATCTGAATGCGTTACAAGCTGGTTTGAAACTGGCTCTAGAAAACCTGTCCGAGATGCGCCGACGCACGGAAGCTACCGCTCATGACGTTGCCGCCGTCTCCAGTCGTCACGACGTTGCGATACTTGAGTATGATCCTGACGTGAGCCGGCATGTACCCGACCTGGTGCATCGTACTGATGGGTATGTCTTCTAGTTCCCGTTGTATGGTCGGGGCGACTTCGTGTTCAGAGAAGAGATATGACGAAGTGACGAGGAGGGATCTGTCTCTCTACTCGCCACTCTACGTTCGACGAATGAGTCGGTGGTCGTCAAGACATTCACTAAGCGAGATGTCGCATTTCAGGCCAAAATCGAACTCCTCCGAAGTCTTCCATTACAGTGAGCATTGCGACTCGGTGACTGGCACCTTAGTTATATCGACCGGGATACAGTTTGTCGCCTCTGTTCGAGCAAGTGATCGGCATGTCTCGACGCCAGTCAGCAATCCCTTTCTATGTTGCTCATACAGGTTGGATGTCTGTTTGCCATCTCCGTCTGTTGTACTGAACCACCATGCACAGGGCGGAGAAGTGTGAGTGATGCTTCAACAAGCTTGAGCTTGTGTGAACAACTTGAATTTGCTGTCAGATCTGTTCGTGCTAGTTCCCCTTTCGTCTGGATCGTTATTGACCGGGGGTGTCAGACTCGAGAAATCAGCGTGAGTTTCAGAGAGACTGGCATCATGTTGATATGCCAACTTATTCATCGCCAGCATGCCCTGATGTTCTTTCAAGACCATGTGAAACGCTCCTCCAGTCATACCCGTGACAAACCTTCATGTGTAAGTGCCCTAGCATGCTGGCAATTGTGTTCATGCGGTTCATGTCATGATGCATAGGCAGCTCATCTACGAGGCAACCGTAACGGAACACACGAGACTCTTCGTCCCCAAGGATATCTGGTTGACCTCTGGAACTATGTTCCATCATGTCCGTCGCACTCCTATGGAGAGCCTTAGCAGCATTACCTGACGAGAATATTGGTGTTAGCTCATATGCCAACCTGTTGTCGATGATGGAGGTCGTGTACTGATCGAGTTTGACTTTTCCGTTATCGACCGAGGCGTTCGCCCTTTCTTCCAGCGCACAATGGTGCTCACCGTGAGTCATGCTTCCTGACGCGACGAGATTCATGCGATTTGACGATCGTGGTATATAGCACCTTGGGCATAACGTGACATCCTATTACGCAATCCCTGACATCGACGATCCTCTAGAAGAATGGTTTTATATACTGGGAAACCTCCGATCGAATTCTTGCAATGCCTTCAGAACGGTGCCTCACTGGTACCGTCGACCTACTGGTGTGGCCATCGAAGATGGAGACAACTTGACGTGGCATCCGCTCTCTGCGATGGATCCTGCAAACGATCAGGATTTCCGCACCGAAAAACATTCAAGTGACTACCACAAAGTATACGGTCCACGTCCCAGATTCAGAGACCGCCACTCTCGACTACGTGAAGGTTGCACGCGGTGAGCACCTCGAGGATGAGGCTTGTCCTGATCTCAACGCTGAATACCACAAGGCTTAATCGTACGAATCGGATGCCACCCTTTCAGGTGGTATACCGAATGGAGTCAAGAGCGCCTTGGTCTGACTCACACGCCCCCTGGATGTGGTTATATCACTGTGCGTTGTCCGTTGCGGATATGGTCGGAATCAACCCACGGAAGCTACACGCAGGTATAGTGAATGCTTAAAATGGTGATGGCAACGGCGTACGTGGACTCACCTTCCCTCAGTGATGACAGTGGAGGATTCCGGTTCCTCCAGGATCCGCAGGCCCCGGCGCAAAACAAAACGTTTTCATCTGTCCGGGGAGAGTGCGCACGCAGAGAACGCGGATGCCGAACAGGAGAGCCACCACGCCTTGGCACCCGACACCTTGTACTTCTTCGAGTTGCCGTACCCGGAGGTTGGTCCGGCGCACATTGCCTGGGGCTATTGGGCGCTCGATGAAGCGGGAGAGCGCGCGTCAAAGATGACGTCTTGCTTCTATAACGCAGAACGCTGCCGATGGGAGCTGGAGCTGGAGTTGGAAGGTCTAACATTCTGGATGACACGGTAAGACACGGCGCACCTCGTTCAGAATCTCGCGGATGTTGAAACGATTACACCTCAGGGAATTAAGCGTGCGGTCGGCAAGTCTCAACGAGCAGCTGGTGCAACTCCTCAGAATGCGGCAGCGACAGCAGGGCGGGACAGCGTCAATCGTGGAAGTTGCATAGCGTACGTATAGACGACAGGGGAGATGGTAGGCGCCGCCGAGATGTGGCTAGCACAATCCTGTGAATGCGTCGGCCGTAAATCAAACCAAGAGATGTTGGTTTGCTGCAAAGCGAGCGGCCGCGGCGGAAGCGGTGTACACGTACGGGGACGACTGGCAGATGCGCCACGGGTATCCTTTGAGACGCGTGCAGTTGTCCGTAGCGGGGACCATGGTCTATCCGGGGGCAATTCGATGCCGTCTTTGTCACGTCGGCGACGCAGACCAATGATCAATTCAGTACTTTGCCCGGACGTCAAGCCCTGCGCTCCAGCAAGGGCGCTATATAGACCACTGTATGTCATCCGAAACACGGATGCATGCACATGTACATGAACTTGGCGATATATGCTGTACGAACAGACCCCTACTTCGACATCAACCACAATCGCTGACACCTCGGTCATCTCGTCCTGATCCAAACGGAGGGGCATGATTGTCCAGCAACTACGTCGTGACCGCGCTCAACGCGTCCGCGTCAGCCGGGAGAGAATCTCGGACTCCCGTCGAACCGGACGACGCGCGACGGTGAGCGGGTACTGGGACGGCGCGTCCCCTTTGGAGCGAGAGAGAGACGATCGAGGCAGCGATCCCTGCTCTGGCGAGAGAGTGGCGTGGAGCGAGGTCCACCGACAACAACGACGACAACAAGAGGTCCACAGGTGGACGGGTAGAAGGTGAAGAAGAAGAGGCGAAAAAGTCATGATACGAGGCTGCCGAGGAAGGTGCGCAGACGCCCGCTGCTGCGCATGCTGCTGTCCGACTTGACCGAGCGGATGCTCGCGGCGCGCCCGGCGCCTCGGCGGTTCTTGGTGTCGCTGGTCGCGCCGGACAATGGCGGAGGCGGGGCGAGGGGGTACGGCCCGGAGATCGACGGGCGGCGCTCGGTGCCGGAGCGCGGTGGTGGCCTCGCCTTGGGCTTGGGCGACGTCAGCCGGGCGAGGCGCTTGAACAGCCCGGGCTTGGTCTTTTCGTCTTTCGGCGGCTCCTCGGGGACGAAGGAGGGATGGTGGTGGTGGTGGCGATGGTGGGTGTGGTGGGCACCGGGCCGGGGACGGCGGCAGACGTTCAGGTCCGAGTCGGCCGAGTCCATCGGGTCGTCGGAGTACTCCTCGTCCTCGTACGCGTCGTAGTGGATCGTGGGCATGTCCACGAATTTGACCGAGTGCTGCGTGTGCTGGCGCCGGATCGCGGGGCACTGGTCGGTCCGGGAAAGGATCGAGCGCGGGATGGTCGCCTTGGTCTGCGAGGACGAGGCGGAGGCGCGGGAGAGGACGGAGGAGGGCCGACGGCGGACCGGGGCGGGGTCGGTGAGCATGATCCCGCTGTCGGTGTCGGAGAGGGGGGTCGAGTAGAGGGCGCCGGCGCGGCGCGTGGCGGTGCGGGACCAGTCTGGGGGCGGGCGGCTGTAGGACACGGAGATGGAGGAGGACGAGGAGGTGGACGCGATCGGCGTGGAAGCGAACACCGACGCTGGATACCGCGGCGGGGGCATGGTCGGATCGTAGGCCATGGCGGTGTCGTCGAGGATGTCCATGTCCTACGGAGAAAGAAATAAAAGGTCAGAGGCGGCGAAAGAGTGAATATATGCGGCGAGACATACCGGGATATCGTCTACCAACGTTGATATTGGCGAGTCTTCGACGGAAGACCGACTCTGTATGCCATTATCAGCGACGCCACGCAGAGTAATAAATCAAAGGAGGCCCGTACGTTGGATTCTAGGGACGCTGTACGAAGGCGAGCATCGTACATGAAAGCAGAGCGGTTGACGCTTGACATCGTACTTTCGCGGTCAACTCCACTGTCCAGTCGCCAACAGGTCAGGGTCCGAGTCACAGAGCGTGCCGAGGCGGAAGCTAACGGGGCTTACGATCAACGTTGGAGGGAGAGGAGACGGGGGAGGGGGGAGGACGGGGGAAGAGTTCAAGCCATCCTGCCGATCCGTGACCGACGCCGAGGTGTGTGGTACCCATGCGTGTCCTGTGCATGTTACGGTCCGGAAGATGCGTGTAGGCCACTCATTTCAAGACGCCGTTGAGCTCATGAGAGGCTGCGGAAGCTGGTGCCGTACAGAGCGCACATGTTGGGAACACGCCTTTGCCTCGTGGTGGCGATTGTCTCCGACATTCCGGCGGGCTTGCCGTCACTGCTGGCTAACTACGGCACGCACATCGTCATGAAGGCCCTATGTATCTGATCAAGGAAGACCGAGGATTCCTACAGGGCTACTGAAACTTGATCCTATGGCTTCACAATGGATGCATGCTGATCACTTCGGGGGATAACAGTTTTGTATACATGGTGCACACTACGCCGGCTAGAAGCGCGCACAGAGTCGAACTCGGGTCTCGGGAAAGACGTCAGCAGAAACCAGGGTGAAACATGCGGAATTATTCGTATGGCTCGTCGTGGCCGGTGGATGAGAACGAAGCGGAACAGAATAAGACTCCATCAATTTGGACGAGGCCGGGTCTGAGCATATGTATGCACTTGTGTAACCACGAGCGGCGACGTGGCAGGCCTTCGCCCATTTCTTCGCCCTGATCCCGATCCTCGAGATATAATCAATCACGTCTCGGACGGTCATTATGCGGGCACACTAGCCCTTCTTTCTTGGCGGCGGTCCGGCGCCATTCCGGTCGGCGTCGTCGACAACGCTCAGCGCGACGAGATCCGAGAGGAGCGCAAGTTTGGATCCATATACATATGTCAGTCCGCAGGGTTTGATACGACTGCACCCGCGAATAGTTACTTTGAATGTAACACATTTCCTTTCGTATGTTCTTCCTGCCGACTAAACGCGCCGCAGTGATTCATGCCTTGTTTATGTATAGGCAAAGCTTCCGTGATGGGGTCCACGCTGATCGAGAGGGTACGGACATTGACAAGGTCTTCCAAGAACTTGCGACGCGACTTTGAAAGCAGAATAAATGTGCTCGAACGTATTGCAGGACCACTGGGTCAGAACGACGAGCAACATACAGGGCTCAGCATGTGCGTTGATTGCGTCTGCAGCGAAGGCGGTACGTTAGTCCAGGAGACGAGTGATGATTGCATCGTTCATACAGTCACAGACCTTGCCCTCGTCAGAGCAGTCGCGACCGCCCACGCAGAGGATTCGGATAGCACGCATATACCATCGGCACCGCATGGTCCAGCCCGGTTCCGGGCAGCTCCTCCTTTGTTCCTCCTCTACCACTGTTATCCACCGAATCCTCCCCTTCCCTCTTTTCGGCAAGGAAGAAGGCCTGACCGACTCCATGCAGCGTGGACTCTGCGATTGTCAGACCAGCGCGACAGCTCCGGCGGTTGGACGCTGTTCCGCCATCGGATGCCCCCTCATCTACGGCGCGGGTAATTCGTGGTCGGAGCCCAACGAAGAAAGTGGAACACGGCACCCTATCTAGCGCCTCATAAACGTCACGATCCCAAACCTCCGCCGACAACAGTGCCGATTCAGAAGGCCCAGGCAGTGGAATCAGACTTCGTGGATATGGATGTTGGCAATGAACATGAAACTCACCCGGGCGACGCACATACGAATACGAGGATGCAGCAAGGACTGATTCAATCGTCGTGATACTGCCGTCAACAGGCGCACAAGAGAACGAAACCTTGTTGAGCGCAAATCACTCGGAAGTCATCCACGTACATACTATATCCCTTACGCCAGCCAATTCCAAGCGTACTAAAGACAGGCACGATACATCAGCAGACTCTCGTAGTTGCGCCCGTCTTGCTCGCCGACCCGCGGCGAAGATCAGCCGACAGCGGTTTAGTAGATCCTATAGTCCAATGCTCATCGCTCCGCGCTACTATGAACCACACCACATAGGTGGGCAACTGTGGTGCACGCAGTTGTTGTGGCAGCCAGCTACGCAGAGCAAGCTTACGGAGGCGCCTGGCGTGCTGTATGTTCTAGTCACAACAAAGGTGGTTTGAGTTGACATTGACGTACAGGATGCACTCAACACTGTCTCGCGCGACGTTTCTTCCACGCATTTTCGGACGAACGAACGAACTGGACGAACGACGATTGGGTGTCTCACTAGCCTTTCCTCCATAATCCATGAAGCCTTTGGATATGTTCAAGAGGGATTACTGACATAGGCTCGTGATCCACCACCAACACCACCACCAACACCACCACCATCACCACCACCACCACCACCACTCAACGCCACATGTCCGTTGATGTTGTCCATCGTCCCATAACTCACCTGGCCGCAGCGTTTTGAGCTACTGGCAGGGAGACTATCATAAGTACGTCCAAACTGAACGTCCTGAGCGTCGCGATATTCATCATGCCGGAAATTCATCAGACTCCCAAAGGCATCCTGCTAGGATCTCACGAAGTTTCATCTGATGTGCATTGGGTGAAGCCCGTTGTACCTACCGTGCTCGGCGACCTCGACCAACTACCCGTTCCCGGAACGGATCTGATCTTTGCCAGCGTAAGCCCTAGATACATCCTCTATGTCTCAACGACCGATGCTGACACCGCGTTAGCTTGACGGAGGGTGGTTCTTCCCTGGACCTCTGGACTTCGAAATGCTCAAAAAGGCATTCGCCGCCACTCTCCATGACTATCCTCACGCTGCCGGCCGGCTTCGGTCTGACCCGAAAACTGGGAAATGGCACATTACCCTAACAAATTCCGCCGTTCCTATCACCTTCAATCGCACCTCAGTGGACCCCAGACCTGAAGTGGAGTTCATGCAAGAATGGCACCCTGATTTCCTAGACCAGCTCCCGTGGAGTTTTGCTCCCACCAGCAACAACGACGAACCACTGCTTAGATGTAAATACACCTATTGGGAAGCCACAAACGAGTCAAGCTTCGCCGCGAGCTGGTGCCATGGACTTGGTGCGACGATATTTTCCCCTGCCATTCGGTCATCGGTATGCTGACACCCGCCGTCAGGCGATGGCCTGGCGCTTTTCCAGTTTTGTGATAATTTGCACCACCATTACCTCGGCCTCCAACCTCGGATCATGCCAACTTTCGAAAAGTATACTGCGCAGCCGCCTACTCTCGAACGGCCTGCGTTGGTCGAAACAATCCCACTGGTCCCTCATCTGGCCATTGATTATGCACCGGAGCACTTCTTTGCTATGTACACGCAGATGCTCGATAGCACCTGTCGAGTCGATTTACAGTTCACAAAGGATCAGTTGCAGAAGATGCGCGCCATGGCAGAGAGGCACGCCAGGGTCAAGATCAGCACGCAAGACGCTCTAGTGGCTTACTTGATTACTGTTCTTAACCGCACAGAGAGGGTTCCGGCCAGATGGCTCATGAACGTCGTCAACGTACGTTCGGAGGCCTCTTCTCCTTCGCTCGCATTGACCTTCGACTAGTACCGTGGGGTGAAGGCGGCACCTGGATTCGACTACACCCCCCCGCCCGTCACCTCTGCAGGCAACATCACCCTCACGAGCTTTTCCGATAAAATCCCTGAGGAAGCCAAGCTCGATCTCGGGTTCGTGTGCATTTTATGTGCCTACATGCTCTCTTATACTGAGGTTGCCCAATGCGACAGCTTGATCGCTACAGTCGTCCGCGACACTGTCACCAAGGTTCGCGATCCTGATTACTGCCGGCGGGTCGTAGCTATCTCCGAGGAGTTGTACACTCGCAGCTCGAACGCGAATCGTTGCCAGTGGTGGTTTCCATGGGAGGGCGGGGTGGCGGTCAATAACCTGTATCGGTATGTGAAGACTGTTTGTTACCGCATCCCATGCGTTAATCATAGAACGTTAGCGCACCGGCGACCGATTGCCATTTCGGATATCCCGGCAAAGCGCGTTTCCATTCGTACGGGTCATTTGAGCGCTATTTCCGTATCTGGCCCGGTAACCCGACGAAGAACGCTCAAGGGGTTTGGGAGGCGAACAATGGTGCGTCGTGGTTGGGAGCCTCATGATGACGACTGACTGACATGATGCATACAGGAAGTGCCCGAGTATTTTTCCGCATTAAGCATCAGCTCAAAGATAAGTTCCTGGAGACCGTAAAGGACGATCTACGCCTTATGAAAGAGGAAGACATCCTGAAGGCGAAGATATAAAGCGATAGCACCCTGTCCCATTGAGTTGTGACTTTTCGCTTCATGTTTGGGTTTTCTTCCAGTTTTCCAGTGTATGCGGGAACATACCCGTCCGCTGTGGTGTTGATCCCAGGGTCCTCTGTTATCTCTCCCCTCATTATATATGTAGAATGGTGATGAAGCTGGGATACCGCCCTAGCGGCAAGTTGTATTAAGTCCTTGATATGCCATTGCGTCGGACCACTAGACCCAACGCGCGCTGCTAGGAGCCGT
>NW_006767433.1:1108785-1118241 GCF_000264995.1 Punctularia strigosozonata HHB-11173 SS5
ATTACTGCCGGCGGGTCGTAGCTATCTCCGAGGAGTTGTACACTCGCAGCTCGAACGCGAATCGTTGCCAGTGGTGGTTTCCATGGGAGGGCGGGGTGGCGGTCAATAACCTGTATCGGTATGTGAAGACTGTTTGTTACCGCATCCCATGCGTTAATCATAGAACGTTAGCGCACCGGCGACCGATTGCCATTTCGGATATCCCGGCAAAGCGCGTTTCCATTCGTACGGGTCATTTGAGCGCTATTTCCGTATCTGGCCCGGTAACCCGACGAAGAACGCTCAAGGGGTTTGGGAGGCGAACAATGGTGCGTCGTGGTTGGGAGCCTCATGATGACGACTGACTGACATGATGCATACAGGAAGTGCCCGAGTATTTTTCCGCATTAAGCATCAGCTCAAAGATAAGTTCCTGGAGACCGTAAAGGACGATCTACGCCTTATGAAAGAGGAAGACATCCTGAAGGCGAAGATATAAAGCGATAGCACCCTGTCCCATTGAGTTGTGACTTTTCGCTTCATGTTTGGGTTTTCTTCCAGTTTTCCAGTGTATGCGGGAACATACCCGTCCGCTGTGGTGTTGATCCCAGGGTCCTCTGTTATCTCTCCCCTCATTATATATGTAGAATGGTGATGAAGCTGGGATACCGCCCTAGCGGCAAGTTGTATTAAGTCCTTGATATGCCATTGCGTCGGACCACTAGACCCAACGCGCGCTGCTAGGAGGCCGTCATGAATCAAAGCCGTTCACAGGGAAATCACGTCATATGCAGGCCTAGAATGTATGTGGACACCAAGCTGGCGAGCGATGAATACGTTGTGCCTTGAGCAAGGCGGAATAGCCTCGGATAATAGCCTCGGATGGCCGTGGGTGGCATTGGATTATGGGATCTTAAGTAAGCCTCCCAAGGGAGACGCAACAGGCCTAGGCACCAGTAGTCCAAGTTTCCAAAGATTCAATACAATATGAAGGTCACCTGGGGACATCGGGACCGAGGACATCTATTAGAACGGTGTTCGATCGGCCCCCCAGAGATTGTGCGCTACTATTATAGCTGAGTACTTTGCAAGAGGCAAAAACAATATGAGCAGCGTCGCTTGGCAAGCGTATGTTTGCATTCCGTCGTTACAAAGCGAGTCCTGCGGTGTGTCACTCGGATGTTCTGGTCGCAAACGCTTGTTGGATCTGAGTGGTGGCGTTGAGTACTTACTTACACAATGGTTATTACAGTATTTCAGAGACAGCTCTCAAGGAAGTCCAGCGATCGTGCATATGCCTCAGGCACCCCATCCGCCTCCGCCTTAAGGTCGATCGTCAGTAGTCCGTGCTCCGCACCCGGCACCGGAATCAACTCGTTCTTGATCCCAGCCTCATCTAACAGCTTCTTCAAATGTTCGCTGTCGCTCAGGGGCACCGCGGAGTCTTCCGTGCCGTGCACCGAAATCGTCGGCGGGAGCTCATGCGCGCGTATGAGCGGGAACAATACGCGGTCGCGGTCGTCCAGCGCGGCGACACGCGCGTCGAGCGTCGGGAGCTGCGCCAGTGCGCGACCAAAGCCCGGACGGCCCGTGAGGTAGTCCGTGGCGAGCCCGTTCTGGGTCTTGTGCATCGTGAGATGGTGTCGGCCGTCCGCGCAGGTGAAGGAGGGTGCGCGCACGGCGGACTCTGCGCACGGCGTCGCGTTCGCGAGGAGCGAGTCGAGCCCGGGGAAGGAAGCGCGGAAGCCGCCGAAGAACCGGATACCGCCCGAGCGGCCGAGGAGTTGGTGTGGCGCGAGGAGGTCGACCATACCGAAGAGGTTGAGGACGGCTTTCGGTTTGGGCGAGGCGTGAAGCGCGTATTGGAGCGCCATGTAAGAGCCTGCGGAGCCGCCGGATACGAGTGTCGCGCCGGAGGGGGTGAGGCCCGCAGGGAGCGCGGCGCGGAAGACGTCCGAGCTGAGGAACGAGGAGAGCGCGCGAATGTCGTCTAACTCGTCGTGCCCTGTGCAGGGGACCAGAAGGCGGTAGTCGGCGGAGACGAAAATCCACCTGCGCGCAAGGGAAGCGTCTGAGGGCGGATTATGAGATCATAGACGTTCTCGTGGGCTTTGGGGATATCAAGACTCACCGAGGAGCCAGGTGGGTAGCAGGTCATCATCACGCGAACCACTGGTGAGGCCGCCACCATGATACCAGAGGACAATCGGCGCCTCGCCCGTCGTTTCTGGGACATAAACGTCAATCTTGATCTCCAGGTCACCGACGCGCGAGTAGATGAGCGTTTTGGGCGATGGAGACATTGGCGCGGTCCTCAGGTGAAGATGGGGATGAAAAGACACTAGGTTGCTGGCCCCCACGTTGATGTTTTCCAGGGCTTAAGACTACGTCTCTGGACGCGCTACCCCAGGCTTCTCCCGTGGTCGTTCAATAAGCATGAGTCGAATGTTGAAATTATGGTCAAATCATGCATGCGTAAAGCGCGCCTGCGAGTAGGACGTGGCATGTCGCCGTCGCACGCGTCCTGAGTCAATCCAGTCGGTGCCGAAGCTGAGTTCTTTTACCACAGAAGTGGGAAGTGTTTCAGTCTGCTTTTGATATGATTAGACACCTCAGCCAGTAGGAGTGGTGCATATGGGCTTTAAGTACCAATATTCCACTCAGTTTTGTAAACAGGAGGGAAACGAGTTCTGTTGTGTGTGAACTCGAGATGATACTAGTAGGGTGGTCTGCGTCCAGGGGTAGGCAGAGGTGGTGAGTTGCGGTATGATGACTCATCCGTACTCCCGTCCTTTGTCACAGACCTGAGCAAACCCAAAGTCGCGTCCTGTTCCTTCCCATCGCGATTATCTATCCTATATGCCGCCGGGGTTTTGCATATACTACACATACCTCCGCTAGTGTACAAGAATATGCGCTGGTATCGAACTCCTCAACATCATACATGGCCTCCTTCCCTCCATGACCTGGTTGAGGTTTGCCCGAAACTACACCAAGGTCGACCAGGCTACCTCCAGGGATGACATTGGATGACCGTTTCCGAGCAAAGCATCGCATTGTGCCGAACCTCCTCCACATACCCGGAGGACGAAGACGACGAGATCGACCTCGAGGAAGGCCAACGTCGTTTTGACCATCCGCATTCTTTACACAAGCTAGAGGGGATCGAATTTGTGGCAGTACTGTACGCGCGCACAGGATTGAGACCGACTCCTGCAGACGATCTCAGCTACGACTCGGAGGACGAGGATGATGCGACCCCTATCTTCTCCCCCTACTTCTCCCCGGTACCGCCGAAGACTTACTCGGTGCCTGGTAGATGGGAGTGGCTTTCCAGATCAATTTGTTCCGTTGAGGGCGCCCAGAAACTCGACGATCATATCCGTCGGTTTTGTATCTCCATGAACGCATCACCTCGCGGATGCGGGCGTTCCCGAGGCTGGCATTCCCCATTCGTAGTGGTCCGCTGGATCTGCTCCGGACGTCGGTTTTCTTGACCCTGATCTACCAGGCACATCGCCGCGTCCACCGCACAGCGTTGATCGGCGGCATTTCTTTGCATCTTCAAAAAACGACGGCTCCCTGCTTTGGACAGGAAAAACACTCACTGCTCGCGGAGTCAGGAGCTTGGACGCTTGGAAGTCCCGCTCTCTCGCTCCATGCGGTCTAGACTGTTCAGCTTTAGGAGCGCTACCTCTGGGCGAATTTCGTTTGCTGTCGACCGCGTCATGGACGACGAGAACGTATAAAGAGCTCATCCCTCTACTGACAGTCTTCAGTCGACTAGCCTTGACCTCCAGCCACATCAGCGACCACCCAACGACACCTCTTCACACTTACAATGAAGTCGGCATTTGCTCTTTCGATGTTCCTCGCCATCGTGGCTTCCGTCTCGGCTGGCGCTGTCGGCACCCCCACCAACGCTGAGCTTCTCAAGCGCGGCCTGCCGCCCCGTGCTCCTCGCAAGCTCTACGCCCCTACCCGTGTCTCCGGTACGCAATGAGTCAGGTGAAGACTTCGGATCTCGCTGACGGTCGTTTGTGCAGCTGCCAAGAGGCAATCTCCTTCGGGCGTCGTGACGGCCACGGCCGATACATGCACCACCGGTCAACTCCTTTGCTGCAACGAGCTTACTCCTGTTAGTCACAATCTTCCGCGATCGACGCCTGTATTGATGCTTCTACAGGCTGATAGCACTGATGCTACCAATGCTCTCGCGTCCATCGACGTCACTTTGACGTCTTCCCAAGATGTCGGCCTTGGGTGCACCGCGCTCACCACCGACGGTACTTGTGATAACACTCCCGCGTGCTGTGACGGTACACTCGTACGTGATCCCCTCGAATTGTGCAAACTATGATTGACATTGTTCACAGAACGACGGAGTCGTTTCCATCGGTTGCACCGCTGTCACGCTTGGAGGTTGAAAATAGATCATACTTCCCTCCATCACATTGGAGGGGTATAGATTTCATCCAAATTCACGATGATACGTCTTTCCCCTCGATATTTGTAACACTAGCAGTTCACGCCTTTCGTGTAATTAGTTGCTGTTCCCAATGTCCCTTTCCTAAACCATGCAGAACCATCCATCCCTTTTTCCCTCCATAATCTTTCATTGCACGAGCCATGTAAATCCCTGTCCATGAGAAGTCTTAGCCGACTACTGCTACATAACGCCAGACAATTCATGAATGACACCCTCGCATGAACTCATCAGTGAATTTGAATATCGATCAGCAAATTCCAAGATCCGTTCCGAGAAACCGCTTCTTTACCCCGCATTTCCTTCGAGCCTTGATCTGCACCTCACATCCGCTCTACTAGTTAACCCGACGCTACTATTGCCTGGATAGTTTAGATGCTTCTTTGTCGTAGACTCCGGCCACACGTATGCTGGCGATACGGGCGGGTCGCAGGATGTTCCTCAAACTTCAGCTGCTCCGCGCCATACCTTAGCTCACGCAAGGTTCTTCAGAAATTCAAGCTCGCCGACATCGGTGAAGGGATCACGGAGTGCGAGATTGTGAAGTGGTGCGAGCTCTATCTTTGTAGAACATGTTTGATACACGGATGGCTCATCATCAACATGCAGGAACCTGAAGCCCCCTGCGACAGTGCAGGCTTTTGATCAACTATGCGAAGTGCAGTCGGACAAAGCCAGCGTGGAGATCACCTCGCCTTTCGACGGTGTATTGAAGGAGCTCCTTGTCGAAGAAGGCGCGGTGGCCAAAGTGGGCGAAGGACTCTGCATCATCGAAGTAGAAGAAGAGGAGGATTCCACGCCTGAACCTGGACTGGCCAAGGATTCTTCAAGTGCGACTTCACTATCACACGTACAATATGAAGGGCTTGCGACTCCAGAAGAGAAGTCAACCGCCACTCACGAAACGCCGTCCTTTAGTCCAGCGGAATCCTTCCCTCGTCGACGGCACCCGCTCGATCCCAACTATGTTCCTGATCACTCCCAGCAACCACCTAGCAGACGACGCCCTCCTGCGAACAGGTCAGAGGTACTGGCGACGCCCGCTATGCGACACCTTGCGCGTAGACTTGGGGTTGATCTCACCGAGCTTGCTCCTGGGAGCGGGCGGGACGGTCGCATCGAACGGTCGGACATCGACGCTCACTTAGCACGAGCGTCCGCGTCACCTAGTACGGGAGCTGCACCGAAGAAGGGAGAGGATACAATTGTTGAACTTGGTCGGACGCGGTGGGGAATGTGGAAAGCGATGGAGAAGGTACGATTCGTGCGCCTTGTATGCCCGTTTGTCATCGACTCGATCTGACCCTACTTCCAGAGCTTGTACATTCCTCATTTCGGGTACGTCGGAGGTTTGCACCCTTGAACCTGCAATCTGATGTTCAAATCATAGGTACTCCACGACGCTTGACATCACTCGGTTACACAGTTTGCTGCCGTTGCTTAACGCCAGCATACCAGAATATTACCTGCCTCTCTCGTCCACACCTTCACGACCTCCGCTGGTCTCGCCAAACGCTTTTTATGCTGCCTCTCCAATACCACAGACACCAGAGACAGCTCGTTACGCACGATTAACCTACCTCCCGGTGTTCCTGAAGACACTTTCTCGTGCAATGATGGAATGGCCCCTCTTTCGTTCATCCATTACTCCAGCTGGCCCCGATGACCCGTCGTCCTCGAAGAGGACCATGACGCTGAGACCAAGCTCCGACATCTCCCTGGCCCTTTCCACCCCGACGGGATTGTACACACCGACCCTTACTGGTGTAGAGTCCTCATCCGTGTACGATATTGCGTCTCGTGTGGCGCACATTTCCCATCTCGGCCGCCAAGTCCCATGCGCGCTCACGCCCAAGGAAATGCCAAAGCGAGGGGGTACGATCACGGTTTCCAATGTAGGCGCCATCGGGCAAGGCGACTTCGCTTCCCCCGTCCTTGTTCCCGGTGGGGGCGTCGCTATCGTGGCAATCGGTCGAGCTAAATGGGTATGGGATGTGAATAGCGGAGATGGGAGTGGCGAAAGAAGGCTCAAGGTCGGCGTAAGCTGGAGCGCGGACCATAGAGTGGTGGAAGGCGCCGAGCTGGCCGCGTTTGTGGAGTGCTGGAGGGGATGGGTTGAGACGCCGGACAGGCTCATTGCAGATGCAGTGTGAGGCGGCGCTGTTGGTTGCGAGTGCCATGCGAGTGCCATTGTAATCTGTTTAATCTGCCGCAATTGTAATGTATCATTTCCGGGCCACGATCGCAAAGAGGGAATCAACCTGCACGCAATGATACAATTGCTAAGTAGCGAAAATCACAGCGGATATAGATAGCGAAATCAGCGCCGTCAACCGCTTGCAACCACGAACACCCCAATCGGCGACGCCCTCCATCCCTGGCGCGCATCCAACCTTCGCCACCCTGGCGGCAGCCGCTGATCCACATCCGTTGCCATATGAGCATCGGCGCCGGTAGCTTCAAGACTGGCGGCATCCTGAGCAGACGATCCCTCGTCGGCCACAATATCTCCAGAAAGCCGAGACGCGTCCGTAACAGCCAACAATACATTCAATCTTGACTGCATAGTAGCGACGTCGGTTGAGGTCCACTATGATGAGATGCGTCAGCAAGCTGGTATCGAAACGTGCAACAGCCTATGATAGATAATCAGGAAAAAAGGCAATATACGTTGTCCGCTTATTTCGCCGAAAGGAGAAATCGGTACAGGTCTGTAAATGTTCTCATCATAATAGAAAACCCTAGGTCCCGGAGACGAAGGGAGGAAGTCTCAAAGAGCGACTGCAACGAACCTCGGACGAAAGATCGGACTGTACTCTGGTGAGGGCCATCAAAGGCTTCACGGCCTCCGATAACCGGTGGTCAGCGTTTAGGAGGTGCTCGAGGAGAACAGTTGCCCTATCGATGATGTCAGTCTGGGTATGCCCTTGAGCTGATCAAGACGCTTACGCTTTACGGTTGGAAGAAACATCACCCTGTACTAAGAATCCCTTGGCAAGGCTGACGAGCGCATCTTCCCGCAGTGTGGCGGAGCCATCCTCGCCATCGTTCCCGTGCCGTTCGATCAACCAAGCCGCCCATCGCGCTAACATAGCAAGATACGAGGCATCAGGGATAATTGCATCCGTGTCAGTGGAATCTGCAAGCTCTCCGCGAAGGAGTATATCGATGATGCGTGACACGAGCACGGAAGGCAACGCGGGATGAAGCGGCTGCAAGTAATTGAGAAGCGGCGTCCACAGCGCGACAGAGGACGCCGGCGGTTCGAACTTGTCTTTCGGAAGTAGCCGTTTTCTACGAGAATAATTCGTGAGTTAACATTGACACTCGGGGCACCGCTGTGAAGGAACCGACTTCTTTGATAACGGAACTAGGAAGCCCTTTTCAAGGAGATTGTCGCACAGACTCTCGAGAGCCCACTTTTCCGTGTAATCAACTGAGTCGTCGGGGTCCGTCTGGTCACTTCGGCTCATATCCCAAGAGACGTCGCCCGAGGAAGCCCGGGCAGCAAGCTTGGCCTCGCCCAACCACCGTTCGATATTCCGCAGGACGATCGTGATCTGCCCCTGAAAGCGCAGAGCGACAGAGGCATCTCGCGTAGTTATCTTCAATAAGGATTTGTACTGCTTCAGCAAGGGTTGCACAGGGTGGAGGGTCGGGGTCGACTGGTCCGCCGTCGAAGGGTTGAGAATGGGTAGGAAGTAGTTATGTAGCAGCCACGACATAGACTACGCGATTGATGTTATCAGGAGATCCCCCATGGTCTGGGCAAGAACACAAACCTGACGCGCGCCCTCGCGAAGGACTTCTATACTTGGCAACTCTTCGTGCGTAGCAGCATGACGGAGCTCGACCAACCACGCGGGTAGTCCTAGCTGCGCTGCGATGCTTGCGATCGATCGCGCATACGCCCCGAGTTGGAGCGGGTCGACCAAGCCATTCACGAGGCGAATCAGAGTGGCCGAATACGCCTGTCGCAAGAAAAGCGACGACCGCGAAGACGTCGAAGGCGAGTTGTCTTCGACGACAACGCTCAATATGGCGAGAGTCGATTCCAACGCATGGGGGAGAGGTGTGATGGCTTTCCATGCAGATAACTAAGACTAAGCTGCATGAGCACACAAGGAGGCAGGACATAAATTTCTATCCAATCTCACTCTCTGTATTGCACGGATTTTCGTGTCGATGTCATTCTCGTCAGCGTAAATCCAGGAGCAGACTTCGTCTACTTCAGCCAGCGAGGACCACGGCACTCGGCGTGGTAGCTTCATTGCAGGGACGAGGTGGACGTTATGCAACAAAGAGAAAAAAATTCACGAGACGGAACACAGCCATAGCGAAGGAATCAGCCTCGGCAATTTCCGGCAGCGGGCTACACCCCGACTTTAGTTTAAGAAATGAATGGAACTCCCTCCCAGTCGTCTATTAGCGAAACCAGAGCATGGATACATGCATCAAGTCAGAAGGTAAGACCGGGGGAAAATGCTGATTGTAACGCGCGACGAAGTTGTAACGCCCCGGCACTCCGCGCGCCCGCACACGGGTTGTTCGCCAACCCAACGCCCGGTGGCGGTGCGGTGGGCTCTTATCTCCCACCTCGACGACCTCGACGACTCCCCCTCCTTGGCCCTCGACGCCGGATCACGACGCCAGCCCCTCTCTGTCACGTCGGCACCCCCTATTCACCAGGATCGCAACTACGGATCTCGGCCTCGACCACGACTGCACGCGGAGGCGATAGGGTCAATACGGCCCAGGGACGGGAGGAGAGATGATCGAGGACGTTCGGACATAGCGGCGGATGGTCGCGCACGGGCCTGCTCAGCGACGGTATATCTTAGCTTTGACATCGTGTACTGTACCTTTTAGCACAGGCTCACCCCAGCGTATACACGAACTGACCGCCATCTGCGACCGAACACACCGACCGAAACCACCGTAGCGATCACCCGGCCTTCAAGCCTATCCATCAAACTCTGTTCCGTATCTCT
>NW_006767433.1:1118558-1126125 GCF_000264995.1 Punctularia strigosozonata HHB-11173 SS5
TCTCGGCCTCGACCACGACTGCACGCGGAGGCGATAGGGTCAATACGGCCCAGGGACGGGAGGAGAGATGATCGAGGACGTTCGGACATAGCGGCGGATGGTCGCGCACGGGCCTGCTCAGCGACGGTATATCTTAGCTTTGACATCGTGTACTGTACCTTTTAGCACAGGCTCACCCCAGCGTATACACGAACTGACCGCCATCTGCGACCGAACACACCGACCGAAACCACCGTAGCGATCACCCGGCCTTCAAGCCTATCCATCAAACTCTGTTCCGTATCTCTGTCTATTTACCTTACTATCTACTATCTCGGCAGCCTCTGCGGCGCCTCGACGACTCGCGCACATCTATCTTCGCGTCGCCCAGCCCCACCGGCTTCGCACCTCATACAACTGGAGCCCACCGCGAGGGTTTTCGAGCTCACAAGCCGCCGATCTTTCCAATCTATTCTTCAACACGTCTCGACCTCGGGACAGCCGGGGACGCTTCATCCCTCGGCGGCCACCATCTCCGACACTCTCTCGATTATCTTCACCGTCGAGCTCACCGACACCGACACTCTCTCGCCGACTATCTCTTCAGGAAGAACTTCAGGCTGCGGCGCAGAACTCGTCCTTTCCGCCACACCCCTCTATTCTCAGCAATCCCCTTCTAGTCCCGACTACTATGGCAGCAGCTACGCCTATGCCAGCCCGGCACGATCGGAGTGCTCCGACCTTCAAAACTCCCAACGATCTCCCTGGCTACATCGACGAGCTCGAACGGCTCTTCGTCGAGCACGGCGTCACGGACAACCGCGATAAGGTCAACGCATCGCTTCGGTACCTCCCGCACCTCGAGACCCGAGTCTGGAAGTCGGTCAAAGCCTACAAGGACCAGACGAAGACGTGGGACGAGTTCAAGGCGGACGTCATCAAGCTCTACCCCGGCTCCGCGATGGAAGGCCAGACGACCCGCGGCGACCTCGATACGCTTGTCAAAGCTCGCGCAGCCTCGCCTATCACAACGCGGGCAGAGCTTGGTGCATTCAACCGGCAATTCAAGGTCCTCGCCGACGATCTTCTCGAGAAGCACGGCGGTAAGGTCTTCTCAGACAACGAGGCCAACGCAGCATATCTGCAAGCCTTTGCGCCCGGCGAGCTTCGAAAAATTTTGATTATGCGGCTTACGCTCACTCTCCCGGACCATGACAGCGAGCTTGCGTACGATCGCGAGAAAGTCTTTGCGGAGGCGGACGCCATCCTCTCGGGGCATCGCGGTGCCGCTTCGCTCCTCGAGCCGTCCGGCTTTGCGACCTCGGTCAAGGAGGAAGAGTCCCCGGCGGCCCTCAAGGCGCAAGCTTCAGCCCTCGACTCACGCATGGCATCACTCGAATCGATGTTCTCGACGTTCATGGCCACCCTCATCCCGGGATCATCGTCGACAGCACCGGCCATCAACACTCGATCAGCTGCGCCAGCACCCTTGGCCGGAACCGGTAACTGCCACTTCTGCGGTGGTCCCTGTTTCATCAGGAACTGTCCCGAAGTCGCTCGCTACATTCAACTCGGACTGCTCTCGCGCGGCGCGGATGGCCGACTCGTTCTTCCCGGCGGCGCGTATATCCCAGGCAGCCGCGGCAACCCGAATGCGCTCATGAAGGACCGCGTCGACGAGTGGCATCGTGCTCACCCGGGTCAGACAGCTCCTCCCCCACGCGACAACTCCACCCCAGCACCGCGCGATCAGCCGCCTCACATTACAAGCAACTTCATCGCGTTTTCGGCACCTTGCGCCGGCACCACGGCTTCGGGGTTCCTGCTCGAATCTACGCCGGCTTTAACGACATCCTCGGCGCGCATTGTCGAGCTTGAAGAAGATGACACTGACCCTATTCAACAGTATCTGCACGGGCAGCTTCGGTCATGCGCCCCTGGCGATCCTCGTATCCAAGTGTTTGAGGCTCAGCTTAGCGAGCGTCGTGCAAAAGTCGCTGAGGGGGTCGAGAAGGTTCGGACATCAGCCCGCGCAAGTAAAGGCAGGCCCGCGGTTCGGTTTGCCGACGAGCAGCATGCAGGACGTGCCAACGACGACGTCCGAAACCGACCAGCGCCGGTGCCGTTTCGCGAAAGTACACCCGAACGTGAGCCTTCACCGCCCCCCGCGCCTCTCCGTTCGGCAGCGCCAGCCTCGCCCTCGCTATCACCGGTCTCGCGTCCTGCGCAAATCCCTGCCGCGACCGCAGCCCCTGGGCCCCGTCCTCCCGCTACCGCATCCCAGGGCCCACGCATCATCTACCCACCGAAGGCTCCCCGCCTCGCCGGTCACCCGGGAACCCGCAATGTCGCGCCGGTCGAAGAAGGCCTAGCCATGGACAAGCTCGTCGACAATTTCCTTGACGCTCCGCTGTCGAACGTTACTGGCCGCCAGCTCCTCGGTGCCTCGTACGCCGCACGCCGCGAACTCGCAGCTCGCATCACCCCACGCAAGGTACCAACCGATGGCGATGTCTCCGCGACGGCCCTATTCTCGTCCGGCCCGCCGCCGTCACTCGCGTTCAAATGCGACGACTGCGGCGATACTCATGATCACACATCGGCGCGCCAGCTCCAAAAGCTTCGCGTCCTGCGCCCACTTATCTCAGGCCAGATCGAGGCGGAATGCGTTATCGACTCCGGGTCCGAGGGGGTCATGATGCGTAAGGATGTCTGGGCGGCAACCGGATTGCCTCTTTTTCTCGACGATGCGATCAGCATCACCGCAGCTAATTCGACTACGACACGAACGCTCGGTGGTCTCCGCAACGTCCTCTTCAACATCGGCGGGATGGAAGTCTACCTCCAGGTCCAGGTCATCGACGACGCGCCGTGGGAGGTATTACTCGGGCGGTCATTCTTTACCCACACAGCTTGCGAAACAAAGGACCTACCTGACGGCTCGTCGACGCTGACGCTCACACACCCGGAAACAGGCGAACGTGTTCTAGTTCCGACACTCGAGCGCCCATCCCGCCACTCGCCTCGCAAGGGTTTTCCCTGAGCGTCAATGACTCGGAGCCATACCGTCGAGACGTTCTGCATCCCTGTATACCCGTCTGTCGTCCCTGTTCTCCCGATCGATTTCACTCATTCCGCTTTGGGTCCCTTATCAGTACTCCTGCCAACCTAATCAAACGCTATATCTGCCAGGTCTCACCCGTACCCGCTTCGGCATCTTCTTCTCACCACCTCACTTCTCGTCTCCCTCACCATGCTGCGTGTGCGAGCCAAGCCTTATACACGATACCGCCGCCGGCACATCCTCCTCCAGCGTCCGCGCTTATCTCTCCCTCTACGTTCTCATTCTTCGGCGACTCTCTGTACCCTTGTCTTACCCAACATGTTACACCAGACAGCGACATCAAGTTTTCGCACCGCGCCTCGGTTTTCGACCTCGAGCTGTTCAGCTTCGTCTCGTGTCCATTTATCGACACGGACACTTCCGTTTTCGGCGCGAAATACAAGAAGGTTGCGAAGCGCACCTTTCCCATCTCGTCGACTACGCCCGAGGAATTTCGCATTGTCCGCCGCTACCCGCCCGATATCCTATCAAACATGAAGCCGCTCCCGACCTCTCCCCCTCCGTTCTCGCCTGGCGTCCGCTATACCGAGGAACGCATGCGCGCCCAGAAGATTGACCCAGGCGGCTTCCTCCTCCCGAGCGAGGTCGACCTTGCGCACTGGATTCTCCGCGAGAACGAAGGCGCGCTTGCCTGGGACGAACTCGAAAAGGGCTCGTTTTCGGACAGGTGGTTCGACCCCGTCAAGATCCCGACCGTCAAGCACCTTCCCTGGGTGCTCAAGAACATCCCGCTCCCGCCGGGGATCCGTGATCGCGTCATCGAGATCATCAAGTCGAAGATCGCTTCCGGGACCTACGAACCCTCCAACTCGTCGTACCGCTCGGCGTGGTTCTGCGTACTCAAAAAGGATGGCACATCGCTCCGGCTCGTCCACGATCTGCAACCGCTCAACGCCGTCACCATTCGTGATGCCGCCGTCCCGCCGAACATGGATCAAATGGCCGAGGATTTCGCTTGCCGCGCATGCTACGGCGTGCTTGACCTCTTCGTTGCCTTTGACCAGCGCTCGCTAGATTCCCGCTCACGCGACTATACCACCTTTCAGACGCCACTCGGGACCTTCCGACTGACCTCGATTCCGATGGGCTACACCAACGCGGCGCAAATCATGCAGGGCGACGTGACGTTCATTCTTCAAGACGAGATCCCGGAATTCACCACACCGTATATCGACGACGTACCTGTCAAGGGGCCCCGTACGCGCTACGAACTTCCGGACGGCTCGTTCGAGACCATACCCGAAAACTCAGGTATCCGCCGCTTCGTCTTCGAACATCTGACAACCATGCATAGGATTCTCCATCGCATGGGAGCCTTCGGCGGGACCTTCTCCGGCCTGAAGTCCACCCTATGTGCTCCACAAGTCGAACTCGTCGGCAATCTTTGCTCGTACGACGGTCGAATACCTGACCAATCTCGCATTCGCGCCATCACCGATTGGCCGCCTTGCTCCTCGCTCACTGACGTTCGCTCATTCCTTGGTACCTGCGGCGTCATGCGGGTTTTCATCAAAGACTTCGCCCGCATTGCCCGGCCGCTCGTCCGTCTTACTCGCAAGGACTCGGCATTCGAGTGGGGCACCGATCAGCAAGGTTCGATGGACGCGCTGAAACGCGCTTTTGCAACGTCGGCCGCGCTGCGGCCCATCGACTACTCGTGCGACCGGGAAGTTTATCTCTCTGTTGATTCTTCCATCATCGCGGTCGGTTACGTCCTTTCTCAGCTCGGTACAGACGGACGACGCTACCCTGCACGGTTTGGGTCCATCCCTTGGAACGAGCGCGAGTCGCGCTATAGCCAGCCGAAGATCGAGTTATACGGCCTTTTCCGCGCGCTGCACGAAGAGCGAATTCACCTCGTCGGCATCCGGCACCTCGTCGTTGAAGTTGACGCCTCCAGCATCAGGGGAATGCTCAACAATCCCGACCTCCAGCCGAACGCCACGATCAACCGCTGGATCGCCGCAATCAAGCTCTTCGACTTCCAACTCGTCCACGTTCCCGCTACCTCCCACAGAGGACCCGACGGCCTCTCACGGCGCCTTCCTGCTTCACACGAGTCTCTGGACACCGCTGACGCTGCAAACGAGTGGATCGACCATGCCTACGGATTCTACACTCACCACCGCTCACTAACTCCAGTCTGCGCACCACCTACCGCTTGCGCTTTCGCAGTCGACGGTACCTTCGAATCGGCCGTACAACTCGCTTCGCCGCTGCTGCCTCTACCACCACGAGATGACAAGGCCTCCGCCGCCGATGCTCGCGTTCGGCTTGTCGACACGTACCTCCGCAATCCGCTAGCACCCTTGCCCGTTGAACCCGGTCAGCTCCAAGGTTTCGTGCGGTACGCCCACGACTTCTTCCTCTTTGACGACCGGCTTTGGCGACGCAGCACCGATGGTGCGCACCAACTCGTCATCTTCGAGCCGACCCGCCGTCTGTCGCTACTACAGCAAGCGCACGACGCACTTGGCCACAAGGGCAAGTTCGCCACTCGGCGGCACCTCCTGCTTCGGTTTTGGTGGCCGCACCTCGATACCGACGTCAATTGGTTTGACGACACCTGCCTCGAATGCCAACGCCGCCGAACTCACCACGTCACGATTCCGCCGACGGTCGCGTACCCCGCGCCGCTCTTTCGCAAGATTTACTGCGATACGATGCACATGCCACCCGCGAATAAGTACAAGTACATTGTACACGGCCGCTGCTCCCTCACCGGTTGGCCGGAGTGGCGCGCGCTTCGCGTCGAGAACGCTGAACAGATTGGTCGATGGCTTTTCGAGGATGTCCTCTGCCGGTGGGGCGGCGTTGAGGAGATCGTGACTGACAACGGCCCCCAGTTCGTCGCCGCGACCGCCTGGCTTGCAAGCAAGTACGGCGTCCACCGCATCCGGATTTCGCCCTACAACTCACGCGCCAACCTCGTCGAACGCCGGCACTTCGATGTCCGGGAAGCCATCGTCAAGACAGCCGGGGAGGATGTCGCCCACTGGTATAAGTACGCGCACCACGTCTTTTGGGCTGAACGTGTTACAGTACAGCGAGCAACGGGTCATTCACCCTTCTACATGGCCCACGGTGTCGAACCCGTCCTACCCTTCGACCTCGAGGAAGCCACATGGCTCGTCAACTACCCCACAGACGCCCCGCCGGCTTCCACTACCGACCTCCTTGCCGCCCGCGCTCGTGCTCTTCAAAAGCGCGACACCGATCTTGAAGGGCTGCGCGACCGCGTCTTCGCCTCGCGTGTCGCATCGACCACCCGCTCCGTCACTCGCAACGCGGCCAAGATTGTCGACCACGACTTCCAACCCGGCGACCTCGTCCTCGTCCGCAACTCCGACAACGACAAGAACCTCTCGGGGAAAACCAACCCACGGTATCTTGGCCCAATGGTCGTCGTACGACGCAACACCGGCGGCGCCTACGCCCTCGCTGAGCTCGACGGCTCTCTCTCGCGTCTCCGCTACGCTGCCGCTCGCCTGGTACCTTACCGTGCCCGCTCCCGCATTGAAGTCGATATCTCACACCTCACCGGACTCTCCGTCAACGACCTCAACGCCGCCACGACAGACGACACCGTCGAGGAACTACCGCCCGACTTGGACACCTCGGCGACCAAACCTATATACCCGGCGCGCACGGACGACGTCTTCGCCGTTGCCGCCTCGCGTTCGCACACACAAATTTTTTCCTCACAACCGTTCGTCGGTTCTTGCTCTCCATATCCGTCTCACCCATCACTTCCTGGCTGTGCTCGTTCGGGCTCTCGCTGAGGGCGCTTCGGCACCCAATGATGCCGTCACTTGTGCATGGAGTGTGCCTTCCAGCCCTCGCACTGACACCCGTTCGTCATCATGCCCTCCCAGAACCAGGTCTCATTCTATTCTCCTACCGTACATCACAATGCCCCGCCGCCCCCGCCGCCTCTGCCGTCGCCGTCGCCCGGTACTCCTGCCTCATCTCCGCACCCCGTAGTGACCCAGGAGGGTCACTATCTCCTTGTTGGGGGGAGATGTAACGCCCCGGCACTCCGCGCGCCCGCACACGGGTTGTTCGCCAACCCAACGCCCGGTGGCGGTGCGGTGGGCTCTTATCTCCCACCTCGACGACCTCGACGACTCCCCCTCCTTGGCCCTCGACGCCGGATCACGACGCCAGCCCCTCTCTGTCACGTCGGCACCCCCTATTCACCAGGATCGCAACTACGGATCTCGGCCTCGACCACGACTGCACGCGGAGGCGATAGGGTCAATACGGCCCAGGGACGGGAGGAGAGATGATCGAGGACGTTCGGACATAGCGGCGGATGGTCGCGCACGGGCCTGCTCAGCGACGGTATATCTTAGCTTTGACATCGTGTACTGTACCTTTTAGCACAGGCTCACCCCAGCGTATACACAAACTGACCGCCATCTGCGACCGAACACACCGACCGAAACCACCGTAGCGATCACC
>NW_006767433.1:1126943-1132717 GCF_000264995.1 Punctularia strigosozonata HHB-11173 SS5
TCGACCACGACTGCACGCGGGAGGCGAATAAGGGTCAATACCGGCCCCAGGGACGGGAAGGAGAAGATGATCGAGGACGTTCGGGACATAGCGGCGGATGGTCGCGCACGGGGCCTGCTCAGCGACGGTATATCTTAGCTTTGACATCCGTGTACTGTACCTTTTTAGCACAGGCTCACCCCAGCGTATACACGAAACTGACCGCCATCTGCGACCGAACACACCGACCGAAACCACCGTAGCGATCACCCGGCCTTCAAGCCTATCCATCAAACTCTGTTCCGTATCTCTGTCTATTTACCTTACTATCTACTATCTCGGCAGCCTCTGCGGCGCCTCGACGACTCGCGCACATCTATCTTCGCGTCGCCCAGCCCCACCGGCTTCGCACCTCATACAACAGGCTCACCCCAGCGTATACACGAACTGACCGCCATCTGCGACCGAACACACCGACCGAAACCACCGTAGCGATCACCCGGCCTTCAAGCCTATCCATCAAACTCTGTTCCGTATCTCTGTCTATTTACCTTACTATCTACTATCTCGGCAGCCTCTGCGGCGCCTCGACGACTCGCGCACATCTATCTTCGCGTCGCCCAGCCCCACCGGCTTCGCACCTCATACAGAAGTGCTTGAGCACGATCTAATTACCGAGTGCAGGAATGGAGAAATGACAGACAAACACGACAGCTACCCGGACGCTGGTCAGTATTTTCCTTTGTAGGTGACGACAATGGGGCGTACGTCTGAGCGTGAAGACACGCCTCGTCATGGCGGCGGAGGGCATCCACGGACTTCGAGGAGGTCGGGAGAGTCTCTTCGCCCGCTACAGAGAACCACGTCAGCATAATTATCCTCTCGGTGACGTATAGTGCATAGTAAGCTCACGGATTGCATCCACCGGAAATACCGATGGGTTCGCGTTTAGGTATCGCGCTTGCGGCCGCTAAGCTAGTTCTGGGAGATTCGTATGGGTTGTTTGTCAAACAAGTCGAAATAAGTATGGGACGTTTATATTCTGCACGTACTGAATGAGCGCGACAGCGAACACAGTCAGGAGGATAAATTTTACTCTGGGCATGTCGGGGGCGAGAGGTATGTTAGCTCGTGCGAGAACTCCCCGCTCATGTGTAAATACTTCCGTGGCGGGCACATCTGATGGGTGATGGTATATTCGTTGCGCTGTGTGCGTTTCCGGTCATTTACTTCTGACCAGGGAGCCTGAGGAGAGTACGCATGGGAACACAGATGGCGCGGGATATAGTGCCCCGAGTGATGGCACTAAATGCCGAGGCCGTTCAGGCGCGTTCAACGTTCAACGTTCGAATGGCTGTTGCATGGCCGTGCCAAACAGATCGGGTCGTGATGTTATGTTGAATGTTGCCAGTTTGAGCGGTTGCTCCCTCCTTGAAAGAAGGAATTAGAAGAGAGCAAGTACATGGTCTGGAAGGTCTGCGTCCCAGTCAAACATCGCTGCATACTTGTCTCGCTCGTCGCAGCGGGGATGTTGAGTTGAAGCTGAAGGGGCAGGTAAACAAGGCGCTCTCCCGCGATCGCACGCACCTATAGCCAGACCATGGGGAGCAACCACTATATACACATCACATACGTACAATTCCATTGATCTGCATGGCGTAGTGTACAAAGGGCATAGCGAGACGACGAGCGGTGGTTGCACAAGGGATTTCCTCTTCCTGCTAATTATACAGTCAAACCTTCCAGCGGAGCATACGGGCACAGACAACAGCAATAGTTACCGAAGTTCAAGGCAGTCGCAAGTCAGCTCCAGCTCAAGCGTCGAGGAGCTCCCGCGGCATGTCCGCGAACGCCGCCATGCCCACCCCAAGCAAGCCCAGTTGTACGACACACGCCCCCGCCTGGCGATACACCTGCTCCAGCGCCGGGATCGCCGGGCGCCCCTGCGATTCTGCACGTTCAACCCGCCATTAGCTCCAGCGCGATCGTCGTCACGAAGTAAGTAACGCACCAAGGACCGCCTTGTTCACCTCCGCCGCCAACGCCGCACGGCCCTCCGGCCCGGCGGTCTCCGCCACCGCCCGGTCCACACCACTCGCGAGCGGATCCTCGTACGCAACGACACCAAACGTGCGCTTCAGCAGCGCCTGCACCTCCTCCCGCGCGTCGTCCCTATGGTCCATGCGCAGCGTGCGCCCATAAGCGAGCGCGTCGCCAAGCGCAGCCGCATACGCGCGCTTCGCCTCCTCCAGCCCGCCCCTAGCGCCGTCCACACCGGCGACGGCGGAGGGCGTGGCCGACCCATGAGCGCTGTTCCCGCGTCCGTCGATGCGCACCGTGGATGAAAGCAGCGGCGCCGGCGATGGCTCATCCACCTCCATCGCGCCGAATCCATCCATCTTTCCCCCCGCGGGCCCCGCTCCGTCCGCCTCCGCCGGCCCCACATCCGCCTCCGCCTGCGCGCGCTTCACCGCCCGGAGCCGCTCCGCGACGGCGAGCATGAGCTCCACGAACCGGCGGCAACGCAATTTGAGCCGTACGAGCCCGCGCTGCTTCTCGAGCGCGCCAGGGCAGCGCGCCTCCAGCAGCCCCAGCGCCGTGTCGATCTCGCCGCGCGACACGGCCGACACGATCTGCGTCCGGAGCGCGATCTCCGGGTCGTCCGGCGGGGCCGAGGGCCCGTCCGCGTCGGCGTCGGACATCACGGCATCCGCGTCCTCCTGCTTGATCTCCAGCGCGCCCGCGCTGTCCCGCGAGCTGGAGAGCTGCGCCCTGAACGCGCGGGCAGCACCCACGAAGCCGTGATGTTCCAGATAGCCAAGGACGAGCGCATCCATCGGCGCCTTCAACGCCTCCTTCTCCGCCGCACGCTCCTCCGCGCTCGCGCCCAAACCGGGATTCGCCAAGTTGACCACGCTCTCCGGCCGGCCCGCAGCGCGCACGACCCACCGCCTCCTCGACGCCGCCCCTCGGTCCTCGCTCGCCCACACCTTCGTCTCGAGACCCTCCTCCTTCACGCTCTCCCCCTCCCCCGCCTCGATTTGCGGCACTACCAACGTCCGCCCGATCGTCGACCACGCCGCCTCCCGCGCCTGAGCCACGTGATCATCCACGTCGAACCGGAACGGCGCATGCCCGAAATTGGCGCGAACCGCCTCGCCCGCGTGGCGCAGGCCGACGGACGGGTAGAGCTCGACGGTGGGGTCGCGTCCGACGCCGTCGAACACCGCGCCGAGGAACGCGCCGTTCTTGGTGTAGAACGCGCGCTGGGTCGAAAAATCGATGCCGCAGCCGATGACGTCGCCCGCTGCAGGAAGAAGAAAGGGTGGAAATGTGAGAAAGTGCTAAGAAGGGCCCGTAAGGCGCGGGGGTAGATGCGTACTGCCGAATGTAGGCCCGTACTTCGTGCCACTCTTCTCGGCCGCGAAGGAATAGCCGTCATCGCCGTGGTAGCCCCACGACCGCTGTTCCCAGCCGGGCAAGCGCGACAGCCTAACTTCCGCCGCCGAAAAACCGATGGAAATATGTCTACAAACGAGGGCAGGCAGTCAGCGTTCTACGTCATCACACACGGAGTGCAGCACATGTAGTTTCCTGACCCTTTAGCGCCCTTAGATACGATCTCGACCTCAAAGTAATACACCCCGCACGCGGCAGGGATCGGATGATTCGTCCTCGCCGCCGCGGCGTCGCGCTCGCCGCTGCTCGAGGGGCCGTGGAAGCCGAGCTCGCGCCCGTCCGCGCTGATACTCAAGCTCGCGTGTCGATCCGTGTCCGACCATCTTGTGGGGAGGCGCAGCACGGGGGCGACCGCCTTCTCGACGACCTCGCCGCCTTCGACCCCGGCGGCGCGCGGGGCAATATAAACAGAATCGTCGTCCGAATCGGTGCTCGGCGTCGCCGTGCGGCGGGCGAAACGCGCGAAGGGCTGCTGATGCACGCGGCGCAAGCGGCTGCTGGGAGGCTGTGGGCTGGGGCTCAGGCTAAGTCGGGCGGAGGAGACGGCGGAGGCGGTGGGCCCCGACGAGGCGGATAGCGTGCCGTAGCGGCCGGCAGGGAGCGCGGGCGTGAGCTCCGTCTGAAGCAGGTGCCGCAGCGCGGAGTGCGACAGGTACGCGGGCGGGGGAAAAACGGAGGGCGTGGAGGCCGCACCGGAGGAGGCGGGGACGAGGGAGTACGGGCTCGTCGTCGTGCCTGAGCTGGTGTGCGCAAGAGAGGCAGAGGACGTGCGGCGCGGTGCCGTGCGCGGTGGGTTGACGCTGGCGCCAGAGGCACGGCGGATGCGGGACATTGCGTCAGAGGCCGCGTGCGAGCTAGACGTGAGGTTGGAGCCGCGGACGATGCGAGGCTGAAAAGATGACATGGGTTGCGCATAACCGTAGGAGGTGCGGGCGCTTGGGAGGTGCAGGCCGGCGGAGAAGAAGTCGGGCGCGAGTTCGACGGAGCCGCTTGTGCCGCTTGGACGACTCATATTGGGCTATCCAACAGTAGGGAAAGCAGTTGTGTAGATTGATTACGATCGCGGGGCAAGTCGTCAGGTCGTACGAGATGGAAGTGCGGGGTAAGGGTGAATGGTACGAGAACTGCTCAGGGTCGTGGTCACAGTGACGATGTTCAAACGTTCACACCACGAGTGCCCTTAAACCTTGTGAAATCCGGTCAGATGCTAGACCCTGCATGTGATCCAAGGACACTGCACTCACTATAGCCTGTAAACAGTGGATGTACGTGTGCGCAAGGGGCCGGTGGTGATGGTCCTGGTGCAACCCGCAGAATGACGGGTTGGAGGCTGATAAAGGGCCGATGGGCGGGATCTCGGACGACCCCAGGCTTTGTCTGTGCTGGAGTCTGGGGTCGAAGCAAACGGTCAAGGTTCAAGGAAACCCGAGAACGAGTTCGATTAGAGTAACGGCGCCCACTCACCGAGCAGCGCCGTCACGACCGGCATAGTGACCTACGGTGACGTCACGAAGGTAACGTGACATTCGTCACCGCCGTTGGGCTCTGACACAGCGGGAAATCTGGGGAAAACATATAACAAAGCTATTGTATAATAACTATGGTTGTTACTGACATATTTGCAGCTAAGCTGGTTTGAAGTTATGACAGATGTACCTTAGGGATGCAGATATATGTCAAAAATATGACTTCTTTCTCGGTCTCTTTGCTGTAAGTTTGACATCAGTTGGGTCAACTTAGCTCATAGCTTTTCTGAATCATTTCGTCAAGTATTTCTGATATACATACTTTGCCCAGATTCAGCCTGTTTCCCGCACTGTGAGATGGTAGCACGGTCTATGCCGTCTTGTTGTTGCGTGTTTCCCAGGGTCAGAGAACAGAGAACTTAAATTGACATATACAATTAAGCTAGAGCCGCGTGGTACTAGACTGATTAGATTGTTTGTAAGTTGGTGAGAAACGGGCGAATGCCCCCGAAGGGGGCGTTCCGGTCCGGGAATCTGTGCGGGGTGTGTGAGCCGCGATGGGCGGGCAGGGTTAAAACATGAGGAGTGGAGGGTGGGATGCAACCCTGAAAGTGAACCTCGCTTAGTTCCCGGACCCCAGAAATGAGGGGACTACAAATGGACGGCAGTCTGTCAGGTTCTAGCACCTTTACATACATGCTCCTCCGGCGCTATCCTCTTTTCGCTTGAGAGCGCTCTTTCTCCCCAATGTGACGCTGGAGCTCTGGTCCGCGGCGGTGTCTTCGCCGCGGCTCACAATTCTATAAGTGTCTCGAGGGTGACGTCCCCGCTCCTTCTCCTTCGCTCTTTTTTCTATGTCCTCCCACTCCC
>NW_006767433.1:1143046-1147396 GCF_000264995.1 Punctularia strigosozonata HHB-11173 SS5
CCCGGTGCACAATCGGGTGCGAACGTGATGAATGCGTGCCCCGGCCCGTGGGCGTGCGGGAGGATGTCCACGCGGACGCGATAGTGATCGCGTGTCAGGGCACGGCTCCCACACTCGCCTCATGTCTCATTGTTCTCTTTTTCTGCTTCCGCTTCTGTCCCATTTCGTTCATTTCCCCTAATACTTCCGTCTCCCTATTCGGTCGCACTCTCCCGCGCCCTCCTAGGCTTCCCGCGCTCTCCTTTTGGCATCTCCCCTATTTCGTTCCGTCGCTCGGCGCTCCTAGGGCCTCCGCACTCGACCGGCCTTCCTAGGCCGGTCCACCGGTCACGTGTCGGGCGCCCGAGGACCCTCCCTTTCTCTCATTGGACCATCTTTCGTTGCGTTGATGGATTACTCATCTACTATATAGTCGCCTGTCGCACCAGGGAGCAACCCAGACTTGTTCTCTCAGTTGCTTCCCTGCCTTGTGCGACAGGTATGTGTATTTCCCCTCGTATCTTCGTATATATACTCAGTTGCTTCCCTGCCTTGTGCGACAGCGTCTCCACCGCCGTCCCGGGGGATCCGCGCTTCTCCTAGGAGCTCCAGCGCGTACTCTGACATCGCGGGTGCAGGTTGAGGGCATGCGGGCCGCCGGCGCGATAGTGATCGCGTTCCGGTGGGAGTTGCGATAAGACGTAGTGACGTCGTTCGTCGTTCGTGCGCGGTTGAGGTACCGGTTGCGGTTGACAGGCGGATAGGGGATGAGCAAAGAAAAAGTCAGCGCGGGTGTTCACAGTCACAGGAACTTATGGCGCACGCGTAGTTAGCTTCGCTGGCTTGCACGTTCAGATATTTCCGCGTTATCCGCTGCAACCGCTCGTTGTTGAAGATCGCTGGGTTGAAGATCTCAGCGGGATTACGCTCGTAGTCGAGGTGCCAGAGCTTCCGAACCTCCTCCTGATAGAGGAGAAGGCATGGGTCTCCGTGCGGACCCTCGAAGCGACTCGGATGGTTGTCGATTGCGAAGAAGAAGTCGACGAAGTCTTGCACTATTGCTTTCGGCCATCCGACCCGGGCCATGTCCTCGAGGAGCCCTGTCTTCGCGATAGAGAACTCTCTCCACGTGAGCTCTCGGTCCGGAATGCAGTGCTTCGCTATTCGGCTGGGTGCGGCCTGTCGCAGCGCTACCCCGTCGCCGTCCCGGGCCAGATACAGGGTGTCATCTCCGCTCGATAGTGCGTCCTCCGTGGCTCTGCGCCGCCCCTCGGCTCTGAAGAACCACAACTCAATGTACTTGTAGGCTCGGAGTTTCTTGAGGGCCTTGTCGTCGGTTGATGGGGCGGACTCGTGGCCGACCATGCGGTCCTTGATGTGAATCGGGACCTTGGGCCGACTCTTTGCGGCCTCCTTCTCCTCTTCGGCTTTCTCCGCTGCTTCGCGCTCCAACCTCTCTTTCTCCGCAAGCCGCGCGGCTTCCCGGTCCTCTTCGACCTGACGATCCCACGCCGCCTTTTCTTGATTGATGTCGTTGGTCCAGGCGTCTAAAAGGGCTTGTGCTGCTTGCTCGTCCGTCAGGCCATCCTGGTTGCTCATGGACCGCCTGCAGGCTGCGAAGGCTGCCCCTGAAAAATTGGGCGCGACCTGTTCATGCGGGTTAGCATCGATACGTGGCATGATGCTAGCACCGGGGGGGGGTTTAAGGGAAAGTTCTCCGTATTGATCCCTAAGGAATGTTGGTGCTATTCTTTTGTTGTGCAAATTCGAGTTACGGCGGCCCTTTGCGAGCTCGCCGTATGCTGGACTCGGTAGCGGACGGTGCGGATGGCGAGGAAGAACTTGCACCGCCACCGCAACGCCCGCACGCGCATAGACTAAGTTCTTGCGCTTACGTTCATTCCTCACTTCAGCTCAGAACCGCGATCCCTAAACAGGAACAGCCCTACACTCCGGTGTTTCGCAGCTTTTGTGGACCATGTAAGCCGACACACACCGGTGTGTCCTTCTCTTCATCCCGCGTTTTGCCCCAAAGCGTGCGCGATCATGTCTCCATAACCCAAAGAAGCCGTCAAAAGCTGCTCGGCCTCATCGATTTTCCTCTGAGTCCGCTGATTGTGAGCACTTGCATCTGGCGCAAGTGCCCTCGAGCCCTGGATCAAAGCAACGGCTTCTTCAAGAACGGCTTCGTCTGCGGACAAGCGGAACTGTGCGACCAGAGACGTGCCCAGGTCAACGAGATCTTCAGCGCGCCGCAGCCTGCTGATGTCTGGCAGCAGGAACAAAGACCTCCTAAGCGAGATCTCTTCCTGCAAGACGGCGTCGTCTTTTGAACGCTGATGATGTTGCCGTAGGCAATTGGCGAGCCACCTCAAGATGATATCGTAGTATAGATGGCCCTTCGGAACAAGTGCGAGTGCTTGGCGCTGGAGCGAGATGGCCTCCTCAAGGGACGATTCTCTTCCGTTCAAACGATAATCTGTTTCCTGCGAGATCCCAAGCTTGTGGAGCGCGTATATCCGACCGGGGTGTCCGTGTGGGCAAAGCAGGAGTGCCTCGCGCTGGAGTGATATTGCCTTTTCGAGAGGCGCCGATTCGCCAGAATGATTGCAGAGACAACAGATAGACGTTCCGAGTTCGTAGAGGAATCGATGGCGATCGGGGTGCCGCATCGGACACAGCGCGAGCGCCTCCGTTTGCAATGCAACGGCTTCTTCGAACGACGATGCGCCACCGGAATGACGGCCGAGTGAACGAAATGATATTCCAAGCTTGTAGAGGGCATACATGTGGTCGAGGTGCCCTAGCGGACTGAGTGCGAGTGCCTCGCGTTGGAGCGATATTGCCTCCTCAAGAGTGGACACGTTGTTGGTATATTTGTATCGACACTGGATACACGTGCCAAGCTGGTGGAGGAAACGGCAACGATCGGGATGGTCCTTGGGACAGAACATCAGCGCTACGCGCTGGAGTGAAATCGTCTCTTCGAGAGAAGATTTATCGCTGAAATGTTCGTAGTGGCACCAGATACCCATGCTAAGCTCGTAGAGAAAGCGGTGTCGATCGGGGTGTTCTCTTGGACAAAGTGCAAGCGCCTCCCGCTGCATCGATATCGACTCCTCCAGGACCGAATTGTCACCGAAACGGCGACAATAAGACCGGAGAGATACCCCGAGCTCAAGCAGTGCAAATCTACGTTCGGGGTGACCATCCGGACAAAGCGCTAGCGCTTGCCGTTTGGGCCATATTTGTTGCTGCCGGTACATGTCTTCATCGGATGACCTATGAGTTTCTGGGGATTTGTGTGAGGCGATGCAGGGTTCGGGCTAGCTCTGAACATGACGTACCCAAAGGAGCATCAGAGCCCGCGATCTTTGGCAATGATTTGACAAGCTGTCCCGCTGTTGGCCGTTCCTCAGCAGGTTTCCAGCAATCATCCGCCAGAGACCACAGAGCAGGCGAGACGTCATGTCCCTTCGCAGGTGCTATCGGTCGGCTCGGGTGTGTGCCTTGCATCAATAGAATGACGATGACCCCGCTGCCGAGTTCCGCAAATGGAGGGCGTCCAGTATGCGCCTATTTTCCCGGCATCATTTGTCAGAGAAGTGCCTTGAGCTTCGGACTTACAAAACGCACCTCCAACATCGTGCACCCAAAAGCGTACACATCACTTTTCAGGGTACGATGGCTGTTCTCTCGAAAAGTTTCGGGCGCGCTCCAGTTGAACGATCCCTCGCATGTTGTCGCTGTCACGTTACCGTCGGCAAGCATGGTGGAGAGCCCGAAATCCGCCAGCTTCGCAATGCCCTCGCGATCGACATCAGGAAACACCCCCTCTGTGAATTAGTATCATAAAGGGCCAACAATGTCAAGTAATTACTAGACCATCCATGTAGATAAAGCTGTATTGGGACCTTTTACAGTATATACCAGCACATACCAGCACATACCAGCACAGAAGTACAAAAAGTAGGAAATATGGAAGGTCCCCCTGAGCATATGTCACATTTTTGGTGAAATGTGTACAAATATGTGGATTTTTATTCACTTTTTGGGCATATTTTGGTGATCTGCAACATCCATGGGCTCTCAAATATGATATATTGTGGCTCAAATATGACCATAAACATGTCACATCTTGTTAGATATCTTCAGAGTTTGGTCATTGGTACATGACATTACATCCACCCATTATATTTGTATGCATATATGTGATTCAATTTCCTCCTTATCATACCTCATGAAGTTCAGCGGAGGTTAGTCCACGACGCCAGAACAGATGACATCAAGGGATATTGAACGAATTCATTACGACAAGCTCTATGTTAACACTAAGCCGACCGCGGTGCGCGTGTACAAATCGGCCACGGT
>NW_006767433.1:1148875-1255556 GCF_000264995.1 Punctularia strigosozonata HHB-11173 SS5
CGGGTACTTTGAGTGCTCGGGGCGGGGGTGTCGCAGGGACTTGCGCGTTGATGTGCGCACTTGCCAGCGCTGCAACACGGCCGAGTCACGTGACGTGTGGATTCGCGTTGAATCTCTAAGTCCACGTTGGCTACAGTACATGTGTCGCTATGTCATAGCAGTCCTAAAGTACATACATATACATTTGAGTTCATGAAGTTGTCAGTTATCTTTGAGGGGGACATGAGTCAGGTTGACTACACCTGAGATGAAAGCACCACAACAGTGTTTCCTGGCCATTAGTGATCTGTAGGGTTCATAACCATGATGTTGGCTATGGAAATCTCTGTCTTTCAGATGTACATGCAGTACCTAAGCTGGGACTATATGGGATGATATGATATTCCAGATGGGGCCAGGCCAGGGTGAGGTGTCAACAGTCAAGTATCAATCCCCAACTCCAACACTTATATCTACATTTGTTCTCTAAGCCCCTTGGACATGGACCAGTGCTGATGTTATTGACACTGCAACCACATTTTCTATGTTATTAGTTCTAAGCCCCCTTGTACCTATAAGACAGTCCTCTAATTGGTCTGTCATCTGTCATGATTTGACAGTTTTATGGGATTTTTTGGCTTTTTTGTGACAATTTGGACAGAATATGGACATATTATGAACCATGTATGTATATATGTAGAAAATTGCCAGATGGGGTTTTTCCTGATGGACAAGAATGTTGGACTAGTAGAGATTACGGTCACGATCAAATTCGTTCCAGGTACCAGTACTCACACAGCGGATATCACCGTGCACCACCGATCGCGAATGAAGATATTTCAAGCCCTGGGCAGCTTCGTAGAGCTTCTTGATCATGAGCATGTCTGGAAGGCATGCGGGCGATCAAGCGAATTGACTCACCAGTTTCGTAACGATAGCCTGAGAGCACTGACTTCTCGTGATATGGTCAGTCAGAGTTCCATTCTCCATCCACGGAGACACTATGCATAGTCCAGGACAAAACAGAGCAGAGTCAATCCCATAAAACGGCAAGACGTGAGGATGTTCCAATGATCGCCACACAAACGCTTCCCGGTAGAATCTCTATTAAGCATGAACAGACGATATCACCACTATAAACATCATGGAAGGTAGTAAAGGTTACCCTGTTCATCAGGAGAGGCCCGTTAGCCGGTTTGTACATGCGGAACAACTTGATCGCCACCGTTTTGCCTTCGTAGGTGCCCTGGTAGATGTCGCCAAAACCGCCGGATGTTACGGGCCGCTGTGAGCGCAGATCAACGCCGGAAATGAAGAACGATGGCGGTAGGCAGTGGAACTTGGTGAGGAGGTTGACGAGCACCCTGGAGATGCATTTGCGTAAGTGAGCTTCTTCAGAACGTAAGAATAGCTATAGACACAGGATGTGGTCAGTACAGCACCTCTGACCGAACGGACTGTTTACCAACACTTTGCAAACTGTCAATAAGAGGTTCTAGATCGGACCTATTTATTCGAAGAATCGGAGGCGCTTTCGCCTTATCCGTGAGGTAATGCTTGAATGGCAGGTCCGCCGCGCTCAGCGCCTTGAAGGTGTCCTTGTCAAGTTCTGTATAGCAGATTTAGTACGTTGTTTGACGACACCTATCCAAATTGTTCGTACCGATCTCAACAGTACCCTCCCCACGGCCTCTGGAATGAAACTTCAGACTCGACAAGGACCACCGTGACGTCAATCCAGGACGCGAGTTGCTGCCTTGTTGCAAAGTCATCTTCAAGTTGGCCATATGTTAGGACACAGATTCCAGTTTGCTGTCTGGGGCAAGGGCCGAGTCCCCATGACCGGGATGAAGAGGTTTTTGAGCTGGACCTATTAGATGCTGTGGTTATGATATTGAGTACATCGATCAGCGAGATGGTCTCCAATGAAACCCAGCGCGTTTGGGCGCTATTATGAGAACGCCGGGCGCCGAACCTCTGACGTATCACGAGCAACGACGTGCTGACTTGCTGCAGAGACCGGGGCCAAGTCAGCCTCATGCTGTTGGGTACGCATATTCTTGCATGAGAACGTAGGGAAGATAGCGGAACAGCCGGTTGCTGCGCTGCACATACGCCACTCGTGCGGTCGACAGCGTGCGGGAATGTATCGAGGACGGAGAAAGGCAAAAGGACTTCTGTTTGAACCGTAGCTGTGTGTATTATGAACCCCGGCCGACACGATCGTAAAGCCCACTCATAAGTTCGTTCAATACACCCCGATGATGCGGGTGGGATATCCGCCCACTTTTTCAGGTAGAGATGATTGGCTGTCCCGGTATCGATAGGTTTGCCATGGCAAATGTCAAGCAAAGTATGCAGCATAGTGGCAGCGCCAATGGCAAAGATAACGGAGACCGTGGCACGAACCCGTGACATCACGGACGTAACGTTGCCTTTGCGCGTTCGAGCCGCTTGCGCGTCGCCAATTACAGTTCTTCTGTCTTGTCATGGTCAGCCTTTACTAGACAAACATCGCAGATGTGGATGCTAACGTCTGATGTATACCATAGGAACCTTCATACCGTCTTACTCCTGCCGCTGAGCCGAAAGCCGCCTCCGTCCGGGACACCGCAGGCAGCCTCGGCCTGCACGACACGCTCAAGCATGGTCCCCGGAGTCTCGCAACCGATGTTGCCGCTGGTCCTTCCACCGCATTACAGTCAAGACTGCAGAATGTGCGCGTTTCGATGTTCTTGAAACGCTCGAAGTCACTGACTGATTGACCAACAGTGGGAGGAAACGCAGGACAACCTCAAGCTCACCTTGCAGCGGAACCTCAATGGCCTCCACGCCCCAATGCGTCTGCTCATGGAGCGCAAGATTGTTGGCTTTGTGAGCGAACCCCTCCTCGACCCATTATCCGACGTGGCGTATTGAACATGTCCCTCTGGCACACCTGCAGTCACCTCACATGCCCGCCATGCCCCGATCTAACATCCACCTCGATATACTGATGGGACGTGACGAGGAGCTCGACACCTCTGACTTCATGGGTGGTCAGTATCCTTTCCTCCTTTCCCTCCTTTATGCTTACATGATATGTTTGCTCGCAGGCGTCGAGAGCGGTCCGCCCATGGACATCCACGGAGAGATGGAGAAGAAGCTCCGCATGTAATCTACATTTCTGAACAACCTGTTGTATCATGCCACGCGCGGAAGCCACCTCTTGGCTAAGTCGTTTCTGATTCCACAATTGAAACGGCATGCAACCGTCGAACGATGCTCGACACCTTGAATATCGGTCTTCCGCGCTCGGACTAACCATGTGCGAAGAGCAAATGAATCCAGATCGTGCTGATATCCCATAGATACACTAGGTTGCTTCGGGGGATGACAACATGAGTAATTCGATTGGATTTGGGGGTGACCCATCATCATTTCGGTCGATGAAAGACCGGCTTCGGTCTCCCGCGAGTCTCATCGATATTCCTCCTATTCCCCATCTATACTGTTGTTCTGCCTGGTGGCATTCGACCGTCGACGCGCGGACTTGATGTTGAGAACTGGATCACAACGTTCATCCATACGTCATTGCGAGCTTTTCGGAACGACGCAGACTTACGATGCAGGATGCACTGCATATCGAAGGGGACACCGTAATTGAGCCAGATGATCGGACCATGGAAGCGGTACGTACTGCGGGTCGCGATGGGCTGTTGTGATAGTGGTTGCGGGTGGGAGGTCTGGGCTGAGACGGACTTTCATACTAACCAGTGCGTAGCGGTGTGTCGGCTCTAGTGGTCCACAAAAGCCGTGAAACATCAACTGGAGTGCAGGCTGTTCCTGGTTAGGGACCGTGCCCGGTAATCACCCTACCTACCTACGTACCTGGCGATGATGGAGCAAGGCGACAGAGATAAGGCTCAATTCAACAGGTGTGACAACCTTACCTCGCCAGCTAGCCCGTGTACTCCACAAGATCCACTAAAGCAATGCAATATGATCAGGTCGGAAATCGGAACAAGTTATCAGCTTCAGACACATGTTGATTTCGGGTTATCACACCACGACCGATATACCATCCAATCAATCCCACCCCTGCAGCTTCGGTCCGACCAATGGGTATCATCACAATCCAGTTCATCAAGCGCTACCAGTACCTCACCCGCTCGCGCCCTTAGCATGCGGCCTCGGCGTTGGGTCCTCCTCTCGCGAAACCAGTACCCCCATCTCATCCGGAGTCGCGGGCGCGCTCCTCGCACTCGCAAACGTATCCGTCGTACGCGACGAATCGGTCCTCACCGGCGACGGCCTTGCGCTCCGATCCGCGTCGCCACCTGCTGCCGACCCTCCGGTAGCCGTATCCAGACGCAGCGGCTCCGGTGCACGCGAACGGGGCCTCTCCGCTGCTCTCACCGTAGCCGTCCTCCCGAGGGTATCAACCTCCTCCTCGCCGATCGTATCGCGTATCGTTTGCTCAGACGTCGATGGTGATATGCTCGGCGCCATGGCGCCCGGAGGGCGCGTCGGCAGCGTAGGTGGCACCCGCCGTGGCGACAGCGGTGGAGACATCGGCGCCTTGACGTCCGTCTGCTGAGGCTGGCCAGGGTAGGGCTGCGATTGCGTTGCTGTCCGGTTCGACAAGGGACCCGCATTGGGTCTCGTAGGCGAGAGCGGTGACATCGGCTCGGCCCTCTCGGTTCGCGGTGTCGTAGGCCCTCGCGCGCCAGGGTGAATGCTGCTCGTCGGCCTCAGAGGCAGCTGCGGCGTGAAGTCTTTCTCGCGTTCCTTCTCCTTGTCTCCAGCGCTTCTGCTCGCTCCTTGGTCCGCATTCGCACCCGCCGTCGCGGATGCGGCGACCACGACGGCAGGCTGAGATACCGGTCCTCCGTGTGGCTGAGGTTGCGTTGGTCGAGGAGGCATCGGCGGTACGGTCGTCACCTTCGTGTATGATGACCCAAGCGGGTATGTCGGCGCCGGTTCACCGGAAGGAGCAGGGGGTAGTGGTGGAGACGGCGGCTGCCCCTGCGCTTGTGCATGGCCTAGCGGAGGGTGTGGCGCGTCCTCATAAATGGCTGAGGCATGTTCAATGAGATCTTCCATCATGGAGTCCTAAACGTTATTCAACACCAATGCTCCGCAATCAACAACTAGTATATGCATGCGAACCTTGTAGCTCTGCACCGCCAGCAAGTCCGCGCTCTGCTTCGGGAGCTCGTCCTCGCCGAAAATAACGGTCCCGAACACGATGGCGAGGTTCTTTGCGTCCATCTTGTTCTTCTCGCTTCGGGCGACGACGCGATTGAGGTGCTCCAGTAGAGCCCGAAGAGTCGCTTGGTGTACAGCGGGTAGGCGTCGGATCTTCGAGCGAAGGAGTACGAAGTGGTTCGCGACGTGGTCGTCTGCAGTGGAGGCGTCAGCCGTGGTGATGGAATCAGAAGGAGGGGGGGTTGATGATGACGAGGGAGCTGAGAGATGCGGTGCGTGGGCGGGATGGGTGGTGCGCACCTAGGTCTTCGGAGTGTTGGATTCGATCTTGAAGTGAGAAGCGGAAAACGGGTTCAGGGAGCTCACGCAGGTACAACTGCGCCGGTTAGTCAAATCCGAATGGTTAAGTCGAGAATTGAGTGCACACCTTTAGCAAGGACGCGACGGCATAGACATCGTCCGTGAGCGGGTTGAACTTGAACGCCCGCTCGTTCCGCTCGATCTTGTGCTGGAGTTCTTGCACGATGGCATGCCGCCCGGATACCTATCCTCATTCACTCAGACACGAAGAAACGCAATCATCATCGAAAGCAAACACACCCGATATATACCCTCAGCGTCTAATCCTCTCCCCTCAATCTCCCTCAGGCAGATGCGCACGATCTTGGGCACCTCGCCGTCGGGCAAAGCGCGGCTGGTCGCGTAGTCGACGAGCGACACGCCAAAAATGAGATCGGCGCACTCGCCAACGTGATAGTTGTAGTAGAGGATCGGCTTCGGGACCGAGGACGCGAGGGCGCGCGGGAGGCGCGCGGCGAGAGCGGAGGCGTCCTTGGTAGGCGAGATGCGATCCACGAAGGTGCGGAGGTGGGTGGATAGTTGGGAGAGGGTCGTCTGGGTCGCTCTAACAACGACATTAGCGTCCGTGCACGAATACGGCAAGCGAAGGAAATGCACATCATGTTATCCGTATATCGCTCCAGGACGCCCTTCATCGCCCCGCTCATCTCGTTCACGAACAGCTCCATGCTCTTGTACGCCGCTTCCAAGGTCTTGCTACGCCGTATGCGTAGGGTTTCCAGCCAATGCACCGCGCGCCGGTACTCCTTGTCCGCCTCGTCCGCTTCCCTCTTGGCTCGTACGTGGCGCAATGCCGCGTCGGACGAGCGCGAGGAGGATAGGCCGTCCTTCATGGTCTCGCGCTTATCGAGAAAAGAGGTTACGAGTTGGTTGAACTGCTTCTTGCCGTGCTGCGCGAGGTCGGAGAGCGCAGTGCCGGTTGACGTCGAGGGGGAGCGATTGCGCGATATGGGCCCTGTACTGCCTGACGGGCGTCGATCCAGCGGCCTGAGTGGCTGCGGTGCGGTCACGGTGGGCCGGCCGGGATTGTCGACGCTCGCTCGTGTCCTGACGTTGCTGGGTAGCGCGGAGAATTCGGGAGAGTTCAAGGCGACGTTCGAGGTGGGTATCGGAGACGTCGCAGAGGCGGCGGTTTTGTAGTCCTCGACGTCTTGGCATTTCTTGAGGTAGACGCGCTTGAGCTTGGGGAGCGTGTTCTCGGCGTAGTCGGTGTAGGCCGTGAGCGAGTCTTTCAGGTCCTCCTTGATGCGCTTTCGCGTCCGGTCTTGCGAGTCGCGGAGGGCGACGAGAGGGGTGATAACCTCGGATGCGAGGGTGTTGAGGAAGGCTTGTCGGGTTTGTGCCTCTGTTGAATGTAACATTGTCAGCATGTTGGCCCACAGCGATCGTGCGCGCGAGGAACGAGAAGAGACGAACCCCGCTCGACGTTATCCCGAACCTCCGACCATGCGCTACGGGTAGTGCTGGGTTCCAAGCGGTAATCAATGCTGGTATCAATCGCCTGGACCTTTCGGTGAAGTTTGAGCAAGGAGTCGATGCTAGATGGTGGGGCATGGTCGGGATGGTGTACAAGAGCATACAGGCCGGAATGGTGATCGGGCTCACTAGATTTCCTCGATTCGTTTCCTGCGCAGCGGATCAGCAGCACGTTCAGAGCGAGAACGTGTTGAATCTCACCGCTCCTGGAAGAAAGCAAGGTAGGATTCGCCTAGGACGCGCAGGTTTTGGTCGAACAGCGGGATCGGACCCGACTGCCCTCCGAGTCCGTCGCGGTCCCGGTCTCGATCTGAGGTTGAGGGACGCGCCGATGACGGCTCAACGTCGCGGTCGCGGGTCGCCATGTGTCGGTGATCAGCGTAGGGAAGGTCCTCCGGGATATGTTGCGCGTTATGTTCGACTTTGGTGGCTGCGAGCTGCGAAGCGGGGAACAGCTGATCGACGTCACTGCGACTCCCTCTCACACTTGCTGCAAACATAGCAAACACATGCAAGTCTTAACGTTCTGTATTGAATGTTTACTCGAGAACATTAGAGCCAGGATATGGAGCTTGTGCGGATGAGCTCAAAGCCTTAGGATTCACGTTCCGTCTATTGGATGAGAAGTGCTTGATATTGTTAATTCAACGAGCCCACATGCTTGAGGGTGTACAAGACAATCACGATACAGAAGACAATGCTACAGAGAGGGAGTAGTACAATCCCATCTGGTGGTTGACGCCAACCTCGTCAACGAACAGCCAGTTGCAACGCTCATCGACCTCGCACCGGCGGGTTTGTGAGCATTATTGTCGTCGAGATAGCCTCAATGCTATTGCGACCCGAAACACCCGGTGATACTTACAGCATTCACTGTTGCAGCAGCTCACTTCATCCACCTGAGGGATGTCCCTGCAGTCCCAAGCGCATGCCGTCAACCACAGACCGCTGGTTACGCATCTGCACAGTTCGAGGTTCATTCATAATTGACGCATCCATACACAGGACATTCCCAGTGAGGACTAATGAAATCCGAGCGACGGCCGTCGAACCAGTGGTGGCAGATCCATGTAGGCGCCCGGGAAGAAAGCATTTTGACCCGGTCAGAGGTGGGCGCTTACTTACACCGGCACACTCTGCCGGGCATTTAGCCTTCCGTTCAGGTTGCTTTCTTTGAAACTCGGTTGCTCCTCGCAGGCCCTCAAGGCCGTAGCCGAGGCAAGAATCATCTGTGACTACGCCGCTTCCAGGATGCGGCCCTTCATCTTGTCTGTAGTGTTCCTAATCTCTCGCTGCGTTGCTCAGCTCGACCCGTCATCGGCGAATTATGACGACGTCCAGGTTCCGTTCCAGAATGTAGAAGTCGTCAACGTTACACATCGGATTGCTATCATCGGCGCTGGCGCGGGAGGCTCTAGTGCTGCGTTCTGGCTTGGGAAGGCCAGTGAACGCCTGGGTCTGAACCTGGAAGTGGACGTCTTCGAAAGGGAGGACTACATAGGGGGCAGTGAGTACCCGGCACGGGCTATGAGGCTCGTCGGAAGACCCGGGCATGCTCATGATACTCGTCAGGGAGCACTACCGTCCAACCATACGACGACCCGAATCTGCGCGCCATCGAGCTCGGCGCCTCCATCTTCGTATCCGCAAACAAGAACCTCTGGAGGGCGGTCTCGACGGAAGAGTGGAACCTCACTCGGGACGACTTTGACTACGAGGAAGGGTACGACACCGGCATCTGGGACGGCTCGCAGTTCCTCCTCGTCGTCGGCGGAGGCTCTGGAGTCTTGAGTTGGTGGGAGACGCTGAAGGTCATCTGGCGATACGGATGGACTGCGCCGACGCGAACACAGAACATGTGCGTTAACTAACCGGAAACTAAGTGTCATTCTCACCAAGCTCATCTGCAATACAAGTATCAAGCAGCTCATGAACAAGTTCTTGACGTTGTACGAGCCCACGGCACCGACGTGGACCTCGATAGAACAGCTGGCCGAAGAACTGCAATGGTCCGGTGAGCAATCGCTTGACACCCTACTCTTGACGTGTTGATTCATCATTCCGCAAGCCCTTACTAGCCAAAGTTCGGCTGAATACTTTGATCTTGCAGGCGTCTCCAAGAAATTCAGCCGCGAGATGATTGAGGCTGCCACTCGAGTGAACTACGGACAGGTGCGCATATATTCCATGTAGCTCGTTCCCCTTCCTGAACCCGAGACATACGAACTACAGAACCTCGACCAGATCCATGCCCTCGAGGGCGTCTGTAGCCTCGCAGCCACCGGCGCGTCCGCCGTCAAAGGTGGCAACTGGAAGATATTCGAGCGCTTCCTCGCAGAGTCCAAGGCGAACGTATACCTCAACACCACCGTAAGCCCCTTCCCGTTCCCTTTCCCGGAGGCTAGTGGCCCCGTCTCAACTCCCCGCGTTCCGCACAGATCAAGAGTGCCGAGAGCATACAACGCGCCGACGGCGGCTCCGCCTGGGAACTCAAGACTTCCGCCTCGGACCGCCTCTCCACCAAAGAATACGACTCCGTCATCCTCGCCGCGCCCTTCCACAGCACCGGCATCGAGTTTCCCCGGCGCATGCGCGACCGCGTCCCCAAACAGCCCTACGTCCACCTCCACGTCACCCTCCTCACCACCACCTCCCCCCACCCCAACCCCGCCCACTTCGGCCTGAAACCGACGGACAAAGTCCCCCAGGTGATCCTAACCACGACCGCCTCCTCCTCCTCCTCGCCGTACGCCCGCTACGCGCTCGAGTTCAACTCGCTCACCTACCACGGCGTCGTCACCTCGCGCGAGGTGCACCGCCCCGGGCGCGTCGTGGACTGGGTACCGGAGTACGTCGTCAAGATCTTCTCGAAGGAGCGCGTGAGCGACGAGTGGCTCGCGCGCGTGTTCGACTGGACGGGCGAGCCCGGCGGCGTCGGCTGGGTGCACCGGAAGGAGTGGGACGCGTACCCGCTCCTGCCGCCCACGAGCACCTTCCCGCCCGTCAAGGTCGTCGACGACCACTTTTATTACGTGAACGCCTTCGAGCCGTGAGTGATCACGTCGACTCGAGTCCCTCATGGTCTCCCTCAATATTCCCCATTATGCAACAGGTTCATATCGACGATGGAGACCGAGACGATCGCAGCTCGCAACGTCGTCGACCTGCTCCTCAAAGACCACCTCGGCGTCGGAGGTATCTGCGGCCACGTCGACAAGAACGAGACTTTGCCCGTCGACGACGACTTCGTGCTCGGCTGGGATTGTTAGATATTCGTGTTCCGCACTGCTCGGTTTCTCGTTCGTCCTATCTTGTGGATCATGTGTCGTCCACTCTCAAGTTCTCGCCTGTCTGATAAACTGTATATTCCCCATTCGTGTCCGCCCGTCTATACTAGTGTACAGTAGTGTATGGTGTATTACATAGCATGCCGATGTGTGGAGCCTGACAACAACTACCCCGCCGATAGCACTGTCCGCGCATCGTACATGCCTTTTTGTTTTTCTGTTATCGAGGAGGCGTTACTCATCCTCGTTCAGGCTTGCCATGCCGATCGCCCGCCGCAAAGTACCCGTTCCCGTTCTCGGGCTTCTCCGACGCGAGCGGCTGCTCCCGATGACGCCCGTCGCCGGTCGGGCGGGCGAACGCGTTCCGACCCTCGTGCGCGGTCACCTCCGGCCTGCCGTGTCGGTCGCCCGCCGCGACGTGCGTCTCGGCCGACGCGCCGGGGCTCGTCCCGTCGTCCGCCGCGCTCTTGTGATACCCGGGCGCGTCCTTACCCGGCGCGGGCGTCCAATCGGTGTAGTCTCTGCGAACCTCGATATAGTCCGTCGCAAATTCGCCGATCTGGGAGTTTTTAAAAAAGGGGGAAAGGGAAAGGGTGAGGAAGGAAGGAAGGAAAAGTAGCGTCAGCGACCAGCCGAAAGAGAAATGATGTAAAAATGGGGGGGGCGGCAGATCATCTCTCACCTCGGCGTCGTCCATCCCGATATGCTCCTCCTCGACCGTCGCGCGCAGATGCAGTCCGGGTATCAAGTCGATCACCCACGCGATCGCCGCCGTCACCACGAACACGTACGCCGACACCGCGCACACGTACGCAAACTGGATATACAGCTGCTTCCAGTTCCTGTCCAAGAACCCTCCTTGGATCGACCCGTTCACGCCGTCGAGCGCGACGACCTTGTTCGTCGCGAAGAAGCCGTTGAACAGCAGGCCGAGCGCGCCGCCGACACAGTGCTCGGCGAGGAGGTCGAGCGCGTCGTCGACGCGGAGGAAAAACTTGAGCTTGGTCGCAAAGTTGGCGACGGCGCCGACGACGAGGCCTTCGACGACGGCGGCCCAGGTGGGCACGAACCCGGACGCCGGCGTCGCGGCGACGAGTCCCGCGATCGTGCCTGAGCAAAAACCGACCATCGTCCACTTGCGCTCGATCCGCCAGTCGAGCACGCACCACACCTGTTTCCAACCGATTTGCGGGTTCAGTTTGCGAAATAAAAATAAATAAATAAAACGTGACGGAGACCCCGATCTGGGTAGTCAGGGCAAAACAGGAAAGGGAAGGGAAGGGAAGGGGCGGAGGACGCACCATGCCGGACACGGACGCCATGATCATACTATTCCAAATCGCCGTGATCGCCCTCAGATTCGCGCCGAACGCGCTCCCGCCGTTGAACCCCAGCCAGCCGAACCAGAGCATGAACGTGCCGAGGACGACGAGCGAGACGTGGTGCGGCCGAAAGTTGAGCAGCTCCTTCTCGTGCCGCCTGCCGAGGACCCACGCGTACGCGAGCCCGCCCATCCCGGACCCGATCTCGACCGGCCCGCCGCCGGCAAAGTCGAGCACGCCCCATTTGAACGCCCAGCCGGACGAGTTCCAGACCCAGCAGGCGACGGGGGCGTAGACGAGCGTCATCCAGCAGAAGGCGAAGACCATCGCGGGGAACACGCGGCCGCGCTCCGCGAGGGCGCCTGGATGGGGGATAAAATCGTTCGTTCGTTTCAGCGGACCGAACGACGGGGAAAGGAAAGAGGGGAAGGAGACGCGCCCATGAGTATGCCGATCGTAACGCACGCAAACTCCATCTGGAAGAAGGCGTACAGAAGCTCGGGCAGCAGCGGCGTCGCGGTGCTCGCCTGGCCGCCGACGTTGCGGAGGGCAAAGTTGTGGAGGTCGCCGATGAAGCCGTTCGAGGCCGTGGGCGAGAAGGCGAGCGAGTAGCCCCAGAACCACCATTGGAAGACGCCGACCGCGTTCGCGGCGCAGACGGACCAGATCATAGACAGCGCCGATTTGCGCCGGGACAGGCCGGAGTAGAGGAACGCTGCGAGGGGGGAGGGAAGACGTGAGTCGGCGTATAGGTCATGGAGGAGGGAGGGGGGGGGCGTACCAAGTCCAGGGACCATGAACATGACCAGGGCGCCGGCTAGGATGATGAAGGCGACATCGCCGAGATTGAAGCTGGAAGGAGGTAAACCATCGCGCACACGAAGCTCGAAGACCTGCGACTCACTCGCCCAGATCGCCCGGGCTGGCGTCGCCTGTTCATGATCCATGCGCCTCAACGCCACACTCTCCAGCGAAATAAAGCAAGACCGCGCGACTCACGAGCGAAGAGGTAGCCAGCCATGGGTAGCAATGAGGAGATACGATGGTGTGCTGCTACAGTCGGAGAGGACGGGGATCGCAGGAGGCAAAACTACTTTTTATGGCGGGCACGCCGGGCGGTGGAGGAGCGCTCGACTGGCTCTGGCCCCGATTGGCCCCCTCCCCCTCTCTCCGTACGGCCGACGGGCAGTTCTGTCACCCGCCTTCGGACTTGGCTGGGGCGTGCCCTTCGACTTCCCTCCCCACACGCTCGCTCCAACTCGCCATCCTTGCGTCGTACGCACGAAAAGAGCGATCAGCAGACGCACTCTCCCTCGCTTCTAGCTCGTTGCAACCGCCCGCATTTCGTCCGCGATAAGTTCGTGATATACGGTGCGTTTTTGGGCGCTAGGAAGGACCCCGATCGGCCGTGGATGAACGGTTGAGGAAGCTCAGGAAGTGAATGGATGTCAGTCCGGAGGTTGCCGAAAGAAGGTCCTTTCGCGTGACGTCATGTCACGCTCCCTGCACGACGACGAATGAGAACCACCACCATACGACAAGACTAGATCGTATATCACTACTGTTACAAAGTAACATAGCAGAAAAACAGACGACGAGACCAAGCATACGCATTCGACAACAACAAAGCCATAACCGCGCAACCCAAATCCCTGATTACATGTTTCCCAACCTTGCACTCCACCAAAGCCAGAGCCAAATCATATCGCTGCGGGGGTGACGTACGAAATTCAATTCCATCGCCAAGGGGCACCCAGTTTTCCCTCCCGGTACGTCCCCACTCGTCCATACGCTCGAGGTGCGAAGAAACTTTAGGCTCTCTTCTATTCTTCGTCCGGGCTGTCGAGCCGCGCATCGTCGTCGCCCACGCGCCACATCCAAAACGGGCCCGCGGGATCACCTGGCAATGCGACTCAACGTCAGCGCCCGGTTCCTTCGGAGCAGGGGGGGGGGGAGCGCGCGTTCAAGGGACAGATACCGCGACGCAATGCTTGGATAGATCAAAAAAATAGACGCACCGTTCTCGTGCGACGCGCCCCAGGCGCCGATGACGCCCATCGCGCTGCACACCCCGCCGAGCTGCACGCCTTCCGAGCTACCGACCCCCCAATGCGCCGTCAATGTCTGTCCAAAAAAAAACGAGGGAAAAAAAAACAGGTATCAGCAACTCACCTCCACTGCGCCTGACCGTTCACGTTCGACGACTTGTGAAGCTGCCCGTGAACAAACGGATATAATCCCATCACGGCCGGATCGCGAAAACGCGGGAAAACGCAAAATGTGCCGGAGGGGGGGGACGAAAACGAGTCCACGGAACGTAATCGCAATGCAAAACAAGGAGAGGGAGGAAAAAGAAAATCGTGAGGAACCGAACCGACAAAAGAGCGCGAGGCAGGGTTGACAAAAACGAAGCGTGGACTCACCCAACTCCACCGCACGGCGCCGTCCTTTGCCATGCGCACGTACCCGTTCACGGTCGCCTCGTTCCCGTTCGAGCCCGCCGACACACCCGAGAACTTGATCGGGGGATAACCTGATCAAAGACAATTCAGAACCTTCACCCTTCGGCGAGGACGGAGCACAAGAAAAAGAGGAGGGGGGGGGGTGGTTTCGAAGCTCACCGATGGGATACACTTCCCCGAGGCTATCCGGGTCCCAGTCGAGGTCGACAGAGAGCTGCATCACGATCTGCCTCGTCGCCTCCATAAACTGCGAATCCTCGAAAAACCCCGGGTCGCGCGGTCCGCTCATCGTGGTGGAGTACTGGTTGAACAACATCTTGAGCAACACACATCCAGCGCTAAGACAAGACATCGCAAGATAACAAGGCTCACGTTGAATGCTAGAATGGCAAAAGGGGAATAGAACGGCGCGTGAGCTCGAGCCAGATCCAGATCCAGAAAAAGGAGAAGAGAAGAGACCCACCATACAGATCCCGATAATCCATAAAACACACGAACCGCTTCCACCTTCCCCCGACGCCCGCCCAGTCCCTCGCTCCCCCCCGCGCACCGAGCACCAGCCCACCTCCTCCACTCGCCTCCCCTCCGCCGCTCGCCGAATCAAACTCCCAGCTCTGCTTCCCCTTCCCTTTATCTCGACTCTTCCCTTCCACCTCGCCCGCACCTACACCGTCGTCGACGGCGGTGCCAGAAAGGACGAGCGACGCGGGAGCGGGAGCAAGGTGCGCCGTGCCCGGGGCCGAGTACGCGCGCGCCGCGTCGAACCCGGTCGGGGGCCGGTTCGCGCGCCAGAGGTCCGGCAGGTCGCGCAGGTTGAGCGCGATGACGGTGATCATCGCTTCGACGTGGATCCAATTGACCGAGCCTTTAATTCAAAAAAAAAAAAAAGCGGACCGCCGGGTCGCTGGTCAGCGTGAAGAAAATCGCAGAACGGCGAAGAAGGAAAAAATAACGCACCGTCCGCGTTGAACGGCCCGTAGTTGTTCTCGGCGGTGTAGTGACGGAGGTCGTATACGAAACATCGTGCGCGGACGCGCACGGCCCTCAGCGCGCGACGCAGGCGCTGCGCGAGCACGAACCTCTGCCGGGTCTCCTCGATCTCCGTAGCCTGGGCAGCGCTCTCCGCCGAGGACGATGATCCAGCCGTAACGGTGATAGTCCTAGACGTGGACGCGGCGTGCTCGGCGAACGCGCCCGGCGGGGGCGGCATAAAGATCGTGAACGCGCTCGTGACCTCGCCGCCCTCGATCTCGTCCCAGTTCAGGTTGAGGTTGGTGATGTCGACGACGCCGGGGCCCTGCGCGACCTGGTTCTGGATGGCGGCCCAGTCGATTCCACCAGCGCCGTTGTCGTTCTCGCCGGGTTGGTAGATCGGGATCGGGACGGGCACGGCATCGTCGTCGTTGTCGCCGTCGTCGTTGTCGTCGTGATGATTTCCCGGGTTCGCATCCAAGTGCCATACGCGCACCGTGCCCCCCGCATTATGCTGTGGGCCTTCGTTGTCGCCGCCCTCGACGTTGCCATCCTCAACTTCTTCTCCACCACGTATGCCCCCATCCCCCTCGACTTCTTGCCCGCCCAAGATATCGCCATCCTCGATGTCCATATTTCCCTCTTCCTCTTCACCCTCACACTCTTCCTCGCTCTCTTCCTCGCTCTCTTCCTCGCCCTCCGAGTCGCGGCCATGTCCGGGCACAACTGTAAACAGCATCGCCGGCCCGGGCCCTAAATCCTCCCTCGTGCGGCGTTCCAGCTTATCCTTCTGATCGAGCTCAAACGCGAGCGCGAGGTACGCCCGAAGTTGCATCACGTCCTGGTTGTACCGCAGCGACGGGCTGTCGAGCACGTATCCCTCCCTCTCTCTTTGCTTTTGAAGGGTCTCCGTAACCCATCGCGTGTTGAGCGACGGCTCCGCGTAGTACTCGGTGCGCACAGGCGGGGCCTCGCGCAGCGCCTGGAGGAATACGGCCGGGTCCGGGCGGAGTTCGGCGGCGACGCGCGCCTGGAGCGCCGCCTTCCAGTCGTATCCCCCCGAAGCTGTTGCAGAGGCAGAGGTGGAATCGGGGTCGCTGGGGAAGACGGGCGGCGGGACGGCGCGGCGGGGGTCGTCGAAGCGGGCGAGGAAGAGCTGGCGCCAGAGGAACTGGTCGCCGGCGGCGTAGACGAGCGCGTGGGCGGCGCGGCAGGTCTGGGCGAAGGCGGCGACGGACTGAGGGGCGAGGAAGGCGAGGGTGTGCTCGGTGAGCTCGGGCGGAATGGGCAGCGGGCTGTATGGCGATGGCGAGAGCATCGTTCGCGTTTTCCGGCGCTTCGAGCTTGACTGCGGCTAGGAATTATTGTAGCAGACGGCCCACCAAAGCTTTAACGAGGGCGAGAGAAGGGCGAGGGTTATATACTAGCGTCAATTGGCGGAAGTTGGACACGATAAGTGTGGGGCCGCTAGTGCTGCTTGCTGCTGATATGAGGCCACGGCGTGCCCGATTACCACATCGGCGAAGATTTTTCGGATGCGAGGCGGGGTTGCTATCGTGCAGCGTGTCGACGGCGCTTGTCAAGATCGAGCTTAGCGTCGTCTGCAAATCGTATGTTTTGTTATCGCCCTCAATGTAGTCAGAGAACGACGATATGACGTCGCTCTCAGCCACGCAACTACTCGAGCGTGCTGCTCACGCACAATCTTTGCGACTTACTATCATATTATGGAATGCATCACACCTCCCAGTTACACACTGTGGATCTCGACATGTTCCGATCGAGTGGGTGACATCAATCATCGCTGAGGCGCACGGTCTCGTCTCCGAAACCTCGTCGCGTGTCGTCCTCGAGACCCGCTTATAACGGGCCCGGACCGGTCCTGCTAGCCTCGTTGGCAGACCTCACATGCTTGAAGGAATATTTGAAGGAGAACAAAGGAGGCGCATACACGTCAAGAACCAATATTGACGAAGATACTGTGCATCTATCCCTAATGCAACATCATCCGACATCCGTCGTTTCCGAGGATGCTATCAGACCAATCCGTTTGCGTCCTCATAGCCCTACCGTGCATAAGAACCATCGTCGTCGGTCCTTTTCCATGCCCCAAAGCTGAAACAAGGCCTGGCCGTGGGCGTACGCTGATCGAGAAACGTTCCGATTCGTGGCGAGCTGGGAAATCACGTCCTCCGTTCCTTTAGCATTCGGTTTACTCGCGGTGCATCTACTCGAACGTGGTATCATGAAGGGACTGGCAACTAGGTGCCCATCCTCGCGATTGGCCCACCAGCTGTCGCAACACGGGTCAATAACACCACCTCCGGGGGCTGTTCGAGTACACATCCTCGCATCTTGTTTGGGATCCTGCCAGCCTAGGCACGCAGGAAGAAAGTACCCTCAGCCACTATCGTCATCCCCCGTCAGTACACGCTACTCCTGGTGATTGGTATCGGAGGCCGACCTGTGAACGCCTTTCCTCTCAGCTTGACGCGGCCCTCTTCTCTGCCCGATTTACCGTCCCACACCGCACGTACCTCCCCGCCGCGCTGGAGACTGCCTTGCGTAGCCCGGAGCTCGAACTCCTCGACCGCCAATTGGCCTAGCAGGCAAGCTCGAATGAGGACGATGTTCGAAGAGGCGTGAATGGATATTTCGGACTCACCTCCCGACGCGGCGATGATTTGCGGTACGAAGAACGCCGCAAGGGTGCAATGGGCCGAGCCCGTGACGGGATCTTCAGGCATGCCGTCCGCCGGAGAGAACATGCGGGAGTGTATATGCGGTCCCGTCCCCTCCAGTTCCGTCGAGAGCAAAGTCGTCAGGATCACCCCGCGCGGCGTCCGAATACGAGCCTAGCACCATCGTTTAAGTCAACACACAACAACGGAAACAGACGCGCGGAGAGGAGGCAATCGCCAAGTTACCAGCGGCCCTTCATTGACTCTCAACTCTGCGAGGTGGACGCCCTCGACGAGCTGGAGCTCGAGGACCGTATCCAGTCGTCCCTGGACCGCCCTCTTCAGCGTCGCCAGCCCGCCTAGCGCCTCCTCCACCGTCTCCGCCAACGGGTCAAACACGCCCTCGCCCGGGGCGCTGCCGATCTCCAACAGGTCGTCCGCCGGCAGGTCCAACTCGACACGGTCGCCCACCTTCTCCGCCGTCAACGTGCCCGCGAGCGTCTCGAACTCGTATTTCGCCGGACCCGCAGGAGTTTGGGAGAACAGGACGTGCGCGGTCGCGAGCGTGGCGTGGCCGCAAAAATTCTCTTCGTCGAGGGGCGTGTACCAGCGCAGCCGGTACACGGACTCGGACAGCACCGGGCAGTCGAGCACGGCGAAAGCCGTTTCGGCAAGGTTAATCTCGCTGAAGCGGGAAGTAACGAGTTTATTCACGGCGTTTTGAATGGCGCGTACCGTGCGATCTCCTGCATCACGTCCGTAGGGAGGATTTCGGGCGTGATGACCACGCCTGCGGGATTGCCACGGAATGGAGCGTCCGCGAAGACGTCGACGATGCTGTATTCGAGCGTGTTGGTAGACATAGTCGCACGTTGGTGTAGATAGAATGCGCAGTTGGCTGTTGCATGCTTTGTTATGTAGTCGGATCGTACCGAGTCATATAACCCGAGTCGGCAGCTTGACCAAACGTGCCTTGTTCCCAAACAGTAGTACTTCATTAGAGTCGAATGCTAGCGCACATACACGGAGGAAGGTACAGATAAGCGGAGGCTGTTGCTATTGTGGACCTTTCTGGCCGGAAGAAAATGCAGATGAAGATGTACGAGCCGCATAGTCAAGCACCTGCCCTCTCGAAGCGATGCTCCAAGGCTGGCGGGCGCTCCGGCTTAATTGAGCACGTCTTCCGTCTCCCCTCGCCCAGCATACCCTCACGCAAGTCAAGTCATCGAGAGAGTTGCGCTGCCGTGCATTAGCAGAGAGCGACGCCGTGGTGAGGGTTGTGAATGAAAAACCATACGGTGGGAGTTTCTCGCCTATAACGAGTGCTCGGCTGACCACGTTGCCGGTAGCTGACCTCAGATCCCTGACCATGACGTCGGCGCATATGCACCCAGCGATCTTTCAGCAAGTGAGGTTCCCAAGCGCAACTGGTTGGGTGCATAAGGCGGGGGGCCGATCATGATAAGCCGAGGATAATAGATTTCAGGAGATGCTCACCCGCCTCCGCTCTCTTGCTCACCGTTTCAACGTTAAGAAAACCTCGACAGCGTCGAAGAGGATGTCTACCACCGTCCACAACACCAACAAGGCGTGCTGCACCATCCCCCCGGTCAAGTCCGACTACACGCCCAAGGGCTCGTACGCGTCCTATGGCGGGTACGATAAGGTGTACGTCACCGGCCCGTCGTCGAGCGAGACCGCCGTCGTCTGTGTCTACGATATATTCGGGTGAGCGGTGGAAGCTATCGCGTGCGGGGTTGCTTCATCGCTGATCTCCGTCGCCGTGAAGGTTCAAGCCCCAAACTCAGCAGGGCGCCGACATTGTCGCGGATGAGCTGAAGGTCAAGCTCGTCATGCCCGACTTCTTCGAGCCGTCCGAGCCCTGGCCGGCCGACAAGTTCCCGCCCGCGAACGAGGAAGAGGGCAAGAAGCTGCAGGAGTTCTTCGGCGGGCCCGCCAACCCGGCGAAGAGCGTCGCCGGGCTCAAGAAGGTCGCCGAGGCGCTCAAGGCGGACGGCGCGAAGAAGGTCGTCGCGTACGGATTCTGCTGGGGTGCGTGCATGTTTTCCTATGGGGAATGTTGTTCGTGAAGCGAGCCATTGGATCAATGCTAGGCGGCAAGGTCACCATTCTCGCTGGCTCCGGCGAGACCCCCTTGGACGCCGTCGCCGCCGTGCACCCTGCGTAAGCAATATCTGGATCAGTACTAGCGATAAGATCTCACGCGTTCTGCGATGCAGGATGCTCTCCGCCTCGGACGCCGAAGGCCTCTCGGTCCCGCTCGGTCTTTACCCATCGAAGGATGAGGACGAAGCTGAGGTCAGTGCATACTCTTTCGGCGATCTTCATGCGCCTTCATACGGCACTTCAGTACAAGAAGATGCTCGAGGTCATCTCCAGCAAGCCCTTCGCGGCCAAGAACGACACCAAGCACTACACGAACATGTTCCACGGCTGGGCTGCCGCTCGCGCGGACCTCGATAACGAAGAGAACAAGAAAGAGTGCGTATATACTTGTCTTCCGGTCAATACTCGGACGCTGACCCTCGCGTTGCAGATTCGAGGACCTGTACTCGAGGTTGATTGAGTACATCAAGCAGGCGGTCTAAGCGCAGGTCTCAAGGGCGATATGCGGATTAATGTTCGTACGTAGTGCGGACCTGGCGGTGTAATATTATGTCCATCATAAGCAAATGTATACAAGGTTCCCAGAAGACGAAGGCCAAAGCAGCGAAAATTACATCAGAGCAGATTAAATGCGACTTTCTCTAGCAGTCCCAACCATAAACGAACTCCGTCTTGCTCTCCACCGCAGTCGATTCCGTTTCAACATCTCCTTCGACGGACCAGCCCTCGGGTGGTGAGCATATGCCGCCACCGAATTTTTCGTTGAGCAGGAGATCGACTACGTTCCGCGCCGAGATGGTCTCCGTCTCCATCGTCGAGATGAAGCTATAAATTTTTTGAGAGGTCAGCCTTGAGTAGAATCGCAAATGCGGGAAGGCGAAGCGTACGGCTCAAACGCGTTCACGTAGTAGAACCCGTCGCCGAGCTTGATGGGCGGGAAGACGGCCGTGGGCGTGAGCACGGGGTACGCGTCCCACTGTGGAGGTTGCGAGTCAGTGTTGAACGCAAGATGGACGAATCGGCCACTACCTCGTGTTTATACACCCACCCCACCTTACCCTCGAAAACCGTCTCCAACCATGCTCCATCCACCTCCTTCTCCGAAAAGATCTTCACTACATACTCCTCCACCTCCTTCCCGTCCACCTCGAGCGTCCGGATCGGCCGCTGGTACGCCAGCGAGTTGAATTCCGGTGCTTTCCCCCCGCTGCGCGCGCCCTCCGCCGTGGTCAGGATAGTCTTCGGGACGGGGTGTCCATGGGGGAGGTTGAAGTAGGTCGCGTTCGGGTAGCGGGCGGTGGTGGTGAGGAGGGTGACGTGCAGGTGGAGGTAGGGCTGCGGATGGATCTGTGACGCAAGGGAGGACGGGGCGAGCGCAATGCCCGTCTGGGGAAAGGGCGCAGCAAGGATGATGCCGGCGTAGTCTCGCGAGGCGCCGCGAACGGTGGTGAGCGTCCATGTCCCCGAGGGCGTTTTGGAGATGCTTTGGACCTGAAAGTTAGGAAGGCGGCGTGAGGTCAACGGCGGATAGGGTCGGTGCTATGGAAGGCTTACGGTCGTGTCGAGATGCACTTCGGCTCCGGAGGCGGACAAGAAGCGCTCGTATATTTGCCAGTTGCCGCCCGTGACGCTGGACGCGCCGGACGCGGCGAGGGAAACGGTGCCTCCCAGGCCATGAATGTGGTCAACGTCCTACATTTGCTGTCAGCAGGGGAAAAACAGGCAAGCGAGAGGCGCGAACAGTGTGCTGACCTGTCCGTAGTTCACTCGTGTAGCGGCTTCGATAATCTCGCGGGAGAACTTCTTGGAGATGCCCTGCACGTCGAAATACTCGGCAGTCGTGCGAGCCGCCAATCCTGGTGAAGTCGCGCGTAAGCGGGATCGTAGGGGGGGTTCCAAAGTCAAGGAGAGATTGACCTGTCCATGATAACTGGGTCGCGAGTTCGGCTATGGTGGTCCAGCGAGGGGGTGTCGCCTGGTAGAACTCGAGGAACCGCTTGACAAGATCTTGAACGCTGTAGGCAGTATTTGAGCGGTCACAACGGGGACGAGAGGATTGGCTGGCGTACATATCACGAGTACGTTTCGGTGCAGTGTAGCCGTACCGCCAGAGCATGTGGGCCGTGTCGAACCAGGAGGAAATGCCTTTGCCGCTGCCCATCTATGAGCACGGAATCGTCAACGCGTGCTAAAGATGATGATGGTGTTATAGCACTCACCACGAATCTGAATCTCTCTCCATCCCAAATGCCGTTCTTACTGTCATCGTCGCCGTTCGTGAAGTCATACCTGGTAAGGTTGAACTCCTCTGTAGCCCGCCAGAGATTCTTATTCGCCTCCACAAATACGGAAGCTCCAAGCTCAATCGGCCTCAGTGACGTATCGTTGTACGGGTGTATGGTCGTGCTTCCTACAATGGACATTTGGTCTCAGCCACGTACCGCCGGACGCGTATGCATCGCCGAACGTACTTCCGCCAACGTGACTATTCCGCTCATACACGTCCACTTCCACGTCCAAACCCCATCGTTCCTTCGCCTTGCTGATCCAAAAGGCGGCGCTCGACCCACCGGCACCGGCACCCACGATGGCTATTCTCGGAGTAACGTTCACTGGCTCGGACTCGAGAGTGTGCTGGACATCCGTAGGATTGCTGAAGAACGGCAGGCGAAAGGGGAGCTGGAAGGCGTTGACTGCGGATGAGGTTGCCAACAAGGCTATAGCTAGCAGGGACTCCGTTGACCGAACAAGCATCTTGCCAACTTTGACTATAGTAGGTCCGAGTCCGCTTAAGCACCAAGTGAAGCTTCGCAGGAGGTATAAGCTACTTGCTATTACTGTAGTCTTTCTGAAACTTCTCACGGTCAGTCTAGCCTACATCGCAACGACAACTCGACTTGTGTCATCTATACGTACACCGGAACACCCGGTCAGTCTGGCTACATCGCAACGACAACTCGACTTATGTCATTTCTACGTACACCGAAACACCCTGAACGGACGAAGCTTGGGCGACTGAGTCGGTTTATACAATGTCTTCTCGTAAACGACAATGCATTGTAATGTTTCTTCGTCATTGGTCACGGGCACGAGTGATGGATGGTTCTGCGTGCATTGTTTAGGAAAGGAGCATTGAGAACTGCAACTTATTACATGAAGGACGTGGATGCTACTGTTACAAATATCGAGGGAAAAGGCGTATCATCGTGAATTTGAATGAAATGTGAACCTGTACAATATGATGGAGGGAAGTAAGATCTATTCTGAACCGCCGGTGCCGAGTGTGACAGCGGTGCAACTGATGGAAACGACTCCGTTCTGTGAACAATGTCAATCTTAGTTTGCGTAGTTCGAGGGGTTCACGTACGAGTGTACCGTCACAGCACGCGGGAGTGTTATCACAAGTGCCGTCGGTGGTGAGCGCGGTGCATCCGAGGCCGACATCTTGGGAAGAGGTCAAAGTGACATCGATGGATGCGAGAGCATTGGTAGCATCAGTGCTATCAGCCTGTAGAAGGATCAATACAGGCGTCGATCCGCGGGAAAACCGTGACCAACAGGAGTAAGCTCGTCGCAGCAAAGAAGTTGACCAGTGGTGCATGTGTCGGCCGTGGCCGTCACGACGCCCGAGGGAGATTGCCTCTTGGCAGCTGCACAAACGACCGTCAGCGACATCCGCAGTCTTCACCCGACTCATTACGTACCAGAGACACGGGTAGGGGCGTAAAGCTTGCGAGGAGCACGGGGCGGCAGGCCGCGCTTGAGAAGCTCAGCGTTGGTGGGGGTGCCGACAGCGCCAGCCGAGACGGAAGCCACGATGGCGAGGAACATGGAAAGAGCAAATGCCGACTTCATTGTGATCGTGAAGTGGTGTCGTGGGGTGGTCGCTGAGGGGGCTGGAGGTGAAGGCTGGTTGACTGAAATTTGTAAACAGAAGGATGAGCTCTTTATAGGTCCTCGTCTCCCATGACGCTGCTTGCTGTAAACGAGATTTGCCCAGAGGTAGCGTTCCTCAAGCTGTCCAATCTGGACCACATGGAGCGAGAGAGCGGGACTTCCAAGCGTTCAAGCTCCTGACGCCGCGTGCAGTGGGCGTTTTTCCTGTTCGAACTAGGCAGTCGTCGGTCTCCGAAGTTCGTAAAGTAACGCCGCCGATCAGCACTGTCCGACGGTGTGCCTGGCAGAACACAGTCAACAAGATCGATGACCAGTGCAGATCCAGCGGAACACTACAAACGTGGAACGTCAGCATCGGGAACGCCCGCATCCGTGGGGTGATGCGTTCATACAAGCAAGGAACCGGCGGATGTGATCGTCGAGTTTCTGGACTCACATCGGCGGAAGGAACTGATCAGGAAAGCTCCTCCTGAGCACTAAGCATCGAGCAAATCTGAACCTGAAAGCGCTGCACACTAGATGTCCACAGGAGTTGTCAAGCGCAAGCTCGTCAGGATTGATTTGGGCCAACCATTCTGCGGACTTGACGTAGGGGTGCGGCGCTTGGAGCCACCTTACTCATGTAGGGTTAGGGTTGCAAATACATACGTGAGTAAGTGGCGCCAAGCGCCGCATTCCGCCTCCCCTTGCAGTTTGCTCGAGTATATCGAAATCAGTGTGCATACAATACAGGTGTTGTACGATAATTGCAAGGACACAGCAGGAAGCCATGACATACACATGGGCACTCACGAATTGACCATCTCTGACCGTGGGATGATCCGTCTGAACACAAGTTACTTGCCACGGTCGATAGAGGGTTTACATCCGCGGACATATCGGCCGTTGCCATGGTTTATCTTATCTTATCGAACAAGCGCTCAAATTTCCGTCCAGACACGGAAAGTGTCATTACGCAGAGAAATCAAAGCGCAGTAGACACTACAATTATGTAAATGATACCGATAAGACCAAAACAGACTTCGGCGGCTCGGCCAACTGATACATCACACGTACAGAGTGATACCAGTACATCATGTAAGCGTTCTCACACCTACAGTGTCACGCTGCTGCGTCCCATCTAAAACTAGCGCTCGTCCGTCCGATATTCGCGGATTATCACGCTTTATCACGCTTTTGTAACGTTTTGGCTGGATCACATTTCTGTCACTGTGACGAGGCCCATGCGCAAAAACCAACTCCCTCCTTCGGGGGAGTCGGAATTCGCCGATCCTGCTTCATCCAGGGCTAGCAAAGGGGATAATGGCTAGCATCTACATAACATGTTCAAATATCCGAGAACCAACAAATGGGTGAAATGGAGGATATGAAATGGGATACTACTCGTTGAGTATGCGTGCTTCAGCCATCGTCATCATGCGGAATATCCCAGTCGTGTGTAACGTCACGTATCGCCCTTCGGGGGGTTACTCGCTCGCGGATTTCGGCGCCTCAATCGGCGGGTAGTTGTATTTGACTCGAGCCCGATGGTTGACGACCGACGGGAAGAACCAGTAGAGAAGCTGAGCCCACTTGTAGACGGAGGGTAGAAAGACGATACCACTGCTTTCGTCAAGAGCGCGGACGCATGACTTGGCAACATACTAATCATGCAGGAGTGAGGGTGGCTCTAAGGGATGAAGACTGTTTGCTGACCTCTCGTTTCAGCCCGTTCTTGTTCGGGTCAGATTCTCGAATGCTTCCTCCATCTACGGCGGATGCACGGAAGTCCCCCTCGACAGTTGCCGGCAATACGAAGCTGAAAGCGATATCTGGGTGCTCTATCGAGAGTGACCGATAGAGCATGAGCGATGCGGCCTTTGTTGATCCGTACAAGCTTCGCGTCGGCGGTGCTACGACGGCTCCGAGAGAAGACAGCAGCAGTATCGAAGGTGAGGGAGACGTGGTCGTGAGCAGAGGGATCTGTTTAGGATACTCAGCAAAGATGATCAGCTAGGGTGCTTGAGATTATGCACCAGAGATACTGCGGAGACAAGAGGGCCAGTGAAGTTGCCTGCGATGGCGGCGTTCGCGACATCCACGGTTCCTTGGATGCCTTCAACCGTTGCTTGAGGGGGGTCGAAAGCGCGAAGGCCGATTGAGTGTACACCAGCAACGTGTAGCAAAGGCTGTAACGCGCTCACGCCCGCGCATACAAGCAGTGTGTCGAGGCCACGCCATTCTGGGCACTCTTCGGTGAGACAGGGCCCACATAACGACGGGACCTTGACGCATCACGTACCTGTCTCCAATTCCGTCCTCACTCGTACCATATCCTCCACATTCGTGAAATCGGCGGTGACCCCAATAATTCTCCTCCCGCCGGCTTGGAATTCGCTATGACCACCTCTGGAGGAAAGCGCGCGACATTCTTCCATGACATTCTGCAAGTCCGGTTCACGTCTCGCAACTACACATACGCGAGCCCCTCGAGACGCGTAGATATGGGCGATGGAACGGCCAATCCCACTGGAGGCGCCAATGATGAGAACGCGTTCGTATGCCGCAGGAAGCTTGGTGGCGCGTTGCATGCGCCGAATCCATCGGGGTACAGAGAGCACGATAGGAAGCGTGAACGACAGCCCAAGGGCTACCGGCGTCCAAGGGTCATTGAGTATCTCTTTAGCTGTTTCCAATGCCATGCCCGAGCGACTACTATAGCGTGTTGAACGTGGAACGGTGACGGCGCGTCGAGTTCAACTTTCGCGCACGTGGACTCGGCAAGGATTCGGATCCGAAGCAGTCCGGTGCGCCCGGACCTTGACAGTCTCCAGACTCTCCACTAAACTAAAACCCGTGTGTTGTTTGCCCATCTACTTACAGCTTCTATTGCCTCGACGGCGATATGCGCATTCTCTGTCCCCCCCCTTTAAGACGAGTCCGGGAATTGCAATATATCTGCAGCTCATACTACGGGCTGTACGATGACAACACGGCCGCGAATCACATAAAACCGGTTATACAACGCGTTCAAGAAGTCGCAGAGTCCACATCCCGTAGGATGAGTCAATCAAAGCTCTCCATACGAGGACCCCACGACGAGCTGCCCGGCTTTGGCTGTCGGCACAGCCGGATACAGCGTATCCTCGTTGATAACAGACGCTGCTGTTGACGGCGTCAGACAGGCGATGCAGAAAATGGAGGGAAGGAAGCATTACTGGCAGCGATTGCTTCGACTGAAGCTGGAAAGGTCTTAACTCAGCTGCGAAGCTTTTTGTTCATTTATGTCTTGGACTCACCGGAGCTTGATTGAGAGTCGCAGCAGTACAGCTTGCATCCTGTGGTGCACCAGTTGCCGTCCCCATTACCGTCACTCACGCTCAACTGGTATTTACCAGGAGGACATTCTCCCGAGCAGAATGGTGCTTTTCAGATAGAAAGATTGGTCAATAGAAAACCGTGAGCATGGTTGTCAGTCACCTGTTCCGTACCATTCACCTTCGCCGTGTCAAATGGTAAGTTTCAACCTGCACCCCCTACGAACGACCCAACTTACAGTTCCTAGGCCTGAATGAGTCAGGACAGCACAGAGCCTTTTTACCAGTCACACAGGTGTTGCCTACGTTTATAACGGAAGATTGAAGTGTATATCGCATATATACCAAACGAAACAAACCGTTGTCGCAACCACCTCCGCCCACCGTGAGCTTCTGCGGCTTGGGAGACGTGCATTCCCCGGCGCAAGCAGGGGCGGTACCTTCGGGTTCACATTCAACGAGTACGTCGATTTCGAAATACAAGACAATCAGAACCTTGCCATACGCAACCATGGTCGTCCGCAGCGACACTGACAACCATTGCCAGGAAGAGAAGAGGGGCGGCAGATTTGAAGAACATCGTAGAACCAGCGAGGAGAATGTGGGAGCGCACTACGCTTATATGTACGTGGTCCCTGCTGATATATATATGCATACAAGAAATGTGCGAAGGTGACCCGGCAATTGTCACTTACCAATTAGGATTTCGGCTCAAACCTACCCCCCGCACACACTTCAATCATCGGTCCATCGATTGAGCCGATGTTGTTATTTCCGTGAGCGACTCCCTACAAGAAGTCATGCCATATTGTTCGGTGTTCACAGATCGACCCGCGTCCGGTCCAGCGCATTCCTTGCCCCAGGGGGATGAGCCCCGTCAAGTCAAGTACAGCGCTTCCTTGCTGTGGGCGTATAGATCTGCAGTCTCATATGACCTCCCAACGTTCTCAAAGCCTCTGTTCCCATCATTCAAGATATCATTGCCAAGGGCTCATACGCTTCCTCAATATCTATGCTGTCGTCAAACTGGGATGCCGGGCACGCCAAAAGCATTCCCAAAACTTGTGAGCTAACTACTGCAGCTCTAACACATACACCACAAATGTAATCAAAACCAACTTGGATGGCCTCTTTGAGATTTCGTAAGTATATCGCGTAACCCTTCGATGATCTAGGTCAGGCAGCCGCGCTACCGATATGCTCGTGCACAAGCGTTTCCTTAAGGCCAGCCCTCGCATGCTCAACGATATCCCCTACAGCCACTCCGCTTTCAACGGTGAGTAACAGGCCGTGCTCCTCGACATTCCCCTCGTCTGTGATGTGATACGGGCCATGCAATCCCGTTGGATACACCCAAAATGTTAGACCGACTGTCGTGAGGCCAAGCTGGTTTATGGCCCCACGACCGCTGATATATTCTTTCACGGCGTTGAAATCGTCCGCACTGGATATCTCGTCGAAATCTGCAGTGGCAAGGAGCGAGTACAGAAGGTCTTTGCTCTGTGTGCCGGTCGACCGCGCTACGGTGCAAGGCCACGGTTTGGAGTCGGTCATCGCGTTCTATGGCGAAGGGTTGGAGTCAAACACATTTGCTCCCTAACGTAGACCTTACCTTTGAGGATGTGATGCCTGTCGCAGTATACCTGCGGACTGCTATACGGCACCAATGTTATAAGACATGCGCTCGTTGGGCCAAGTTTGTGTCAAAGCTAAAGAAGCATCGGTCTTTGAGTTCCTCCCACCGTTCGCCTTCGTATTTGACACACACATATCAGAGTTCGTCAACGTCGCATAGACCATGGGAGAGACGGAGGTACCATGACAAGCCTTGCCGTTCGCAACAAATAGGTTCACGAGCGCGGAAAACTTTATTATGGCATGGAGTCCACTACTGAGTTGCGGGAACCCACCATGCTGAATACCGTAGTTCCGTGACATGTGAAACGAACAGTCGGTCTCTTGCATGCGCCGGCCAGAGGCGAGTCGAGCAACACCGAATCGAGCAGGCCGAACATCGTCGGCCTGCTAAATCTGAGCCGCATAGCTTGAATGTGCTGTCTCTCATTCACGCTGCGCGTTCTGATAAGATGATCAGGACACTCGTGAGAGCAACGCCGGGGAACGTGAAACCTAGTGCTGCATATATACACTGATAATTCGGCAGTTGTTGAGTTCATACCCTTGAGGCTTGCCCTAGCGCCATGAATTTCTTGCCTTGGATTTTCAGCGTTGCGGTCATTCTTCAAGCCTTCTTGTCAGTGTCTTCCGCCAGTTCACACGTTTCGGGAGGTTTGGGGGACATCCATATCGCGCACCAGATGAAACCTCTTCAAGCTGACGCCGGGGAGGTGCGGGTTGCGACACTAGTGCGACTGAGGACTAGTTCCTTATTCCTCACTTTAACACTACAGCTGGAAGAGTATCTGAAAGCGGGTGGGAGCTGCAAGAATCACGGAGAAAAGTTGACAACGGCTGTTGGAAAGTCAGTTCACTGAGTTTTATTCCGTTTCGTTCAAGGATCGATGATACAAACTTATACCTTCTCGCAGATGCGATCCGGCAAAGTCGAAGGGATTTCTTTCCGCTCACAATTGCAAGAACAAAAGTGGAAAGTATTACTACTGCGTGTCGAAAGCAGGACAGACAGGAACCTGCGGCGCTGTCAAAAACTTTGTCGGATGGGAGAATGGGGAATGTTTCACTTGAAGCAGCTTCCGATTCGTGTCGTTTAGGAATACATCGATCCTCTTCACGATATCACGCTTTGTTTCATCGTTTGCGTGCTGTTCTTTGTGTTGAATCCTCCGGATTTCGTTTTCGAGACTGCTTAACGATTCTAGACGTTAGCATGCTAACAGCGTGTATGTATGATGAGAGACAACCTTTCGCGGCTTCCATGTACTAGTGACGGAAAAGAGCTCATCCTCAGACAATGGTGTCAGATCGCTCTCGCCTTGATTATCCTTGAAGCAATATTCTGATGAGAAAGTGCACCTCAGAACAGTCGACGTATCACACCTCGATATTATCCAATTCACAAGGAAGTTGTTGGAGCTCCGCCACGTAAGCCGAAGTGCGCCCTCCGACAGTCACCCACTTGATGGTTGCGGGATCTCCAGAAGGCTACAAGTGGTTTAACGAGAATAGTGCGAGAGCTATGCACAGCGCGTACTAGTTTCAGACTCGACTTCGCGCCCGTTTTCTTGCCCTTCCCCTGCTTCAACATCAGCAGGATATGTGATATGACAATAATTCGACAGACCCAACGATGGATAAACAGCCAATCTGCTGGAAATTTGGTATGGTCTGCATCCGCGTCGACAGCTACTCGGCAAACTTGTCTCGTGTGCGTATGAAGCCGTTCGAGCTGGAGTTCACTGAGAGTATGACAACGCTGTTCTGGATGTATCCTAGAATGGTACAGAATTTCGTCCGCAACCCAGTTGCCTACGCCTGCACTAAAGCCTTGGTCTAGCAGGAGCGCCTTGATCGGACAAGAACGCCTGAGCACTTTGGAAGAGAACTCGGACAACGCGGGCATGCTGAGTATAGGATCGAAACCAAGCTCTGAGATAGGCGGAGATGTCATTGGCGAGGATACGAGCCGGATACGTCCCAGCCTACGAGCGTCGCAGAAGGCGACTTGGACAGCGATCTGTTCACCATCAGGCGTACCGAGATGCAGGACAAACTTCAAGAAATTGGGTGGCCATTGCGCGGAGACCTTTCGGGACGAGCTCTGGTAGTGGAATGGTTCCTGACCTTGTATCTGCAAGACAAGATGAGTGCGATGTCTCACGTAGAATGGACTTGTGAACGGAAGAAACCTGAATCATGCCTGTCATGCCGAAATGTAAGACGGGGAAACGACCTTCGCCATCGAGCTCCATGTAAAACAGTTTTCCGTACCGCTGGACGCCGGTGATCATTCGTCCCTCCAATTCCTTGGCCTAGGTTGCGAAGCCATCATTATGACTTTACGAGGTCAGGGGAGAAGGTGGAATCTCACAAACTCATCATGGGTAGTCCCACAAAATACGATGTCATCTTTCACGCTGTCCACTCTCTACATGAAACCTTCGTTCAGTCCAATTGCTACGGGGAAAGCTCTGCCGGGAACTTGCTTGGATCATCTTGCCCTTGCCGACGGCCTCCAAGACGCGTCGAGCATTCTCGACTTCTGTTCCGAGTCGGAAGTTTAGAGAGAGTGCTACTTGTGTTGCTATCGTATCCTCTACCTGGAAGCTCAGGCATGGGTGCTATCCGGTATGGTTGCTGATAGAGTCATAGCGGTGTGGCCAAGCCTGGCCAAGCTGGATCGGAGAAGCGCGACGGATTCAGAGTCCGACGTCCATAGACTTCAACCTAGTCACTGCACCGGCCGCATCAGCTTTTGTCTTCATCCTCCTTTGTACCGCTATCCTGCGTCCACGCCTTATATTGTACTATTTGCATTGTTCGACTCGAGGATCACCTTTTCGCGGAAACCATATAATTGAGATCGATACGAAGAGACCGCTGCTGTCCTGCGCTCCCCAGATCCGTCTTTCACCCCCAAAACCGATCGTTTGACTCCATCGAGCTAGTCTTCGAAGATGAACTACGTACAGGTTCGTCAATCTTATGCCAAATAGGGAGTGCCGCTACTGAAAGTCGTTTAGTTAGAGAAACTAGGCGAGTACCGGCTCGCAGTGGAAGAGGCACACAGATTAACGATCTCTGGTGCTCGCAGGAGAGGGAACGTATGCGACGGTGTATAAGGTACGTGACGTCTTATTTTACTACGCAAGCAACCTCATCGTTTCCTAGGGTCGCTCACGTACCACGAACGAAATTGTGGCGCTGAAAGAGATCCATCTCGATGCGGAAGAAGGCACCCCTTCCACCGCCATCCGCGAAATCTCCTTGATGAAGGAGCTCAAACATCCCAATATCGTCCGCTTGCACGATGTCATCCACACTGAGACCAAGCTCGTCCTTATCTTCGAGTTCGCCGACCAGGACCTGAAGCGGTACATGGACACGAATGGCGATCGCGGCGCTCTCGATCCCGTTACCGTACGCAGCTTCATGTGGCAATTGCTGAGGGGCATCGCGTTCTGCCACGAGAACCGAGTGTTGCATCGCGATCTGAAGCCGCAGAATCTGCTGATCAACAAAAAGGGTGAGTTGAAGCTCGGCGATTTCGGTCTCGCGCGAGCGTTCGGTGTCCCTGTCAACACGTTCTCGAATGAGGTAGGTATCGTCGTGTATATCGTTATGCCAACGCTCAGAAAATATGTCAGGTGGTGACGCTGTGGTATCGTGCTCCGGACGTGCTCCTTGGCTCTCGAACATACAGCACCTCCATCGATATCTGGTCTTGTGGCTGCATCTTCGCCGAGATGATCTCAGGTGTCCCACTGTTCCGAGGGCGAGACAACCAGGATCAGTTACTCCATATCATGCGTATCATTGGCACGCCAGACGATCGCACTTTACGTCAGATAGCCTCCCAGACTGTGAGTATGCTCGCCGAACATCTCGACTTCATAATTTTTATATTTGATGCCCAGCCCGATGTGCAAATCAAGCAATTTCCCAAGTACCCTAAGATTCCCTTCACTCAGATCCTCCCGAAGGCATCGCCTCAAGGTTTGTTCGTCTTCCGCTATGGGTGTGCCATGCTCATAACCGATTTGCAGCTATCGACTTACTGGAGAGACTTCTCCAGTTTGATCCCGCAAAACGAATGACCGCTGATGAGGCCCTTCAACACCCCTACTTCCACGGCCCACCACCCTTCCCTATCAACCCGGCCATGACTGGCGCGTTCACTCATGCCAACCCACACGTTGACGCGCACGCACAACATGCCCAAGCCCAGGCTCAGGCACAAGCCCAGGCCCAGGCCCAACAGGCCGGACAAGCTCAAGCGCGAGCAGCGTGGGCAGCACAGCAGCAGCAGCAACAACAACAACGGGCGATGATGTTGCAGCAGGCTCAGGCGAATCACGCCCAAGCCTTGGCTCAAGCTCAAGCGCAAGGACAAATCCCACCCGCAGTCATGCAGGTCGCCGCGGCTCGTCAGCAAGGGTTCATCGATCCGGCTCAGATGTATGCCCAGCAGTACCAGGGTGCGCCTCGGTAGTGCAGCGTTCGTGTTCGTGCCTGTTTCTTGTCGGCTTCGCATTCATCACCGTTTTGGGGATTCCGGACTCATGAGCGCCGTTCGGGTCGATACTGTTATGATAGCATACCTAGACAGACGTTGTAATACACCTGTACCATCACTAAAGCAAGAACACAACCCCGTGGCCCTAACCCTATACTTACCTTATATCACCGTCCTCGGACGAAGCCGAGCCGCGCAGCTCGCACTGTTCCTTTCCCCGAATTTCGCGAAGAGCTCGTTCAGAGGGACCATGGCTGCTCCCATCTTCCGAGCGTCTCTCAAGTCTACGCCGGCCAACGGCCACTCTGTGTTTATACCGCAGATACGCAAGCTCGTCTTCGAGTACTGCGACAAATGGCCCTCGTCGCACAACACCCGCACCTTCCTTGAGACGCGCGTAGAGGACCTCGCGCGGGCGAACCCGCACGTCGAGATTGTGCTGAAGCAACGGAGTATGAAGGAGCCTATAGTGAGGGGGTTCTACAGTGCGTTTCCATCTGTTTCTGTAAGGATAACCTCTACTGAGCAACGGCTTCAGTGAATGGCCGTGACAAGGTCATCGCGTTGAATAAATGCGAAGTCCACGATGTCGGGAAGAAGGTTCAGCTCCTGTTGGACTCGTCAGGAGCGAAGATAAAACCTCTCAAGCGACGTATCGTGGAAAGTCAAACAGAGGCGGCTAGGGGTATCTGGAGCGGGCTGCATGTGGACGAGCCGTTCCGAATATGACCTGCCGGCGTTCAGTATAGCGGCTATCCGCTGTGAGTACTCAGTCCCATGCCCATATTCGACGCTTCTGACTCTGGCTTGACGTTCACAGGCGAGCCAAGCTGTCCTGTATTATCGTACATCCCGTTGTCTTCACGAAGCTCTGGCTGGTGGTACGGACGAGTTGAATGACATTCACATTAATACATCCGATTTGCTATCTAAGGCCACACCGAAGCCGAACGCCGTCTCATATCGAAGTATACATGATCCTCGAGCAGCATTGAATCGCCAATAAACAACATAACCGGTCCCGTTGTGACCTTCTGAAGCGCCCCGATCCTGGGGTCATTGCTCGAACAATCTGCTTTCTGTCCAGTCCCGATAGTCATGCCACACAAACCCGATTAACAGTCCTTCAGGCCTCCTGGACGTAATTGCCTGTTCAGCGCACGATAATCAGCAATGCAAACAGACAAACGAGCAGAAAGGTCAACCTACCAGGGAAAACGCCTTGCTGCCCGTTGAGTCTCCCCGTCCACCAATCCTCCGCGCTAGCCGTCTTTTCGACAATCTCTATCCTATCTCCAGTCTTGAAGCTTAAGTCGCCGTCGGCCTGCGCTTCAAAGTCGTACAGCGCCACCACGTACTGCGCCGCCTGCGGCTTTGGCTTGAGCGGGGGCGGTGGCGGTGGTGCCCTCTTAGCGGCTGCGGCTGCGGCCGCGGCCGCTGCATTGCCGGCGGACGAGGGCGTGTAGGGCGGCGGGGCGGCAGGCACGGGCGAGGGGGCTTTATTGAAGGACGCGCTGGGTGGAGGCGGAGGTGCCTTTTTAACGTAGGAAGAGGACGGTGTGCGCTGAGGCGCAGCAGATCGAGAGGACACCGTGGACGCGGAGGCGGTCGACGAAGCACGGTTGAGTGACGAGCCGGCCGACAAGCCGCCCTGGGCGCGGGTCTGTTGCACAAACTTGGCTGAAAAAAAAAGGAGGGGGGGGGATGTTCAGGACGCGCAAGAAGGCTACAGGCATAGTCACTGACATGTACTGATCATCCGCTTGGTGATGTTGAGGTTTTCGATCTGCTGCCAGGCATCCGTGCGTTTCTCTTCGTAGTCGGCGGCGATCTGCGAGCCGGGCACGTTCGCTACATCGAACTTTCCGTCGGCGAACTGCTGCATCTTCTCCAGCAGCATGTAGAATACGTTCAGTCTGCGCAACGATCGGTCCGGGTCTAGGGGAAAGCATATCGGGGACGTGCTCACTGCATGTAGAAGAAGGAGTGGAATAGCGGGTCGATGAACTGGGTGGCGAGCACCATGAACCGGGGAAGGTCCGTCTTCAGTGCGGTATTGATGTAGTCATATTCATTGGTCGCTACTTCGAAGTCTTGCTCGAGCTAGTGCGGATGCGATCAGCCGCAGCTCCCAACAAACGCTGCCCACCGAGCACAGACCTTGAACAGGTTCTTCTCGTCGCTTAGAGACTTCTCCTTCTTGTCGCGTAGTTTCGTCAAGGAGTTGTTGAATCGATCATAATCTATGAGCTGTTAAGAGTCAGCACATGGATGAGTACGCGTATACGGCGACACATCTTTACCTTGTGTTCGCGTTTGGTGATGGTTTTCCTGATGGTCTTGAGTACACTCTGGAGTTCCTTCGTGGGACCAGCGACACGGCTCTCTATTAGCTCCAATTCTGGCGCGATGGTACTTTGCAGCTCATCCATCGCTTCCTAATCCCGCCGATCAGCACGCCGTAACCCGGGACTGCTGCGGAGACGTGGCGCCTGACGCACCTGGTACGGTGCGACATTGCGTATCGTGTGTTCAGCCTCGGGGTGCTTGCCTATGAGGTTGTATTCCCCAGAGATGGGTTCAAACAAGGTCTTGAAATGGTTCGCGAAGCCAACGCCGGCAGTGAACAGAGCTAGGGAAGCACGGTAACATTAATCGCGCATGCGCGCTTCGATTCATGTGTCACTCACCGACTACCGACTCGCTGAAAGCCTTCGTGTCCTTCAGAAGCTTCTCCGTAGACTGCTCGAGAGTTTGGAAGGCGCGATGGTATTCCTCGAACTCCGGATCGGACGACTCTGCTCAGCGTCAAGACGAACACCGGAGGTGATCACAGATGGTGTAGCAGTCAAGCACAGTATCATTGCATTAGTGAGACCACAGATATCGGTGATCGAGGATACTCGCTCTTCGACATCCCGACCTTGGTCGTGACCAGATGCGGTGTCCTGCGGTCACAACGGCTGAGATTCTAGTCCATGATAGATGAACGCGACGACGAGACGCACCGCTTGATCGCCTTCGCGAAGCCCTTCATGTTGGCGATATGCAAAGGGGTAAGCTAGATATCGGAGGTACGAGAGGGGATATGCAGCCCAAGCGACCGCGGGAGAATGGCACTATGGTCAGACGATTGAGGACACCAGTGACATCGCCTTTCGCGCAGCGATAAATCCTTGGCGCTCAGCGCGCCTGCGTCATCAGTAGACTCATCGGCACGGGCGCCTACTCAGTAAACCAATGTGAGTCCCGATGTGAAGGCTGCAAGATACGCAGTAATACATATACATAATCAGTAATACAGATGTACATATCGTGTAGGTATTGAGATGAAGTCCGTCCCGGATGAATGATGCTGGAGCAGCAGCAGCTGAGCATCGTGTTCAGATGCTCGATAGTGTGAACGTGAAGGAAATGCAATGCCCTCTGTTCAGAATAGCATTTCTGCGTTGTGATCCGAGAATTCGTAGTTGTTGAAGCTTGCATTGAGGGCCGGCATACCGTTCTGGAACAGCATCTGCGAATCCGCTGCGGAGGGATGGAGAGTGGATGCTGTAGCCCCATAGAAGGGGAGCACCCTGCCTGACGCTGGGGGTATTGCAAAGCTGGAAACGTGACCGTCCGAGCCGCCAAACACAAGTTCCGTAGATAAACCGTCTGTAGGTTCCCAAGGTGCGGACGGGAAGGTATGTAGGTTGTATGACCGAGTCGGAGCAGGCGGATTCGCATAGGCCGCTTCTGCAATCCGCATCTGGTTGAAGGGCAGCGGCATGAGCCAGGGGGACGTAGAACATTCCGGGGCGATCGGGATGCACGGTTCGCAGCCATCCTACAAGGGGAATGTCAGCAATATAGATTGTCGCGAGAGAAAGAGGCTCTTACCATGGGAACCGCATTCGAGGGATACATGCTCGGGACATGATCTGAAGAAGCCCGCTCGAATCGCCCTGGCTCGGGAGACATTGAATGCTCCGGGGTATGGGGCATGGACGAAGAACGAATCGAGGGTGATGGCGATGGCGAGAGCTCGTCATCCGAGAATGCGATGCACGGGCCCGACTCCTGGACAATCTTGTCGAGGGCGGAACCATGCACGCCATGCTGTACGAATGAACCAATCTGCTTGCATCGCTCCCGTTCGGCCTTGGTGGTGCGGCTTCCTCGTCGAGGAGTGTTCTTCCGCGAGGCAGGGGAGTACTTGTAGTCAGGATAGAGCTGAGCATGCTTCTCCTTCTCGATATCCGCGAGGCGCTCAAAAGGACGTTTCTCCTCCGCCGACATGCCTTTCCAGACATGGCCGATTATCATACTGATCGGGATACGTAACTCAGTTTTATTGTGCGCAACTATCCAGACGTGGTAAGAAAGAACTCACGAGAGCTTATTGTTCTGGTTTTCGACGTCCGTCGAGACTTTCCGGGATGCAATGAAATGCGAGCGGAAGAGAATGAAGGCATTCGGTGGGCGTGGGATATGGTCTTCCTCGCGCTTGCGAGCATGGGACACTGCAGAACGTCGTACTGCAGGGAGTGATGTCACATCCTGGCCTTCCTTAGCTGTCGACGTCGAATTCTGGCGCGGGGCTCCGGGCCGAGGGCCTTCAGAGCCGGACGAGGCATGGGCGGCGGAAAGCCTCTCGGGAGCCGCTTTGCCGGCAATCGGATGGGCCGGTTCGCTCGAGGCATGCGCCGCGTCATAGCCACCTACAGGAATGGTTGCAGGTTAAGTAGAGCAGCGTGAGAAACGATGAAGGTCTCGTAGGTGAAGGATGGGTGTATATGGCGCATGGATTGCATGATGTAAATGAAATGTGGCTTACCATCAGGGTTCTGACCCGCAATGCGGCGGGAGTACCTGGTGTTCGGCGTCGCAGACATAAGGTGTGTTCGGAGAGTATCAAATTGTCAGACGACCGTACAAGCACGGGGAAAGCTTGCAAAGGACAGGAAACTTTGTGGGGGCGCAAACAGGATGTTTGTGATGCATCTTGAGGACGCCAGATACCCGCCTTTTGAGCCATTGCGGGCTGACCGACGCGATGAGCGCGACAGCGCCCTTGGGATACTTACCCTTCGCTATATTCACCTTGAGGAGGGCCAAAGGGAGGCGAGCGCGTCCCCCTCCCCATGCTTCACGTCGGCAAGCTCGGCATGCGAGGCACACAAGGGCACACATGGTCCTTCGCTTCCCTGACGTGCTGCGTTCCTCGGCCATCTCCTTGGTGCCGTAGCCATCGCCTGATACTGAACAAAGCCTTCTTGAGGGACGGTTCAGAAAGCGTAAGTGTTCTTACGGTTGAATGCATACCTGATACCGGAATATCGACGCCGCCCAACGCCTCTGCGCAAGCCTGAGGTGCCCAACTTCATGTTGGTTGTTGTCCCCGCATGCCTAGTGTGGGATACGGGAGCAAAACCCGAATTAAGGCATGATTGCGGATCTAAGATGAGTTACCGAAAACGGATATATAGTTTGCAATCAGTGGGCCGTGATGGGCCCAAGATGGGGCGATGTCAATGCAAGGCGCCCAAAAGAGGCCGCGAACCACCGACGCTCGCAAAACCGGGCCGTTTGTGAGCAACGGCTCATGCTCTGATCCATAGCATCGCCATATCTTGGTCGCCAAGCGCCTCAAGCGCATGCTGAGCCCATATATCGATGGTCCGCTCTGTTCACAAATGCGTCATGACTGTCCACAAGGGAGCAATAGACTGGGCCAAGGGAGGGAATGAAGGTCAGTAAAGGGTAGCGAAGTAAGTTAACACGTGGGGGGGGGGTTAACACATCAATCATCTTGTTCAGATATGCGGAGGTCCGCGCAAGTTTGCTCCGAAAGTATAATCGCGGTATGATGTGACAACGTACGATAGCGAAACATTGATCTACCTACGAGAGATGGACTTGAGTCAATCGTCAAGATCATGCTGCTCAATAGGCATAGCTCACAACGAGAGACGCTGACGTCGCTGGCCAGCCTCTCCCAGTCTCAGCATTGTCACGGGCTGAACGAGGGTCATCATTCGTCGTCTCCTCCGAGACCGCCCCATTCCTCTTCATCCTCGTCCTGGTTCCCACCTCCCCCTTCCCGCACTTTCGCCGCAGCTTTCTCCTTCCTTCTCCTGCTCCCCTCAATCATCTCCCTCTTCTTCTTCGCCTCTCGCTTGCCTACGATTGTCCCCTTCACGTCCACTTCTTCAGCTCTCTTTACCTTGCCCATCAGTTTTCGTTTCATTTTGGACGGCTTCGGCAGCGACGATATCCACTCAGGCACCGGTTGGCCGGATTGAAGGAGGACGTTCGCGATTCTAGATGCATCAACGGGCAGTTAACCATCGATGATCAGGGAAATAAGTGAAAGCATACGATTTGAGGTAAGGCGCATCCTCGTTGGTGAAATATGTGACAGCCTTGCCCTCTCGCCCCGCTCGTCCCGTGCGGCCTGCAGACAATTCATTAGCAAGCGAACCTCAGATGCATCGGTTTGTCATAAGATGAACCCACCTATACGATGCACATAGCTTTGCACGCTCGCCGGGAAATCATAGTTGACCACCTCCCGAACGCCCCTGAAGTCCATGCCTCTCGCCATAACCTCCGTGCACACGAGAACCCACACTTCGCCAGCTTTCACACCCCTGATCGTGTCTTCCCGCTGCTTCTTCGTCATGCCCGCGTGAAGGCAACCCACACGCGGGATGGAGTACAGTACGAGATTCTCTGCGAGGGATGATGCGCGGGGTTGGGTAGAGGTGAAGATGATGACAGGGGGGGTGTACGGCCGGTTGAGATGCGCGACGAGGGTGGGGAGTTTAGAGGCGTCATCAGCTACATAAACGAGGGACTGTTGTATATGCGGTAAAGGAGTGTCCCTGGGAGGAGTGGCGAAGCAGTCAGTCAAGGTGTAAGCATTGCAAGGGGTGTGACTTACTTCAGTCCAACGACGACCCGAACGGGATCCTTCATCATGCCCATCGCGATTTTCTCTACACCAGCGGGTAGCGTTGCACTGAAGACCGCTTTCTGGCAGGAGGGATGGGTGCATGCGGCAATGATGTCTTGCAGTTGAGGAAGGAACTCGGCATCTAGTAGACGGTCTGCTTCGTCCAGAACGAGATGCCTCACACTGCCGCATCGGTGAGTACAGGCATGGGCTCAGAGAGGGCGCGTCGATGACGCACTTCGACAATGAAATTGAATTGGATCCAAGCGCAGATACGAGGCGCAGAGGTGTACTGATTATGATATCTGTAGGTGTTCATGTGAGACTCGTCCAAGTGAGAAATCGTGGAAACATACCAACGTTATCCCGTACATTCTTGTCCACAAGGGTGGCAGCGGTCGCTTTTGAGAACAGGATGATCCTCCACTTCCGTCCCTGGGCAAGTTTGAGGCACTCGTTATGTATTTGGTGGGCGAGCTCGCGTGTTGGGGCAATGATGAGGGCGCGCACACCTTCGCCTACAGCTCGCTCCGCACCTCCGGACGTTGGTGGATCAGAGTCATTTTTGGATTTGGAGTGCGAGGGGGAGCGCAAAGCTGCGAAGACCGGAAGGAGGTATGAGAGGGTCTTCCCTGTACCGGTGGGGGATATGGCAGCCAAATCGCGAGCGGAGAGTAGTATAGGCGCGCCATATGCCTGGATACTCGTTGGAGTGCGGTACCCGCTCTCACGGAGGTTGGTGAGAAGGCGCGGAGGAACGTTGTAACGCTGTTGAAGATCCTCGAACGTTTCGGCCGGAGGTGGTACGTTGGACCCTCTGGTGGTTACTCGATGTTTGGCCGTAGCGCAGGATTCCTCGCCATCAAGACCATCTTCCGCAGTTCCGTCAGCGCTATTGTCCTCCGTTGTCTTCTGCCTCTTCTTCGAGCGCTCGTCTGCCTCTGCATCCTTCCGCTTCCCATTACCTGTGCTCTGCGCGTACTTGAAGAAATCCAATTCGGCTGGAAGTTGGCCATCGCTGCTTTTGGGAGTAGCTGAGGCGGTTTTCTCTTTCGTTGACGTGAATAGCTTGACGTCTCTCTGAAATCTGCGTTTATCGAACTGAGCGCCGCCTCGAGAGAGCAGATTGAAGGCCTCCATGAGGAATTTAAGCACAGCCACTTTCGCGAATTGAAACAGGCAGGTCTGAGGTGACTCTTGACTTTGGCTGGATTCCTCGTTGAGGAGGCCAGCACATGAAGCAACCTCCATTCAGACCGATTTCACAAGTACTTCAGGATCTCACACGACTTGTGAGCAGCCAAATTGTGACGATCGTGTCTCCGAGTGGCCACTAACTACGACTCTGGGTTCTTTTCAGATTGTACTCCCGGTCAAAAGGCATGCACGCGATACACGAGGAGGCATGCACGGACTATGATCAAATATCCCTGGCATCTCTGCAAGAGGTGGACGCAGATCTTCAAATTCCGCGTTCCCGTGTCCTAGCCTTACGAACCGTTCGCACTCCCCTAGTCCCCATCTCTCGACTGCCGAACGAACTGCTCTCCGCTATCTTCTCGATCTATGTTGCGAACCCTGCGCAGGACGAATCATATTGCAGCGTGGTTGTCACGATCACTCATGTTTGCCGGCATTGGAGACATCTGGCGTTAAGCTCGCCTACCCTGTGGACGCAAATTCCCTGCCACAACCCCGCCGCAGCACAGGAATTCATCGCTAGATCAGAAGGCATGGAAGTTGACATCGTATCGAGAACTATCCACCATTCCGGCTTAGAAGCTGCATTGGCTGAAATAAGACGGGCTCGGCACGTTGACGTACGGACCCATACTGCTGTGATACGACGTATCCAGAGTAGCCTGTCTCAGCGTGCTCCGTTCCTGACTTACTTCTCCATGGAGGACTACGGAGGTGGCGGGTCATCACTACCCGATGACTTTTTAGGGGGTGAAGCCCCCCAACTCCGGTCTCTGATTATCCAAGATATCGGTTTCAACTGGAGCGCTCTGCGGGACAACCCAGTCTTGCGTCGCCTTAGCCATCTCCATATCACATCCACCCCCGAGGATTGCAGAGCAGGATCTGAGTGTTTTCTAACGCTTCTTGCTCGGATGCCGTCCTTGCAAACATGCCGCCTGAGCGATTGCTTCATGAATGGGGAAGATATTCCATCAACGGACTCCGTCACCGATATCCTGATCCTCCCTCGACTTTCAAAACTAGCTCTATTGGGCCCTATGGTAGCCATATCTGGAATCCTTCACTACCTTCGCGTTCAGCCTAGGGCCGAAGTAAGCCTGGCATGCACTCTCGCCGGCTCTACTGGAGGCATGTTGTCGTTCTTCAATCACCGCTTGAACGACCCAAACCGGCCACCGTGCCGCTACCTCGAACATCGCTTGGTTGGGAATAGCTTCAGCATGCAAATGCATGCAAATAGGACCCTGCTTAGTGCCGTTGACCCCGAGCCGCTGCTGGACGTACGTGTGATGTTCCGTGAGCATCATGAAGCATTCATGGGCCTCCACAACATTGTCCCGTTGGCCGAGATCCACGAATGGGATCTCAATGTTTCTGCATCCTTTGGCATACACATGCTCGCCGCGGTATTCTCTCGCTGCGAGAACGTTGTTCAACTTAGGTTGACGAACGTATCCGGAATTCGGCAAGTGTTCGAATCTTATCTGGCGCCGTTCCGTAGCCCAAACGAACACGACAAGAAGACCGCTTTCCTGCCGAACCTTCGCAGCATCCGGCTGTCCGGTCGGTATCCCTTGGAAGGGGAAACCTTCTGGACCGTAGTTCCCGGAGTCATGACCGAACGCCACAAGTTGCTCGGCATCTTGCCTTCTATCACAGTCGAAGATCCAGATGGGGTCAGGGAGTATGCCTTGGAGACTCTGCTGGCGATGGCGGCACGAGTCGACATCGCGACTGCAGTCGACGATATCTTGCAAGTATGATTGATGCGTGGTCATTGTTACACTCGGGAAACGGTCCTGGTACCGCAGTACTGTAGTAAATGCAATAGTCGAATGCCTCGAGAATGATCGAGAGTTACTAGTAGGCAGGTATGTATATATTTCCGGCGAGGTCATGATAATGGAACAACCAGTTGCCGCGCCGCACGTACGCCAGACGGGCAATCATAGGCACCATAGGAATCAGGGATGTATGCGAGACAGGGCGAAACGCACAACGCGTTCGCGGATGCTTCGCCCTTTCGCTTGACGCGGTTCATAGCTTATGCTCTTTCTACTACCCGGTCGCCGTCGATTTTCTCCACGATATACGTCTCGCTTTATTAGAACCTGCCGAAACATGTCTCTGAAGAGTATTCGCGTGGAGAGAGTGCATGTACCAGAGAACATGCGAATCGACCTCACTCCGGAGGAAGGGCAACTGTGCACGCTTCTGGACGAGTGTACGGCCTCACTTAGAGAGAAACACAACATCACGACGACGTGCAGAATCGCTGGAGGATGGGTCAGAGACAAGGTCAGTCATGCCTACCCGCAGGGCATACACCCGACCGAAAATACCTATCGCATTCGCAGTTCAGCTACTAGGCTCAGACTGCAACGATATCGATATTGCACTCGAAAACATGATGGGCGTTCCATTTGCTGAGAAACTCCTAACATTTCTCGCCGAAGAGAAAGGCATGGATGACATCAAGCTGAGCATCGTGAAGAGTAATCCTGGCCAAAGCAAACATCTCGAAACGGCGAAGGTCAATCCAATTCTTGGGTTTGAGCTGGATCTGGTGAATCTTAGGAGTGAGGAATATGCCATCGACAGCCGGATACCCACCGAAGTGGTACGTTGAGGATGTTCGAATGTCGGCAACGTCATGTGCTTATACGAAACTTGGTCAGACATTTGGCACCCCACTACAGGACGCTCTGAGACGGGATATAACCATCAACTCGCTGTTCTATAACGTACATTCGAAGTCCGTTGAGGATCACACTGGCAAGGTCAGACTGCTCTCGTGTGGGCCTTCGGCCTGAGCTCATACGCAGTCATGGTGATAGGGTCTACATGATCTCCGCAACGGCGTTGTACGGACACCACTTCCACCCCGCGAAACATTCCTAGACGATCCGCTGCGAGTCCTCCGATGCGTTCGATTTGCCAGTCGCTTCGGCTTTGACATGGTCCCGGAGCTCGTGGCGTCAGCTAAAGACCCGGAAATACAGGTCAGTCGACCCTTGTTCGTGTTGGTAATTCAGTATATTCATGGCCATTCAATCCATCACCTTATTCAGACTGCATTCCGCTCGAAAATCACAAGAGAACGTGTTGGCGAAGAGGTCCACAAGATGATGAAAGGCCGACATCCACTGCTCTCTATTCAATTGATGGACGAGCTTTCCCTCCCGCCACTAATCTTCGACGTTCCCGCGTCCATATCTTCCACGTTTTCGTCCCAACCCGCACCCTATCACACGGCCCTGGCCGCGTCATCGGTACTGCATCTAATAATCGATGCACCGACAGAGCCCTCGTCGTCCGTATCTCTTCCTCCCGTTCACTCCGAGCTGCTTTCTGGGATAAGGACAGACAGCACAGCACAATCGCGATTGTACCTCGCCTGTGCCGTAACGCCGTATCGCGGGATAACATTCACGGATGCCAAAAAGAGAATCCATCCGGCTTGTGAGGCGGCCCTCCGGGAGGGCTTGAGGGTCGGGACGCAGAACCACTACCTGGATGGCATACCAGCGCTGTTCGGTGCCTGGGAGATCTTGAGAGGCCCAGTCGGCGGCGATCAGGCCACGCAAGACAGCAACAACGAGAGAGCCAGGATAGGTCAGCTGGTTCTTCTACAGCTTTGCGGTGTTCCATGCTAACGATGCAGATACAGGGTTGTTGCTGCGGGAGAAGACTGTGCATAACCCACATACGGGCTCACATTGGGCTACATCGCTCCTGTTCTCCCTTGTTCAAGACCTTGTGGAGTTGTACAATCCCATACAGGACCTGCTTGATGGTGCGTCCTGCCCGCCGCACTTCACTCATTTTCTCACTCGGGCTTGCAGTGGCGGAAGCATCCAAGGTTATCGCGAAGTACAATGACTTCGTAGCTCGCATCCTCGAACTCGATTTACCATCCGCAGTCGAAGCGAAACCCATCTTAGATGTTTGTACATTTGCGCCTTTTCCATGCCGTGTTTAACGTATGCCGTATCTTGTGTTTAGGGTCACGAAATCGTTCAAATCCTGGAAGCTGGCAAGCCGGGCTCGTGGACGGGCGGCGTCCTCGCCCGCGTTACGGAATGGCAGCTCGAATTTCCCCAGGGAACCAAGGAGGAGTGTGCACAATGGTTGACAGCGGAGAAGAAGGCCGGACGAATCGATGTCCAAACTGCTGGAGGAAGCGGGGGAGGAAGGGCAGGCAAGGAAGGCAAAAGGGCGAAAGGGGAGAGGGACGGTGCCGTTAAGAAGCCGAAAGTGGATTGAAGATCCTCTGCAATGCATGGCGATGTGCAAATATCCGGATGACTCGGGGCGAGAGGACCGTGGCGTCGGGTTTTTTGCTTGAACATTTCTAAGCATTCCGAGAAAGCTCCATATTGATGCATGAAAGAGTGGACCTGTGGCTGGTGGCGAGGCATTCGGTCTGCAGTGCTTTCTTCGATACGAGTGGTTTCAACGGCCTTGGGACAGATGATCACCTCGATCTAAGCCTCCGTGTATTTTCCTGAGAAACTCTACATTGATGAGAATGGTTCAGGGATATACTAATGCACAACATGGTGGTGGCACAACTACAATCCGACGTCGATTCCTTGTTCCGCGATACGTGAAATCGCATGGCACAGGGCATTAGAACTTCCGTCGTACGCCACGGAGATCGACGCCTCGTAGGGAAGATCTGAGTCGTCGAGGTGATCAGGTGCACTAGACAGATTGGCAACCTGTACGCAGGCCGTATATAACGCCAGGAGTTCCGGAGACGTAAGTGGAAGGCGCTCTGGATCAGGTGTCGCGAACGGCACCAGCTTCACCCCGCCGGAAAGTAGTATGTCTTCTGCCAGGTCGTATCCTTGCACCATCGTGTCACATCTATCCTTGCTCGGGCCTGTTGTTGCTCTGCATGCAAGTACTATTTGCTCAGCTGAGCTCCTAAGTTGAGGCCACGAGAAAATATGCTCTGAGCCTTCTACTGTCGAAATAGGCGCACCACATACGAGTCCTTCACGGCACTGATGATGCACTCGCGGTAGTAGTACAAATACAGCAGGACCTCCTAGAAATACACAAAAAAGGACAGAAAAAAATATGAATAATCTAGCAGCGTTTCCACCAGCAGCTTGACCCGGGGGGGGGAAAGGTTATGACGGCCCGATCGCGTCGATGTCGGCGGGCACCTTGCCCTTGCCCTTGCCCTTGCCCTTGCCCTTGCCCGTCTGGGACTGGAGCAAGAGCGGGGGCGGCCGCGGGCGCTCGAATATCTGCGAGTCGGTCGACTCGCGAGGGGCCATCGGGCGCGGGCCACTGATCACCGGCTTCGGGCGAGGGTTCGACGGCAGGCCGGGCCCGGCGGGTTTACCGGAGCGCGCGGCGAACATGCCCCCGCGACGGACGTTGAACGGCAGCGGGCTGCTCCGTGCCTGCGAGGAGGCGTCAGACGTCTGCGGCTGGCGGTTAGCCCGGGCCTTCGCCGGGCGCGATGAGGGGGACGTGGGCGAGAATTGCGAATGGAGAGGGGAAGGTCCTGCGGTTTGGTTTTGGGTCGGGGTGGTGATGTAGACGGAGCGCGCGGGGCGCGCGGAGGTGCGGGCGGCGGTGGCGAGGATGACGGAGCCTGCTGCGGACGAGGACGAGGAGTCGTTCTTAAAGTGGTTCGGAGCTGTCAGGTCTGGTGATATTGCCACCCGTTAGTCCACGTCGTCGGGGAGACCCAAGAATAGCGTTAGAATACTTACTGCCGATGAACGACGTGACGTCGTACTGGGTGCCCTGCGAGTCGAACTTGGGGCTTCGGCTCGTGGGCGGACCCCCCTCGCCGTCCAAGCTGTCCCGGTACTCCAGCGGCATATCCGACAACTGGCGCTTGTGCTCCGCGTCCACTATGGGCATCCGGGGAAGCGGCAGAGGCTCGTCGGAAGCGATGCTCGGGATGAACCGCCTCGCCGTCACCTCGCCCGACTCGGGCTCCGTCTCCTCGACCTCCTCCACGTCTTTCTCCCGCGACTTCCTCTCCCACGGCGGCTCCGGGAAATTGCTGAGCGAGAACGTGCTCGGGACCTCGGACTCGACCTTGGAGCGCGACGAGCTCCCGCCCTCGCCCGACCCGCCCTCGCCCGACCCCTCCACGCCCTCGCTGATCCCGCCAAGCTCGCGCGTGTGCCTGTCGAACAGCCGCAGCTGCGCGATGCTCCGGTCGAGCTCCTCCTGGTGGCGGAACAGGCTGTCCATCCCCGCCGACGAGCGCGGGGAGTACACGCTCTCGCTGAGCGCCGTCGTCGGCCGCGCCGTTGTGCGCAGGAGCGGCAGCGGGCCGTTCATGCCGTATATCGGCGTCGGGGAGTCGGTGGACGCGCGCGCGCCCGCGGCACCGGCGCCGGTGTCGAGGCGTGGCGGCGCGAGCATGTCCGGCATCGCGGTAGCCGAGGCTGAGTCGCGGCGACCGCTCGCCGTCGTGGCTGCCATGGACGTCGTCGTCGTCGGCGCGGGCGACGGGGAGATGTTGAGGAAGTCGTCCCGCACCAGCGCGGCGGACGCGCGGCGCGAGGGCCCCATGTCCGGGTCGAGCTCGTCCGATTCGACGAGCGAGGTGCGGTTCGCGGGCGGCGCGACGAACGGCTGCGCGGTCGCGAGGTCGCCCATCTCTGGAGGGCTGTCGTACAGGACGGAGGTGTAGACCGGGTCGCGCCACTGCGCGCTCTCCTTCGGCTCGGTCGGGCTCCCATAGGACGACCGCCGCTCCGCGATGGGCGAGACGCCTTTCTCCGCGTCGTCGTCGGTGCCGGGGTAGCGTAGGCGCTCGCGGTCGTCCTGGTCCTGGTCGTCGGCGGAGCGGAAGCGGGTGGTGACCTTCATGCTGTTGAGCGCCATCCAGGCGGATATGCGCGACGCGGAGGAGGCGCGCGAGAGCAGCGACGGCCGGGAAGGGCGCGGATCCGACTGCGACATGGAGTGCATCTGCGTGCTCATATCGGTGTCCGGCTGCGCTGGGTCATGCACGACGGTGGCGAGGCTGGGAGTGGAGACGTTCGGAGGTGAGAGTTTGAAGGTCGATCCGCGTTGGATGGAGACGGGGAGGCCCTTGAACGAAGGGGAGTCCGGACGTTCGGAGCCGTCAGATTTGCGTTCGCCGTAGAAGGTGACGATCATTATGTAGAGGATCAGGATATAGAGTTCTATGGCCTGCAGAAACCGTCCCAATACGGTCTCCGAGAACGCGACTGTGAACATGGTCAGCGTCCAGTCACGACGGCCAAAGTGGAGTTCTCACAATAAACGACGTTCCCGATGGCGATGGCCAGGCTGAACGAGAGGGCAAGGATGACAGCCGCGTAGCGCCTCAGCGTTCTCCACCGCGGCTTGACGGGCGATATCGATACGTTGAGCAGCAGCTTCGCGATGAACAGCGCGGACGCGACGATCTCCACCGCCGACTCGGTGTCGTACAGCGGGCCGAACTCGGAGAATGCGCTGTCCACCCTCCACACCACCTGCATGATCGGGATGGCGTTCGCGAGCAGGAGCAGACTCCACTTCATGGCTTGCCCGACGAGCCCCCAACGCTCCCACGACCCGCTGTGCAGTCCCTCCTCGTCGGGCTGCTCCTCCTTCGACGGGCACTCGGCGACGAACGTCCAAAAGAAGAGAAAACGGAGGCCGATGGAGATGGCGAAGCCGAACTCGCGGACGATGATGAGCGGCTTGACGGACGCCATGTCCGTGCCGAGGTCAGTGTTGACGACGCCGCGAGCGAGGATCTGGCCGAGGTCGAGCACGCCGGCGACAAAAGCGATCAGTGCCGACGAGAGGAGGTAGACGGAAGGTCTTTCGAGATGTCAGAATGTGGCTTGGACTCAGGAGGAGGAAGAGCAACTCGCATTGTAAGCCGTCTTAGTACCAGGAAGAAGGTCAGGACGCCGAACGCGAGAAGTCCCACCGAGAAGAAAGGGATTTCAGCGAGGATAGATTCGACCTGGCCGATAGAAGGATCAGCAAAGACCGTATCGTCGTGAGGACAGGGCAGGTGAACGACGCGCACCGATACATCGTTGCTGAGACTGAATATCGACGGTATAGTATACAACTGCGCGGTACCCTCGTACACGCGCATTTCAAAGGTTTTATAAAACAGCAAAGCCTCAAGCCTCAAGCAGGGCGAGCGAGATTAAGACAGTCGGACTCCTGCGACTTGGCGGAACAGAAAGCGTTGAAGCAGAAGAGACCAGCTGAGGCTGAGACGATGGATTGGTTGGCTACGTTGCGCACGGCCCTGAGGCGTGGCTGGCGAGCCCACAAAGATCGGATCCCAGGTCAGAACGAGAGCAGCAATCGGTAAGGAACGTCGAAAGCGAGGAGCGCGAGTGCCCCTGCGCGCGTCAAGTACGCGAAACGAGTAGAACGCCGGAAGTAAAAACAGGAATATAATGGAAGAATGAGGAGGTTCGAGGGGGATAAACAGACGCAAGAGGGGTCATGCCTTTGCCGGGCTCTCCGCTCTGTCCGCGCGCCATGGCAACCTCAGCATCCGCGACGAAGGTTCCGATGAGACACCGCGGTTCCTTGGTCTGTCTCCGCCCATTGGTCGCGACCGCGGGCCGCACCTCCGCGCCCGAGGTGGCTGTGCCCACTACCGGAAAAGGCAGGTTGCCGATGGGAGAGTGTTCCCCAGTGTCTGATCATCACACGGCGTATCACCGTTTCAGACCCGAAGGACTGCACATAAACTGACGATATCTATGGGCAAGCTTTGCTACAGAAGAGAAGTGCATGACCCTATCAGGGCACCGTGCATCAGCACCAACAATGCACCCCGCATCCAAAAGATCTCTACAGCTTGGCCAGCGTCGGTTCCCAGGTAACGCGCTCGACCTAAAGGGCGTATGCGCCGATGATCAAGATGGGAGGTATCATAGACAGCGAGGCTCACCATCTCCGGGACCAGTTCGCTGACGTTCCTCGCGCCGATAAGGCGCATGCCGGTTACGATCTCTCGTTCGAGGATCCGGATGATTTTAATGACCCCTGGCGCACCGTAGGCCTATGTCATACGTCCTCATTCAGGCGCAGTCCGGCGATAACGACGAGAATCTAGAGAACCACGCACGCTCTGGGCATACAAGAAGGGCCGACCGAGGCCTACAGCTTTCGCACCCAAACACAGCGCCTTCAGCACGTCTGTATGCGAGATATTATTAACATCCAGCGCCGTGTCGCTAGCAACAGAACCGGAACGCACCGGTCCCGCGCCGAACGCCGCCGTCAAGGTAGACTGCGGATTCAATTGTCGACATATCAGCATCATCATCATCTCTCTGTCAGTCAAGAGTCCGAGGAGACGGCGCAAACCTTCGAGCTTGTCAAACACGTCCGGCCTCTGCTGGCGGAGCTGGTACAGGACTTCGATGGACGGGAGCGCGCTGTAAAAAAAAAGGAAGCGACAGTCAGGAAAGGGGTGGCGCCAGAGTGCTCGGCTATACCGGCGAAGGAAAGGCAACGCACTACTCCAACTGCCGTCCGCCGTGGTTCGAGATGAGGATCCCGTCGCAGCCGGCTTCAGCCGCGAGGACTGCGTCCTACCAATACCCAGGTTTCGCGTCAGACCGGACTCGGAGGCGATCGAGATTTGTATACGCACAGCTACACATTGAATCCCTGTACATTCGAACGTTCAGTATACACGCGAGCGGTACGAAGATGCGCGCGAACCTTTGATCACGATGGGCAGCTTCGTCACACTTCTCAACCACGGGATGGTCTGAGCGTATCACGAAAGTCAGATAGCATCTCTAAAAGAATAAAAGATCTTTCAGGCGCACCTCCTCCCACGTCATGTCCATATCGTCGTTCGCGATGAGCATCCCCGCAGTACCGGCGATATTCCCTACCTGCACTTCCTCCAGCACGTCGGAGTCCTCGGGCGCACGCGGCATCTCGCCCGCCGTCTTCGTCTCGGCCTGGTCCGAGCTGGCGGCTTCCCGCTCCTGATCCTCCAGCACGAACGGAGCCGCGATGTCTCTCTGCGGGAGCCGACGTCAATGCCTGTGGGACGGAGAACGGAGAGCGCATAGCGCGCACCTCCCGGTTACCCGCGCAGATCGCGTCCACCGTCAAGAAGATCGCCTTATACCCCAGCCTCTCCACGTTGCGGATCCGCTCGAGCGCCTTCGCGTGGTCCCGGTGCTTGTACAGCTGGAACCACAGGACCTGGCTATCGTCCTTCCTCGCCTCCGCGATCTGCGCCGGGCTGAGCGACGCGTTGGACGAGACCATCTGGATGAGCCCGGTGTACCCGCAGCCGCGGGTGATGTTCGCCTCGCCGGCGGGGTGCCCGAGCTTGGCGAGCGCCGCGCCGGAGACGAAGACGGGCAACGTCGAGCGTGTACCGAGCAGCGTCGTGGACGGGTCGATGTGCGCGAGGCGGCGCATGACGCGCGGCTGGAAGAAGAAGCGGGAGAAGGCGGAGAGGTTGTTCGCGTGGGCTGCGGAACAGACATGCCGTCAGCCTTATCGTTAACGGGGGAGGGGGGGGTTGAGAGGGTGGAAGGGACGCACAGATCTCGTCGTCCGCGGCGGACGAGTAGTACGCGTACGCCTTGTAGCTCAGCACGCTCCGCGCGACGTCCTCCATCTGGCGCAGACTGAGGATCCGGCTCAGCGGGGGTTTCGAGCGCTGGGCAGCCTCGATACGGAGCTCATCCTTCGTCTTTTGCTGCGCGCGTTCCTTCTGCTGCGCCTCGAGCGTGCTCGCGGCCTCGGTGGAGACGGGCCCGAGGTGCTTCGAGGCGGGCAGCTGCGAGAGCGCGTCGGGTGGGTGGATAGGCTCGTAGGCCGCGGTGGCGTCTTTGCCGGCGTATTTGAGAATGACCGCGGCGCCGCCTGGATGTTCCTGATATGCGAAGAGGACGGGTGAGCGGGACTGATAGGGTGGCGGCGAGGAGGACGAACGGCGAGGAACTCGGTCACATCGTACACCTCGTTCTTGATGACGACCCAGCACGATCTGAGGAGGAGCCTCGGTCAGATGTTGGTTGCTCGTTCTCCGCTGTGCCCACTCACGATCGGCTGTTGTGCTCCGCGACCTGTTGCAGCGTCCAAGGCGCCATATCCGAGCGATGCTAGGGGATGACGAGCGGCGTATAGAGACGCAGATAGTACGGCTGAATGGGCGGGTCCTCGCGGCTTCCCACTCTGTTGAAATGGTAAGAAGTCGGCATGGGATCTGCAAGATCCTGCGTAAGTATAATGCGTGCTGGTAGCGGCCAGGCGGTCCGGCTGAGGGGCCTCGAGGTTGAGCCAACGCATCACGATATCGGTCCGCGGGGCCGAAACCTATGAGCCAGCCAATAGTATGGCAGACATTGGTACTTGCTACTACATGTAGAGGAGCAGCAACAGGGAGGGAGTAAGGGTGTACATGAGGGTGCGAGGATATCGGTTGTAAGAAAACCTAATACAAGACATAATCTTCCTTGATCGGAAACGAGGCAATAATTGTGAAATCGATTTCTCGCAGTCGAGAGGCAACTCAATCAGATTTCCGTGCGGGGATACGAACAACGTGGGGGACACCCAAAGTGTAGTCTAGCCCGTAGCGGTTATGGTCGTCCTTGACGCAAAGCATCGTATCTGGAAAAAGGTATTTCAGGTGAGGTTTTAATTTGCACGACCACCATAGCGCTACACCCACAGGTCACGCCTTCCATCATGAGATACGTTCCTGCCGCCTGTTCAAACGAGTCACGCCTCCACATCTCGCGACTAGGGTTTGATTGTACACACCGTGAGCGCATGCCACCACGCATGCCCTTCGAGCAGGAACGCGTTGGGCCAACCCAATGCATGCTTCCAGACGGTGATTCTTGCACAGAATTCGTTATCGATGTTCCAGATTCCAAACGCGAATATGAACAGGAGACCGCCGGTCCAGAAGATCGACAAGATGCGCTGCTTCGTCTGTGGTGGGATGACGGACGGAGCAGAGTGCCGCAGCAGCTGGGTACAGCGGAATCCGATGAACAACATTGTAAACGCGAACACCGATTGGAAGTAGGGCGGACTCCGATAAACTAGGCTATTAACACAACGTTTAGTATAGATCAGCCCCTCCGCGAGGCGCAAGAGACACCTACTAGGACGCCGTGAACGCAACGTTGATGACAGCGATGGCGATGGCCAGCCAGCTGTGAATGTTCGCAAAGCCCTTTCCAGTATCAAGGAGAAGGAAGATGCTATAGCTCGAAGACAGGAGCATCGGCAATTCGTCGGCCAGCTGCGCCTCATAGAGCAGAGTCGCGTGGAACGCGAACGAACCAATACCCACGATTGCGAGGAACTATGCACAAGGAGTACAAGTTGTAAGTGTCGCGCATATATGCCGCGCGGAATCGTGGCAACGTACAACGAACTGCAGGGCGTAGCGCAACGGCAGGCCATTCTGGCGCACCTTGTGCGCGCCCCATGCGGCGAAGAGTACGGTGACCCCATTGCTCAGCGAGTTCGCGAGCTCAGCGAGGTAGTGAGAAAACTGGTAGTTTTGCTACGTGTAACACCCGACCCTGCCCGTTCCAGGTTCAGTCTCGTGGGCTCGTTCGGAATAGACTGACCTCACACCAGTCGATAGTGGAAGTCGCGGGGCCCCAATATCCCGACATCTACGGTTATGTATCCTCTCCAGTAGGCTTGCTGACTAGACAATGCGGATGAAAGGCGAGCTAGCGAGGGCGCATACAGCGCGGGGAATAGATGGCCCACAAGCCTTGGCGCCAAACTGCGCTTGCCAATATGTATGTAATCCGATATTCACGGGGTCCGGGATGCCCGGTGAACACGTTTCGGCGATCGGCCGCTGACTCCGGTAGGCCAAGTTTCAACTCCTTGCCTGTGGATCCTTGTTGAATCCTGTTACCACCTACAGATACACTCTATTACGCTCAACATGGCACCTGGAGCTGCTGCTTAAAGACCTGATGCTTGATGTAATCTGCGTTACTCAGGGCTTCTCTCACGGAAGCTTGTCGTTTCCATTAAACCACGACACGCTCATTGTCACCATGCCTAATAGAGCCCAAGCAACGGTCCCGCTTTACCACATACAAATGATTGGCGCCCGTAGAATTTCCTTTCTCGCTGTCATATAAGAAACAACGGGTTCACCTCGCACGGCGCCGGCTTTCCTGCAAACGCGATGTCACTTCCACTGGTGTCGGACGCTCAGCACATGGAACTGAACACGCTGGCCCCCGCCCCGAGGGCCAGCAAAATCAGTCTCCGTTCCGATCTGGTAGACGACATGGAGAGTGATCAGGCTGACAGGTTGATATAAAAAATCAAAGTTGCGGTAAACCTATGTGCCTCCTCCATCTCCAGGTTCGGAATAACGCGTATGTCCACAGGAGAAGTGGCTCAAGTCGGAGCTCGAAACTCTGGTGTGTTGTCAGGGTCCTTGCTACTGAGTAATACTAACACGAGGTTTACAGAACGATGCAAGGGATATATATGCCAACGTCAAGAAACAACAAGTTCTCAAACGCCAGGTATCTCCTCGTCTATATATTCATTGACATGTAACTGGATCAAAGCTGTTCTCTCGCAGCTTGAAGTGTATGAAACAGAGAGGTTTTCGCTACAACTCAAACATCTTGCGCGCGAGACGCGATTCAGCTTTTCACCCGAAGCCATAGAGGTACTCACATTGCTATCCAACCGTGCTTCTCCCGGTACTAATCCTCATAATCGGTATCTCCAGAGTATCTTGGAGGTCTGCACGGACGTGGGGAACACCACGGCCGTCGTTGCCGCATTCTGCGCATCAATATCGGTTTCTATCCTCTTCGGTGCCGTCCGCGGAAACCTTTTCTACTTCTTCGCGTCCTGGTGGTGTGCAATAATCGCGCTCACGTCGGGCTTGGGTTTATCCGTCTTGAGCGCGCGTCGCCATAAGGTTTCGAAGAAGGCAACCAAAGCGGATTGGTGGCGCGTCCATCTGGGCGGTTTCATCGTCGGTCTGTGTCTCCTCGCGGCTGTAGGGAGCATCGTCTGCATGTGCTACGGGGCGATGACTCTTGATGTTTCGTGCGTTGTTGTATGCGCCCGCTGTCACGGCTACCGAACTGACCAAGAACATATTTAGCGCGGAGTTGGCGCCAACGTTCTCTCAGCCAGCGATCAAGGACGGACCATCCATCCCGTCCGGCGTACCGATTGCATCTCTCATCGTCGCGAGTATCATCATCTTCATCATCTGTGGAGGCGCGTTCTTTGCGATATTCGCGGGTCCGTTCAGATTCTCCACTAGGAAACATTGGGAGAAAGAACTGCTACGAAGCTTGGAAGCAAGTTGACGCTATCGCACCCGAGGATTCCCCTGGGTGGTGGAAGCAAAACAATCTTTCATACGTGTTAGCTAAAGAACTATCGATGTGTGACTTGCATGCCGTGAATCTATTCTACTAGCCCGATTATCCCCCGTTGAATTTGCATGATTCAATCGACCGCGACATCAATTATTCATCAATGACTTGAAATCTCGTTGAGTGGGTGTGTGTAATGGAAGTCAGGAACAGACGACCATGGTGTATGACTGAAAACCATCGCTAATATTCTTAATATCAGTGTGATGAAGTCGTACATAGAGCCTAACGAATGCGAGGACTGGGTCTTGTTTATTGACTTATTCGCCGCGCCTATCAAAAAAGCGATGAATTAAGGTCTGCCTGTGGGAGACTAGTTCGGACTGGAAAATGACGTCAGAACGGTCAGACCGAGAATGCGCCGCGGCACCGCTCATCGTGTTCACGCACTTCGCTGTAGCTTCGACCCCTAGCAGCTCAGCTTTTCATACACTCTCCCTTGGCTTATCGTCATGTCATCCTTTCCCGACTATTATACCTTGCTGAATGTCCCAAGAACGGCAACCACAGACGAGATACGACAGGCGAGTTATTTATCAGCTCCGCAGTTATCCGCAGGTTCACTAATATTTGGCGTCATCAGGCATACAAGAGAGAATCACTCAAGTAGGGACAAACCAGTGAATCCAACACTGCGCCATTTTTATGACTTTGCAACGACAGGACCCATCCAGATCGTCTGACGAGGGCGTCGCCTGCTGAAAAGCAGGCTGCTACGGAGAAGTTCCAAGCAGGCAAGTCTGCCGGTCCTGCTCTACGGCCCTTGTCTCATTATCATGCGACGCTGCTGCCCCTTACATGAACAGTGCGTCTATAAATGCTCGCGTCTCCCTCCATATGAGCTCAATGGTCACAGGTCGCGGACGCGTATTACGTACTCTCGGACTCCCAAAGACGAAAGGAGTACGACCACCTCTACGGCGCACGAGCAGAGTCAGAGAAGACGGCTGAGGACCCCGGAGCATCCGCAAATTTCTTCTCAACGTTCGCCAACATGTTCGCAGGGGCAGGGGCAGGGCCGACCCCCCAGCCAGATGCAAATGCTGCCGGTCAACGCCCCGATGCTAACGGCGTCTTCACGGATGTCTTCGAAGAGGTATGCATGCTCTCAGGTGTTGCATCCCAACGTTCTTTTATACAATGGAATGGCAGTTGTTACGTCCGGAGGTTGAACGGCATGCGAACTGGTGGTCTTATCTTGGCGCTGCAAGCGGGGCCGGCATAGGATTCATTATAGCCAACATTCCCGGACTCATGGTTGGCGCTTACGGCGGGAAGAAGCTCGGCCAAATACGCGACGCGAAGGGCAAAGCCGTTGGTGCCGTGTTTATGGAGCTGGGTAATGACCAGAAGGCCGAGGTACCGTAAACCTATGCATCGACCCGTTGGTGGATGGCTGAGACTCCTTTCCAGATTCTGCGTGCGCTGGCAATGAAGGTGCTCGGAACTGCCATGGCGTAGTACAATATACGAGGCCCCAATGCTACTCATACCCATCGCTGCTTATTTCTAGTATCTGCGGATTGTACGGATATGTATAAGTACAATATAATATATCTTTGAATACGAGCAAAACGCTAGATTCAACCTAAAAAATGGGACGGAAGGGCAGTAGAGACCAGATTACATGTTTTACACCCCATATCAGGGAGGGACTTGAGAAACTGGAAACATATCGATGATTTGATGCATTTTTGCACAGGATGACTTGATGCTTCATGGTTGAATGCGGCTTTAATGCCAGAGCTCACCGGCGTCTCCTTCGGCAGTGTCGCGCTGTGAGCTTACGCTCTGCAGAGGGGTATAGTCGTTAAGGCCGCCCGCGCCACTGGCCAACGCCAGCGTGATCGCAGCCAGCGCCTTGTCAGCGCGCGACGCCGTCGGACCGGGGGATGCGATACTGGGCGGCAAGATGCCGTCCGGCGACCCTCCGCGATGTGTTTTGTTTTGAGTTGCCGGATTGGGGTGCGGAGGAGCGATGGACGGTGGCAGGGAAAGCGCGGAGATGGATGGATCCAGCGTGTCGTCTGATGGGAGGCGTACGGCTGGGGTGAGCACCGCCGAGGACGCGGGCGAGGTAGATAACGAGCCCGGAGAAGCGCGGGGGTCGTATGAGACAGCTGTATGCGCCGCACCGACATCAGGTGGGTCGAGTTCCATTGCATCCGGCGAGCTTTCGTGCGCATTGGACGATGCGGATGTTGGATCGCTGACGAGACTGGTATCTCCAATGAACACCACATCTTCGTCATCACCCCCTTCGTCTTCCTCGCCAGCCGCGTCTTGCGTGCGTCTAGTCTCCGACCTTGAGCGTCGTTGCTCGCGCAGCTCCTTCGCGTACGCGTACGGCCCGGGTCTGCTCCTGGTCCCTTCCATCTCTCGCATACGTTTGACCAGACCCTCCTCGCTGTCAATGACAGCTTTGTGAAGCTCGTCGAATGCCTCACATCGCATCCGTAGCAGATCGAATTCCGTGAGACTCGAGATCCCAGCGTCGTTGGTGAGATGGGGATTTGCCGAAGGGCAATGGGACGCGGACATCCTTTGCAGGTTGAAATCCGCAGATCGGAACGGAAGCGGGGTACGCGTGGATGAAGAAGTGAAGGACTGTCTCCTCCGGTGCAGCGGGGGACGAGGCATCTGCGATTGCAGTCAGCTGTGCTGTCCTACTCAAGCAATCGAAGTGTACACCCACTTCGAGAGATATTTTTCTTGACTTCATTCTTCTTGTGTGGTCCATGTCTTCCCTACCGTTCGACCTTTTCGCCACATGGGCGACTTTGCCGAGTCGGCGCGGAGGATCTCTGGGGTCGTCGAACGCGTACGTCCACGACGCAATCTCGTTTTCGGAAAACATGTCCGGATTGGCCGATCGTGAACGGCGGCGGTGGGACGGAGAGAGTAGCATCATGCGTCGGGTACGGTGGTTGGATTATATGCGGTTAGAGCAGGGAACGGAGGCTGAGAAGGACTAGTGACTCTTCTCTGAAAGGCATGCGCGGCGCGCCAGATCTCCATGAGGTCAGTCATGAAGGTGTAAGCGCGGGAAAAATGGCTCATTTCGCCGGCCACGTTCGGAATATAACGCCTTCTTCGTTGGCTATTAGTGGCATTGTATTCGTGGTTGGCGACAACAATACACCGATGCGGTACATAACAGGTAGACAGACAATCGACAACCCTGGGGAACATGTGAGCTCTCGTGTTTCGGCTGAGCTGCTGCGACGCCGCGACGATGGAATTTCATGCGAACAATACCGACAGATAGAATGTGTTCATTCATCCTAATCGCCTCGGACAAGCAGAAGACGGGAGCCTGGCTCTGGATGGCAGACGATCATGCGCCTGGAGGAATTGGGTTTGTGCATGCTCGCGATGCATTGAGGAATATATGACGTACCAGCGGGATCGCTCACTCGCCGAATTATGGCTGTCTGGCGGCAATGGCTGTTCCTTAAGCAGGGCTTGCACCTGGTACAATATAGATGACCAAACGTCCCGGTGGTATCGCATATAACTCTCACCCAACGGAGGAGCCGACCTCCACAGTCCTGCAAGCGGCTTTTCACGCAGCGGTGGAAGAAATCATCCTCCGCGTTTGTTTCGCTGATGCGTTCCAACCGAAGACATAACGTCATTGTCCACGGAGAAGACAAGAGGTACCTGACTGGAACGAGGGTGAGCCAACCGAAACGCGAGCATGGAACTGCAGCATTACCTGCGCTCGGAGCAGTCCATCGAAGCAACTCGGAGAGAGCAATGCAGACGGATGGACAAATCAGCAGTGCTAGAGCCATATCTTCACAGAAAAAGTGTTGCGTGAGTACGAGGAGCAAGATGTCCCGGAGATAGTCCCAGGCTTCGATGGCAGTCAGAGCTGTACATGTCTTTAATCTGGCGGTCGCTATCACGTAGTTCGCCAAGCCACCTACGAAAGGAAAGTTAGAGGTTATCAGAGGGACGGGAGAACAATGAAATGCTCTCACAAGCAAGCATAAGGTTTTCCTCCTGATGTCGTATAACAAGCAACCAAATGGCCTCGTCATCCCAAAGCACGTTCACCTCGCCACCGTCATCCATCGAATCAGAACGTCGCATATCCTCCAGCATCGTCAAGGCATTCAACATCGGCGTCCCAAGGCGTCCAAGCAATTCGCAAGAGCGTTCAGCAGTCAAAAGATCCATGACTGAAGCCAGGAAAGTGGAGATAGTCCGACGATTGAAACACCTCCGACAGCGACCATTCCAGAGAATGGTGACGAGGTTGAGGATATGTGAGCAGTCATCCAAGTCGGCTTCGGTTTCTCCCCTGGGGACCTTGAAGCACGAGCTACACGCCACGTTGATAATTTGTACTTCATACATCTCGGAAATATGGCTCACTTGTGTATATGCGAGAGTACTGTGACGGCGGCCACCACAGACACACCAATCAGATGCGCTTGACGAGTAAGAAGATGGCATACCTTGGTCCAGACGCAGCCTGAACGAGAATCTATCGTCTGATAGTGCTGAGTCAATCGCCACACTGACAGTCGCAGGAGCAACGAATCCCAGTGCGTCGATAATTTGATTGCGGACTTCAAGCCAGACGTCATTGAGAGTCTCCCGAAGACCATATATGAAGCAACGTACCGAGTCTGTCGGGTACCAACGCCAACAGGCTGCAGAGGAGGTTCGCAAGCTCTGTTTCTTGCGATTTCCCGATTGACGATTGTGTCTCTAGACTTTCGAAGATCCGCGCGCCCATCCGGCATGCACGGTAGAGGACTTTATGGATTGATTTCAAGTCATCAGATGATTCTGATTTGTCTTGAGCACCAAACACCGATACGGCGCGGCGCAGGAGATGCTATATCACAGCGCCCAACAGCCCGGTTAGCAGAGCAAACGCAGGAGTATCGTCAAAGTGTACTCACAATCAGGGCATGAACGGCCGATGAGGGGTCCAGTGCCAGAGCTTTCGCAATGGTCGCGAAGTCGGGAGGAGCGGGTTCTGCTTCTTCGCTATCGCAATGGTAAAGCCACGTGCTGGTCTAGATGATAATTGAGGAGATGCAGGATTTCGTTCTCCACTACATACAATGTGCACGATGCAGCTTGCCCCGAGAAGCCGGCCGTCGTTCCATTGGCGCCACAGCCATGGTACAACCAGTTCGTGGAAGATAAGTGCAGCCTGTTCCAGCTGAAGGTCCTTCGCTGGTGATAGGAGATCCACATCCGAAGCTGCTCCATCCACCGCAAATACATCGGCGAGGAGCGTGAGTACAGCCGATAGTTTGGTAGGTTGAAACGGCGCTGAGTTCTCTTCGCCCTGTACGGATACGTTCTATATCAAGAAGTTTAGTGCAAGCGCATAAACTGGAGACTACGAGATGCGTACCGCGAGCAGCGCAATAAGCATTGCCGTATGCGCCTTGTTGAACCCGAGAGGATGGTATGATGCTTGTAACTCCGATAGCTTGGGAGCATAATGGAGCAGGACTTGTTCTACTTCTGCCCTTGACCTGCTTCAAACGTCATCATATGAAACTATAATACAGACCCTTGATGGCTTACATTTGATCATACAGTTCATAACTGTTACCCAGTCGCGGTCCTAGAACAAATGCGCCATACGAAAGAGCGAGCGCTATTCTACATGCTGCAGGAGACGCGCTCTCTGAAGACAGACAGAACGGCACGGAGGCCCATTCGCCTGAAAAAAGCATGCAATCAGCATCGAGATCGCAACAGAACACAACATACGTGGAAGCTGGGTTGCAGCACGGAACATGCCGTCGTTTCTACGCTGATCCAGGCCGGAGAAGGTCACGGTCTGTCCATTCCTATGGAATATCAGGTTTGTGATCAAGTTGGCCAATTTGACTAATACGACGTCAACCCAAGATACGACAGCGGAGGCACGATGAACGTTTGTTTTTGAAGCAGCAATTTTCTGGAATGCAATTCTGTATTCAAATAGAAGGTGGAGGGTTGGAGGTGCTACTGAGGGGATCGGAATGAATTGTGAGAGTCGGTATGCATATATGCGGCCACTATTGCTCACGTAGCTGGCGCAGATCGGTCACGAAGGACCTTGTATCATCGGGAGTGCATGGATTCGCTATGATGGTGAACATTCTGTCTAATGAGATGAGCAATGCATTCGCTACATCTTCAAGTCTGGATTCGTGGGCTGGGAAATCCTGAAACTAATGTGAGAACTCGCGAGATTGCCACGGTAGGAGACTCGCCGTGTGTACAGAGCGAACGTCCATTTCTGCAAGCATTTGGATTGCGTCCGGCACCGCTGTCAGCGTTTTTCCTGACGCAACGCCAGCATAAGTGATAGGTGACCCAAATTCCGCGTCGGATCTCTGCGAAGAGTCGAAAAGACTGTTGTGTATGTCGGAGTCCGACTCCGGTTCCGTATCGCTTCCAGACATATACGATACGATTCAAATGTAGTGGAAGTGACGCGATGTAGGCAGGGTATATGCGCTATAGTGCTCGAGGCCATGCTAGAAGTAAGCACGTGCCTCACACTAAAAATAAATTTCCCCATATCTTGCGACCGAGTGCAAATGCCAAGTTATAATCCGCGTATGTCTTTGAGGAACGTTTCTAATCGAAATTTGGTTTCTAGTTTATCTTCATTACGGGAGAATATAGCATCGAACACCTCCGACGATTCGGTGGCCTACGGAGCATCAGCGACGAGCCCGACCACCGATATAACACGTACCTCCCCCGAGAAGAACTCCAAGTCCTCCCATGGCTCGTCCTCCTCTGCTCTCAAGGCCATCAGCATCTCTCGCCTACCAGCACTGAGGCCGCCCGATAGTGAGTTCAAATTGTTCTTGTCGTCCGCGGCTTTCCTTGCAGAAACCTGAATATCCTTAGCGTCCGCGGCAGGCTTCCGTTCCTTCTTCTCGACTGGTGGCAGGGGAGCTTCATCTGGATCGGGGGGAGGTCCATCGTCTGATTCATCATCCGAATCCGCACCACGTCGTCTGCTTTTACGGTTCATGACGTCTAGATAGGTAAGCGTTGGTCGCAGTTGATGCGTCTCCGACACCGGATGCAAGTGTAGTTTTCCTATATACACCATTCAGCTCAGCTCAGATAGATCACATATCAGTCAGAGGGGTATACCGTCTCGCACGACCCCCAGCATGTACACCCCTCGCTGCCCTATCTGCTCGCTCCTCATGCGCACCTCCGATAACCTCGGCTCACCAACTGCCCCACTCGTCTGCTGCTCCTGGTTCTTTTCGCGGTCATCTTCGACCCGAGCATGACCAAGTGCTTGCCCCTTTTCTGCGTTCCAAACTTCCTGGCGCGTGTCCACCGGGACATGCACCTCTAATCGTTTTACGCCTGGCTTTATTCTCGCTCGGATCCGCTTGCCGCTCGCCGCGGCTGATGGAGGCACTTGCAGCGGCCGTGTGAGCAGCGGATATTGATGTATTTGCACATTTGGCGCCAGGGAGTCCGAGTAATGAATAGGTAGCACGGTTACTACTGGATCTTCGTCGATGTCCATGGGGGAAACCCAGAAGGTGCATCAACTTTCGGTGTGGCTGTGTTCAGCCTACTCCTTTCAAGTTTCCGCCTTGGACCGGGTTTGGTGGCCGAACAGAAGATCTATTACAATCATTTCTGATATTCCGTCTGTCGAGTGCTCATCGGACGAATTCCCAAGGGTATTATCATATATATGAGACTTGGTGCGATATACAAAGCGAATACAAGTAATTGCGAACGAATATCGAAACTTCTCTTGCAGATGGTATACATTCGTGCAGCAGCTATGAGTCATCTCAGAGATTCCGAAGCAGTGCGGCTGGTAATAACGATTCTGAGGTTGCCACGGGTAGCGGCGGAAGAGGAGGCTCTGTCTCATCAAATTTGAGTGACTTCCCAAGGTGGAGATTGGGCACATCCTCGTATGGAGTAGCATCCATAGGAGAGCGCGTCTTCGCCAATTCAGGGTCGGTTCGCCAGGAAACGGTTGACAGAGTGCGAGTGCGAGTGCGAGTGAAATGTTCGTCCGATGCTCCCGGCGCGATGATGGTTTCCGCGAATCCTTGCTGATCCGCGTTCCTCCACGGACGACGACGGGGCGTAACGCTGGAGATCTCCGAAGTAATTGCAGACGCAGATGCCGTCGGTCGGTGCCGTTGTCTGAGGATGGGGCTCCAATCTTGCCGTTCACGGAGAGATGCCTCGCTTTCGCGACGACATAGGACTTGGTCAAAGCTGTAGAAAGCAAGGCAGGACATCACAACCCCTGTTCGAAGCATAAGAACAGTCTGACAGGGTCACTGGAAGGGATTTGGAAAGTCTTACAGTCCAAGGCAATCCACCCACTGATGCCCCACAGGTATTCGCCATATACACCAACGGTAGTGAGGATCGCGGTCGTGCACGACAGTGCGGATGCAAAGGCCGTATAATAGAGCTAGTACGTGTTAGGCTTCGGAGATAGAACATAGGTCCAATAGGTTACCTCATTGCGTAGGGCCTTCATGAATGCCGTCATCTTCGGTATCAACTTGCTATAGCGTGTCCCAACGGGCGATGCCGTAGACGAGCTTGATGCCGGAGAGCTGCGTTCCATTGCCTGCGGACTCGGATGCAATCCCGGAGTTTGCCGCAAGGGTTGGGAAAGCGGAATCTCGAGTTTGAGGGAAGGTTTCCGTGAGGGATTGAGAACATCCGCTGAGACGTGTTCACCGAAGCCATTTTGAGCCGGATCGTGGGGCGGGGAGGGAAGGCTCCCGTAGCCCGGGTCCTTAATCGGCATATAGTCCCACCAGCCCCTTCCCTGACCGATGGCCGGTGAAACGGCATCAAGACTTTTCTCACTGGGCTGACGCGTTGGGTAGAGAGATATCCGGCCTTGACCTGCAGGCAAGTGTGTGGATTTGCGAATAGCGAGCACGACTGATGAAGGAGTGTCAATATCTCGCCACGGGGCCTAATATGCACACACAGCAACAACTTATGAAGACCATCTCCATCGATTGCAGGCCGAAAATTGCAGGCAATATGCTCGTAGTTTGCCATAAGGCGCAGCTTCCTGTAGCATAATCTGTCAACTGCCGATGCCAATACGGTGGGGAGAACCATACCAGCCAAGTGCCTCCCGCCCTTGATGCGTGCCAATTGAAGAGTTCCTAAGCCAACCGTTCCGAGAAAGAATACAATCTCCGCCACAAGGACCGTTCGAGACCTATCCATACACCGGTACGCTTTGTACCCGTAGACCCCTTTCACCTGCATAATAATGCATCAGATGAGACCTTGGCAAATCAAGGTTATACTTGCCAACAGAACATGGGATATCATCATTGGAAGCAACACCCCAACCACAACCCTGATCAAAACACATTTATGAGTGAACGTGCGATGAAGACAATAGAACATACCATTTGCAATTGATATCTTCGTCAAAAAAGCCCACGAGTAGCATGGCGAATGACACCGGTGCCATGAGTTGGCTCAACAGCAAAGTGTAAAATAGTCCTTTCCTCTGAATGACGCGTGAGGCTCGTCGGATGTAGCCGATGGCTGTAAAAACATTGTTGACAAACAACATGGCGAGTACGCCCGCCACAAAGAGAGTGATAAAGCTCGAGCGAGCATCCCGAACAAGAGGTGGCGCTACGAGCGACCCATCGACAAGAGCTCGATATTGAGGACCAGCGAACGAAGAAATGGGCACATTCTTGTAGTAATCGGAGTAGTCGGATATGAGAACAGTGGTAGATAACTGAACCTCGACAACGTTGGGTGCGCTGGTCACAGTAACGAGAGGAAAAGCGGTATGAGAAAACGTTCTAGACGTCGGGTGTGTCGAATGAGCGAAAGTTGTCGTTGGTGGATCAAAGGAATGGCGCCTCCTGAGGCTACGTTGAACGGGATTCATCGGCGGGTCATACACTGAGGGCGGAAATGAGAGAGGCAGACACCCGACCCTCCATATGTCGATCATGGACTACCGTCATCGCAGCCGGCGTAGTCAGAACGGTTGCTACCACTCTCCTACACAATCCGTCAGAAGTCTAGAATGCGCACAAAGCCGATGGCAAGAGGAAGACAGCCTGGAGCGCATTGCATTGATCCGAACCTGTTCCAGTCGGAATCGTCGACTCTTCCAAAGATGGAAGTATCATGCCCGTAAATGTGCCCCAATGAATCACACGAAGGTTATAGCTTGATACTGAGCAAGGCAACCGAGAACGTTGCTATGAGCCAGAGAGGACACGCGTAATATAGGTGAGAGCGCAAGGATCGCCCGGACCGTCTGTGAGCGTAAGTGGTCGTCAAGTGTGGTGGTCATGAGATCGGCGTCGATTCCAATATTCTTCTTTCCCACGATTTCAGCCACGATCGTCTTTGCAATTTACCGTTGTACACAAGATTTACATACAATCGTTTTTCTCTGGAATGGCCTCTGACACTCCTGCAAGGACATCACCCACGATCATAATTACTGGCACTCCAGGCACCGGGAAAACAACTACCGCGCAGCTTCTGCTGGAAGAGTCGCCTATACCCCTTACGCACATCAACGTCGGCGATCTCGTTAAAGAGCGTGGACTGCACGAAGGATTCGACGACGAATGGGGAAGTTACACCGTTGACGAGGATAAGGTGCGTTCCCGCTGTTGCCGTTGTCAAGAGAATGCCATGACGGATGCAAACCTGAAGGGTGCTTTAGCTCCTGGATGAACTCGAGCCGATCGCGAGCCAAGGCGGCGTGATCCTCGATTGGCATACATGCGAACTTTTCCCTGAACGATGGGCTGACCTTGTCGTTGTACTTCGATGCAACCATACGCAGCTATGGGATCGCCTCGAAAAACGGTATGCCTTGCATTGCTTCTGACAAGATGCTCCGGGCTGATCTCGTCCATTGAGTAGTGGTTACCCATTGAAAAAAATACAAGAGAACAACGAGGCAGAGATTATGGAAGTCGTGGCCGAAGAAGCTCGGTCATCGTATCCGAAGGAGATCGTCGTGGAGCTGACGAGCGAAGGCACGGAGGATTTGGAGTCGAACGTATCTCGGATCGTGCAGTGGATCCAGGCATGGAGAGAAACCCACCAGTCCGCAGGCACAGAAAGCTAGGAACGGGATACTCCTCTGCTATATCGCCTTTACGACGTCGTTGTTGGTAACCCCTAGTACATCAGTACAGATTTGGGGTATCAATCAGTTTTCAAAAGAGGCTGGCGTCGGAAGACTACAGTGATGGGGTATCTCAGAACAAGATCATAAGCATAATTTAGCACTATATCAGCGTCCAAGTCGGCATAGCCCTATAATAATATCCAGCTCGCCGTCAAAAATGCTCCAAATACCCATGCCATCATCATCCTGCTGGCTGTTGGCATGGCTGCGCTCACAGGGAAGAACCCGGCCAACGATCCGCTAGCACTGGGCTGCATAATTGCGGTCGTAGTGGAAAGGGCGGTCATCCTAGTAAGACGACGTTAGCCAGATGTAATGCCGCGAATCTACACATTGCCGTACGTGGTCGTGAACGTGCTGGTGCCCCCAGGCGCAGTAGCGGTGACCGTCGAGGTCGATTCGGACACGAAAACGACTGTTACTGTTTCCTTAGAAGTCTCCGCTTGTGTGATTGTCACCGTTTGGCCGGAGAGCGTTGTTGTGACCACAGGTGGCAAGCCGGTCGTAAAGGGCCACGAAAGTCCGGAAGAGCCGAGGGTAAATGTGTACGACTCGCCAGAGCCGGTGCTGCCATTGGTCGGGGCACCCGTCCAGGGGTTGGTAGGCGGAGGTGAAGACACCTGAGGTTGGGGGGAAAGCGTGTTGAGAATCGAGAAGCAAGAGTCGTTGGATTGATGAGCGGATTGGATAGTTATCGGAATGGGTGTAATGGCAAAGAAGGGTGTACTGTTGAGATGGAGGCCTTCGTAGAAGGTGAGCTGTGCGGATCCAATTTGTCATTTAGCACACCTCGACCGGCGTTGACAAACTCACGTTGTAGTCCCCCGGAGTGATGCACCCTGGTACGTTGAAGTTAAGGTGCTGCGAAGGATATGTCAGTTGATCGCTTGCGGTAGCTCTGAATTCATGAGAAGGGGCGTCGAGCTCACCTTAACCGTGCTGCCAGGCTCCTGGGTCAGAAAACCGGTCCCATTAGACACTGTAGCGTTGATGTTGGTTTCGCTGGAGACGAGATATATCGACAGAGAGTCGAAGCGATCCGCGAGACCAGAGCCTGGAGTCGCGGCTACAGATGCGAGCTTGCCGTCCCCGGAGCCGGAGACGTCCACGGCTATGTTTATATCGCTCCCCACATGTTGAACACTGCGGGTTCAGTTCAGTTCCTGTCGTGGATGAGTGTATACGTGTATACGTGTATCTCGCACCTGTTTACAGCCGGCGCATCCACGATGGCCAATCCATTCGTAAAGATCTGGCCATTGACAACCTGCTGAGCAAGAGTTTCTTGCACCCAGAAGGCCCAGAACAATAAAAGAGCGGCGAGAAGGCGAGGCGCAGCAAGGGTAGACATAGCGTTGGTACAAGAAAGGTGACCAGCACCGGAGGCAATTTGCCCGTGAGGACCTGATGCCTCTTGAAACTCGAACTTGAGCCCGCTGTAATACAGCCGAGATGGGTGGACCAAGCAAGGTACAGGGAAGGGTCACCGCCACACCATATTGTGCATTACCTCCGTCCACTGTGACAACAGTTCCCGTGCGATCAAAACCGTACTGCCCGACCCCGCATACGCTCCTGGACGCACATGGCAGTAGAAACGACAGCGTTGCCATCATCCTCAGCAGTTCCGGCGGCCCCGACGAAACCGCTGTACGAGGCTAGCACGCAGTACAACCACTGGCGCTTCTCGCCCGAGCAGCTCGCGCATACAAGGGAGACCCTCAACGCCGCAGCCGTGGCAGCCATCAAAGACACATTCGAGGCTGATTCGGCATGTCGGACTCTGTTGACTGCATGTGATAGCGCTGTGTGAGCTTACGCGTCGCCATGGTCGTCAGCCGGGATCATCTGCGGATATCGCATTCTTAGCTGCGGGGGAGGAGCAGTTACTCGTGAAGCTGTACATCAGTAAGATACCCCAGCTATGCGGGCACTTTCGGTTTCCGGAGGAGGTGGAGGCTACGGCTGTCAGTTATCTGAAACGATTCTACCTGAAGAATACCGTCATGGACTGGCACCCGAAGAATGTGATGTGCGTGGGTTCAATAGTTGCACCGAAACATTCTCGGTCTGGAATGCTGACGTTCTCTGGTCAGGCTGACCGCATTGTTCCTGGCAACGAAAACGACAAATCATCCAATTAGCATCGAGGCTTTCACCACGGCCATCCCTCGGACAGCTCCTTCAGATGTCTTAGACCTGGAGTTTCTCGTGTCTCAGAGTCTGAACTTCGAGTTTGCCGTACACCATGCGCATCGCGCGCTCTGGGGCCTTTGGCTCGATGTACAGGTATGCACGGGTCAATGAAATCGAATGTCAATGTGCTGAATTACTGCAGTCTCTGCCTGACGTGCCGCAAGCCATCACAAGGGACACATACGAAGCCGCGTTAACTCATGCTCGAGCAGCGCGCCTCACGGACGCAGAGCTCATCTACACGCCTTCGCAAATCGCTCTGGCATGCCTACATTTGGTTGCGCCCGAGACGGCTGCCCAATGGGCGCGCTCGAAGGGTAGCGAAGCCGTGCTTGGGATACTCGGTGCCATCGGACAGATGATACGGCGTGATGGCACCGTCCCGCAAACGGATAATACGATGCGCGAGATCGATCGTCGACTGAAAATATGCAAGAACCCGGAGAAGGTCGTGGGGAGCAAAGCTTACATTGCGAAACAAGAGCGGGCTGCGAGGAAGGCGGAGGCGAAACGGGTGCGCAAAGCGCAGGCTATCCAGAAAGCCGTCGACGAGGGGGATCCGTTCGGGAATGAGCTGGCTGGCTCGCAAGCTGGTGTGGACCCGGACGACGACGACGATGATGATGACGAGTAGATGGCCTCCAATGTACATATAACGATGCGCAGAAATACGCAGCTGTTTTCCCTCGCGGGTTCGAGGAACTCGCGAAACGGCTGTCAAACCCCATCCGGTCTCATGCTCAGAGAACGTTGCACGTGCTCTCCGCCCACTTGCATCGCCGATTCGGCTTGCAAGCTGCGTACCCGGTCTCTCTGTTCCAACCCCACAGGCCTCCTTCAGAGACTTTCTTACTGCTCCCAAAAGCCGGCTGGTATTCCGGTCGACGGACACGCGCAGTCTAGGAATTTTCTCCGGTTTCTGGCTCGACGTGGAGGCGTGAAGCGACACACGGACCGGTCACCCGCCGCACACCATGGACCCCGACGACGACCGCGAAAGCTGGAGCGACGCCCGCGAGACGGTAGAGGCCGACGACCTCAGTCCTACCACCAACGAGACTCCAGAACCCGCTCACATGTCGGAAGACCGCGACGTCGACGCCGATCAGGAAGACGTGACGATAATGGGAGACAAAGTTGGACCGCATCAGCAGAAGGATGTCGAGCGGGTCCACACACCGCTCTCGGAGCTCACCGAGAGCCGTCGCCCCTCTGACGCCGCCAGCGTCCAGAGCGTTCCCGCCGTGCACGTCACGGAGCCTACGACACCTATCACCGAGTCCGCGTCGCCCACGTCGGTACCAGCGCAGGCGCCACCGCCGTCCCCGTCCCGGTCGCATGTTTCAGCAGCAACCCAAGACACTGATCGCGCCGCGCGTCGACGCTCCATTGTAGACGTGCGTACGACCGCTTTCTCGCGAGTCCTAGTTTACTCATTCTTGCTCGAACAGAGCCGTTCGTCCAACCGGTTCTCGGGGTTCCTATCAAACATAATGCATAGACGGGATGGGGTGACGAACCCGGCCTCTCGCAATCGCCCTCGACAATCCAGGACGGTTGAAGGCTCCACCTTGGACTCACGCGTGTCTGGATCACGCCCGACAACGCCGACAGCGATGCGCAGCACGACGCCCCCGCCAGCGTTACCGCCACCATCGTTGAAAGATCTTGGTCTCTCCCTTCGGAGCATCACATCTGATCTATCGCCAGCCCATTTCAGCACTCCTCCAACCAACGGTGCATTCTTGGCACCACATTATCTCCTACTATGCCATGCCCAAGGACTTGACGTCCTTCCATTGACGTACCCACCCACCCCTCAGCCATACGCTCTCATACGGCGTGTGAGCTTCAAGAGCGTGGTTGTGATGGAACATCGCGGGGTGCTAGTTGCTATCGCGGGGCGGAGAGACGGGGTGCGAGTATATGCGCTGGACGAGGTGAAGAAGGCGATTGAATGGCGTATGGACGTGGAGATACGTAGGGAGGCTGAGAGGAAACGCAGAGAAGAGGCCAAGAGGGCGACGTTGGTGGCCAGGAATGAGCAGCTGGCGGCTGAGAAGAGTGGTGCCTTGGCGAACCAACGGCCCACGAAACCTCGTAGTTCTTCGATCTCCGGCCCTGAGAAAGCTTCTAGGGCCAAGCTTTCACGGAAGGCGTCCGCGTCATCCGCTTCTACTATTCCTGTTCCTCCGACACCTCGACCCCCGACTCAGCCAAGACGACCAAAGACCCCTCCCGCGCGTCTACGCTCTCAGACTCCCCCACCACGATTACCCTCTCATTCTCTGCCGCCAATACCTCCTGTACCATCAGATCCTCCGCCCGCATATCAGACTTCCCCGCCTCCGCCTTCCGGTCCTTCCACATTACGCCCGCCCGGAGCTGTAGTTTTCAGTCGTCGTAGGACTTCGGTAAGCGAAGTCATGCAGGGTCCGCCGAGACGTGCAAGCGGCGAAGCGGAGCGTCCGGATAATAGAGACGAGAAATCCGGCGATTGGGCCGATGGTCGCCATTCCAGCGATGATGAAGCGATCGACCTTGTTGCGGCGCCTAGCGGGAGTCAGCTCCTCGATGAGCGAACTAGTGCACAAGCGCAAGGGCAAGGTTCTCCGGCTTCGCCACCGCGAGATCCGGTGTCCACTATCCAGCTCACACCTCGGGAACCCACCACCAGCAGTATCCGCCGAAATAACCGGCCTGCCAACTTGGATCTTAGTGTCACGCGCATGAACAGCATTCCTCCACCGCAGCCTTCTCCCTCCCCCACTTTGATGACCCTCCGCCAGGCCCTCGCGCAGTCTCCACCTGTGACTATGCGCGGCGCGTCGACAATGAACTCGTTGGCCGCCCAGATGGGTGGGGATGAGGGACCAGGCACTCCCGATGCAGAAGGTGATGAGGATGACGATCAAGCCGCCCCCGTCGGTGGTGAACGCATTTCGCTGGCACAGGCTCTGTTCGAGAGCAGGAGGCCGGACTTGCCTCCTGCGGGTACGCGTCGACCTCAGCAGCCCATTCTCATCGGTTCACATACTGTTGCTCCCCCTGACGAGGACCCGCCGGCAAGTCCGCGCAGTTCTGACGCGCACTCTTTCCAGACCAGGAGAAGCGTCGGTGGCACCTCGACAGCTGCGGCAAGGCGAAGGCGCAGGTGGTCGGTTTTGGATGGCATCTTTTCCGGGCCGTCGAATAACGCTCAGCCGCCGGTCGCTCCTGCGGCGGAAACCAGATCGGACGCAGTACCATCTGCGACACGTCCTCAGTCCCCGGAAATGACGCAAGTGCCTGACACCAGCACGAATGGACTCCGGCGGTACATGTCTCACACCAATCCGACGCCTGTTTCTGCGAATTCTCTTGAAGCTGCACAAACAAGGGTATTTGCATCATCGTCCGCGGAGGCGCTCCCGTTACCTCCAGCCCCCGCCATCCCAACAGCATCATCGTCTTCATCGCATAGCAGGATAACTCGGTTCCTCAACAGCGCTCTTCACCCGCGGCGGGAAGATAATGCTGCGGCCGCGGCTCTCAGGTCTCATGCTGACAAGAACAGCGTGATCGCTCCGCAACATACCGCTCCTGCGCCAAAACTGGAGTATGTCAAGCTCCCTGGTACTAAGGGATCCGTTCTCATCAAGGCCGTGGAAACGGCCAAGAAGAGGTGAACGGTCTTTTCTATCTGGTACTCAGTACGACTGACAATAACCTAGCTTCTTGGCTATTCTCTGCGGAGACAATGGCGAGAAGGTCGAGCTCTTCGCCGGTACATATCGAACGGCGCTGGGCTTGTCTCGCACGTTCATTCTGCCAGACTCTCCTCGATCACTGGAGCTGCAACTGCAAGGCGATGACCTCGTCGAGGTGTTCCTTGTATTCTCGCAGAACGTGTTTGGACTGGAACCTGCCACTGTCCGTGTTCGGGAGGTCAGGATCGGCCGTGCTGAGCGTCGTGCTGCTCGACGTAGGGCCCGAGAAAATCGCACGAATGATACGGACGCTGATCCTGCTGCCCCCGGCGAGGACGAGACTGCTGATACCGGTGTCAACGTCACGATCGGGGTCGCTGTCGAGAGTCCGTCGCCGTCGGGAGACGATGTTCTTGTCGCGGATGCAGTTCCTTCGTCTGGACCCCCGGCTAGCATGCGTCCGCCAGAAACGCCCACGGAAGGGGCGCCGGGAGACGGGACCACTACACCCAACAATGGCTCCACTCTCGCGTCTGAGGAGTTGCTGGCCTTAGCAACAGCTCAGATGGGCCCTTTCACGACCTTCCAGCAGTTGTCATTTGCCCCGCAATTCCCCTTAGCTGCCATCGCTGATGACTACATCATCCCACCAACCTATCCCGCCTTCTTGAACTACAAGCGGAGTCACGAACCGGACGCTGTCGAGGGTCCGTCTGCGGATGGTATACTTGATAATGGCTTGCGCGATCATAGTTCTCCTCCGGGTCTGCCGGTCCCTGCTCCCGAGGCTCCGTTGAAGTGGTTTTATCGTGACCCGACGGGTAAGGTGCATGGTAAGTCAAGCTTGATCACGTCCGAGATTTCGACATTTTGCTCAAACGGTTTGCAGGACCATGGAAATCTACTCTCATGCAATCGTGGTACAAGGACGGTATGCTGCCTCCGGACCTTCCCGTCAGGCCGGAGAGTCAAGAAGAGTACATCCTACTCAAGGACTTGCGGCTGCAAAGCGTTGACCCCTCCCATCCGTTCCGGACCCCTCCACCTCCTCTGAACGTCGCCTTACCCACGGTCGAAAACGCCAAGCCTCTACTTGCCCCGATCTCGCTGCTCGCTCAGCCGCGGCACTTCGGACCTCCAGCTCTCTTCTACTCGTCTCGAGGCGGGCACAGCACCACCATCGTCGACGCACGCGGCCGGTCTGTGATCAAAGGCCGCTTCCGGTGGAGCGATGACGAGGAAGACACGTTCACCATCGGCCGGCTGGGCGACGTCCGTCGTCTCGAGGCGTTTGACCTGCGCGAGCGTTCCGTGCTCGTCGCGATGCGGCACGGTGGGCTCGAGGCCGTCGACCTCGCCGACGCGCTCCTCAAGCCCGCGGACGACTCGCGCCCGGTCCTGCCGCAGTTCAACCCGCCGGACGCGAGCACGAATCGGCGCCGGCCGTTCGTGTGGCGGATTGGAACGCCGCTGGCGTCGGCGAGCGGGGGTGCCGCGCCGGTGGCTTCGCGCCCTCGCAGCGCACCTGCGACGCAGGGCAACAGGCGCGCGAGCATGATGCCCGGCAGATCGCCGGGCAAGAGCGACTTCGGCGCCGGGCTGGACCCGGAGCACGATCACGGTCTAACAGAGGAGGTTTTCTTCATCGGCCGGCGGGAGGACGACGTTTACCTCTGCGAGCGCAAGGCGGGCTCGTTCCGCGTGCTTCGTCTCGGGCCCGACGCAGCATGACGACGGCGATGGAAATGGTCCCCGCTTTCCCTAAGTATGACCGTAGTTGAGGACTATAGAAAATCGTAGTTTATATTCGTGAATCGTGTTGTTACATCCCAGAAGCATATGTGCCCCATGATGCATCCCTCCTCCACCCTTCGCATACCCCCACCAACCTCCGGCTCCGGTGTACTTTAGCTAAGCAAAAAGTAGAGAGGACGCTTAATAATCGATCACAGCTTGGCCTTATTCCGCAACACCATCTTCTGTATCTTGCCGGTGGAGGTTTTCTGGCGTCATCGGCGTCAACGAGGGACAGATCGTTGAGTGTGGAGGAACGGAGGCAGCTTACGGGCAGCTCGCTGACGACGCGCACCCACTCGGGGCAGGCGAAACCCGGCAGGCGGCTTCGCGCGTGCTTCTTGAGCTCGACCTCGAACTGATCGTGCTTGCCGAGCCACGTCTTGACATGGTCCGGCTTCAGCGTCACGAACGCCATGGCACGCTGATATCCGGAGTGGTGAGCGCGACCGTCGGAGGCAGCAGGCAGGCGATCGGAACGTACCTCGCCCCACTTGGGATGCGGACGGGCGACGACGGCCACTTCCAGGACGTGCGGGTGGGTCGACAGCTCTGCAGGGCCATCGCGGATCAGTGATCACCCAAAGCGCGCAAAAAAAAAACCCCGTGTGTGGTCGAGGGAGGGGGGCACCTTGTTCTATCGCGAGGCTGCTGGCGTTTTCTCCGCCGGAGATGATGATGTCCTTGCTGCGATGAAGCCGTATTCAGGTCACGGCAACGAAAACACACGGAGACAGGGGCGACTCGACAAACCTTCTGTCTAAGATGGCGATCGACCCGTCCGGGTGCATCACCGCAAGGTCGCCCGAGTTGAAGCATCCGCCACGGAACGCTTTGCGCGTCGCCTCAGGGTCGCGGAAGTACTATTCGCGATTACGTATAAAAGTCAATCCTTTGCATTGTTTCACCGAGATTTGCAAGGCGCAAACGGACGGACCTCTTTCATGGTGATGTTACCCCTAGTGACGATCTCGCCCACGGTCTTGCCGTCCTTGGGCACGTCGACGAGCGCATCGTCCAGGCTGGAGCCTTCTGCAGGCGGGTATACCACACGCACTTCCAAGGCGGTGGCGAACTGATGCCTAGACTTGCCCACCTCAGCTTCGACGTCCATCATAGCGAGATGCGCGCTCACGCACCCTTGTCTGGCCATGAACTTCGCCCGGTCCTCTAGCGAAAGCGCGGCCCATTCCGGCTGGAAGTAATTACGCGTGAACGGCCCGTAGGTCTCTCTGTTGACCTACCCGCGTCAGCTTGTTGATCCGGTTCAAGGTAGCTCACGATCCAACGATACGGGGAAATTTGATACGCACGTCATGCCGTACACATGGACGGGGTTGATGTGCAGTTTGGTGAGCTCGCCGATAAGGTGCGCGGTCGGCGCCGAGCCCGCGACGATAGCGGATATGGGCTCGCGCAAACGTCGCGCCGCGGGGTCGTTCACGATACCAATCTATCGGTGCTTGGGTAGGTAACATGTACACATCGCCGAAAAAGGTAGGCGGGTACCTGGACGGTCGGCGCGCCGCAGTAGTGCGTCACGCCGGAGTGGAGGAAGTGTTTCCATATGAGGGGGTAGGAGACCGTGCGTATGGTGAGCTGGATGAGGCTAGGTAAGCCGAGCGATTCCCATAATGATACGGGGAGGGGTATTTGCTCACTTGGGTGGCCATCGCGAAGGTCGCCGCCCAGGGGTACGTCCATCCGGACGCGTGGAACATGGGTAGAATCCTGTAGGCTCGCGTGGTGAGCGCGAGGGCTGGCGCGTCCTAGTAGACGATACGAGATTACCATAGGTACGTCGAATCGATGTTCATCCTGCGTATTTTGTAAATTTCGTGAGTTGAACGGGTCGACCGTAGCGGCGGGGGATGCATCATTACCGAGTTTCGAAGGCATTTGCGATAGCAGCCAAGTATGAGCCTGTCCCGAATTGAGTTAACCATCGTCATTAGTACTGCGAGGACGAGTGAAAGGTTACCTCTCAGGGTAGTAAGGACGCCTTTAGGCTAGTATGGCAACGCCTCGGTAAGCGACATAATGCTGAGCGCGGAAAGGGAGTGCTGCTCACACGTCCCGTAGTACCAGATCTACCAAGGTGAGCATGTCAATATGGTGATAGAACCAAGCAACGCATGAACCCACGTATAGCACAACGCGGCGCCCGCATCCTCGTCGGTCTCCACTTCCAGTCCAGGCCAGCCTCTCTCGCCGCTCGCCCTCCGGCCCTCCTTGAGGAATTCCTCGTAGGGGTCGCCTGCGCGGCCGCTATCATGACTGACGACGACCTGCGCGCCAAGAGGATTGCCTTCGGGGCCGTCGAGGAGGTGGAGGTATTCGCGGTCGATGAGGATCAGCCTCGCGCCGGAGTGCTGGAGGATGTAGGAGACCTCGGGTCGGGTGAGGCGGGTGTTGATCGGGGTGATGATGCAGCGCGCGGCGAGGGTGGCTTGGTGGGCGTCTGGGGTAGGGTGTGTTTGGTGATTGGGTGCAGGGGGGTAGTAAGGGTGGGTTTACCTGCGATCAGAGGGCTTTTCTGGGTCAGCGGTATGAAGGTATTTGAGATGTGGAGCTGGCATACCAGTTCGGGGCAATGACGGCGACTCTATCCCCTGGTTGAATTCCTCGATGTTTGAGGGCATATGCAAGGTTCTGGATCCGCTGAGCCCTGTAAGACCGCGTGAGCAATGAAATAAGGGTTCGATAGATATTTCATCTGGACATACCAAACACCGTATGAGTAGAAGACGGGTTGCTCGACGTCAGGATGCGCGATAGCGAGCTTGTCGGGGTATATCTGCGCTGCCTTCAAAACGAATGCCAGTGGGTTCTATCGATGCGCGCACGCGTCAAATGTGACGCCAGAACGCGGGTCATTGATCTGCGCTCACCAGAGGATGCTTGTGCACTGGCCATCCTTTCGGAAATGCCTGTCTAAACTCGGGATGGGGAGGTGGGATGCTCTCAGGCGTCGGTTCAAACCGAGCTCGAGCGGCTTCTGTCGTACATAGAGCGCGGTGAGCGGGTGCGAACAGCGTCTAAACGAGGAGCCTCACCGAAGGCGGCCATGGTCCCCGGGAAAGTCGTGGTCTATCTTCCGGACGCAAGGTCATCTGAGGAGCTGTGGGGACGTGGTATATATATTATAAACCGATCGAGCCTTTGAACACGGGGCCCCGCACTAGGGGCCGGGTCGTGCGGGGCAATTTCATATTACGCCTGACACCATCAAACGCCGAGTCCTCTCATGTCCTGTGCGACCGAACCCTATTTCTGCGTTTCGTCGACGTCTTCAGCGTCATGCTCAGCGCCAACGACGTCTTTGAGACAACCGCCGTGAACGGCATCGGGGGCGCGCCGTACTTCTACCGTGCGGCGTTTGGCAACACTTGATTCTGACCTGATTCTGACCTGATTTGACTTTTGTGCACCAAAGTGGCAAGCCCCTGTCCAGTTGCGTCTATCTGATTTCACAGTCCTGCCTAGTATGGCAAGTGAATCAAGTCAAATCATCTGATTCTTGCAGAAATCAAGTGTTCCCAAACGCAGCCTTGTGTCACAGACACAGCGATGCTTAGGCCCCGTTCGGCGACGCCTGATTCTGGAAATCAGATGATTTGACCACGCATGCATACCATACACGGTTAAGTTGTGAGACAAATTTAACATAATAGAACAGGGGCTTGCCATATGAGGAGGAAAAAGGTCAAGAACTGCCAGAATCAGGGCAAAATCAGGGTAGAGTCAACCCCAACCGAACGAGGCCTTTACTATGTAATTACGGGCTGGGAGATACTTGAGGCAAAGCTCAGGTAATATTTGCGGCCTCTCTGCGTAGCGGCCGGAGCGCAAGCTTTGTTGAAGCCCAAGGCATGGACCATCACTGGATGCCCGACTGCACCGTGTTGCATGAAGGCGGCATGAACAAGCCGAGGATACGAATATATCACGTAGTTTGGTAGTTGACCGTTGTACAGGTGTCTGAGCCCACGCCTGTCCAAATCTGCTCAATAGGCTCTCTATCGCATCCGGCGAGCACTTACATACATACGACGCTCGACTTGATATCTGCATCCTCCATCTTCTGCAAAAAGCAACTGCGGAGCTTTGGGGCACAGCATTGCACCCGACGCAGCGAGGCTGCGCGCGCCGTCTCTCATAATGTTGATGATGAATGAGCCCCTCGTTCAACCTCAACCACCACGACCATAACCACCAGGATGACAAGCGATCTCAACGACTCGGCGCCACCACCCACCTACACCCAGCAAGTCGAAGATCCGTCTGACCTGTTACCCCCACCTGAAGCTGGTGACATCGAGCAAGAGCAAGCGGTCGATTCGGACTTGCAGCTCCTCATCCTCCCCGCAAGCGACAGCACTTCCTTCCAATCTGGCTATCTGGGTGCGGCCGACGAACGCGCCGCGATCGAGGGCGAGGTGCAGCTGAAGGGCGTCGTGGGCCCCCGTCGCTGGGACAAACTGTCCGTTTATTTCACGCCTTGATGCATAACACCGAGATAATGACTGCTTGATATCTCTTCTGATGGCGCTCCCCATCGGACGTACAAACACCAGGACGCTCACGCTCCGCACGCTCGAGCGCGCCCAAGATACTGAAGTCGAGCTCTTCAAGACCGAACTCGTGCTGCACACGGCCCCCGACCCGAGCGCGCCCTGGCCGTCCTCCTACCCCTTCGCGATCCCGCTCACGCACGACACGCCTCAATGCGTGCACACCTCGCGCTCGGGGCTCACGCATACGCTCTCCGCCACGCTCACCTCCTCCTCTACCCCTTCCACGCCGCCGTCCGAGGCCCCGCCAAGCTTCAGCACGCACCTCCTCGTGCACACCCGTCGCTTCTCGTCGCACGGGCTCGCGCTCGCCCCCGCGCCGCGTACGCGCAGCCTCGTGCACCCCACACCCGTGGACGCCCAGCTCCCCCGCACGACGTTCTTCGCGGGCGAGCCCATCCCCGTCTACGTCACCGTGCCCCCGCCCGCGCGCGAGCTCGTCGTCTCGCGCGGCGTTCGCCTCCGCAACATCCGCGTCGAGCTCGTCCGCATCGTCAAGGTCCGCGGCGCGCCTGCCGATACCGACTCCGACTCTGAATCGTCGTCCTCCTCCGAGTCCTCCGGCAGCGACACGGGCGGCGGCGACGCCAAGCGCCGCGCGCCCTTCGCCGCGCACGCCGAAACGAGCGTCATCTCCCGCTCCGGCGCCGCCTGCCGCTTCCACGCGACGCGCGCCATCCGCCAGCGCTTCGTCCTCCGCCCTTCCGCCCCGTCCGACTACCCCTCCGACGCCGGCCCGCCTCTCTCCCCCACGTCCGGGGCGCCCACGTCCTGCGCCGCCGTCTCGCAGACGACGCTCCTCCACGCCGTCTCCTTCCGCGTCCTCGTCCACGTCGGCTTCCTCGAGCAGCCGACCCGGACCGAGCGCACGCTGACGCTCCGCATCCCCGTCACGCTCCTCCCCCCTCCCGCGCCGCTGCCCGAGGTCGAGCCCGCCGTCGACGCCGCCTACCGCAAGAAGCACGACAAGCCGCCCGCGCGCACCGTCCGGCGCGAAGACACCGAGGTCGCCGCCGCGCCGCACTACGGCGCGGGCCCTAGCGGCGCGGGCGTCGGCGTGGGCGCCCCTCCACCGTTCGAGGAGCGCGAGGCGCCACCGCCCTTCGCCTCGCTCTCCATCGCCACCCCGGAATCGTCTTCCGCCCAGGCCGCGCGCCTGCCCACCTTCCTCGAATCCGAGACGGACGCGTACGTCGCCTCGGCCGAGCATACCGGGCCCCAACTTCAACTACAACAGCAGCAACAGCAGCAGCAGCAACAGCAACAACAACAGCAATCGTTACACCAACTCGGCAGCGAGCTGGCGTTCCCCGGCGAAGGCGAGCTGTTCGGCTTCACCGCCGCGGACGAGTTCGACGGGCACGCGCCCGAGATCGCGGGGGAGCGCGGCGCGAGCCCGCCGCCGACGATCGAGCAGGCGCGCGCGGACCCGGACGTGAGCGAGCTCGCCGCGCTCGCGCACGTGCCGCCGCAGCTCGCGATCGCCGCGCTCGGCAGCAGCGGCGGCGACGGGGTGGACGGCGGCGACGGCGACGCCGCCCCGCCGCCCCCGCCCCCACCGATGGACGACCCGTCCGACCCGCCGCCGTCGATCGACTCGGAGTTTCGCACGCACGGGGGCGAGGTCGGCGTCGCGGTGCTGCCCGTGGGGTCGCCGGTGGCGGCGGGGGCGGGGGCGGGCGGGGCGGAGATCGGGACGTCGAACGCGACGTATGTCGGCCCGCCCGCGGAGGACGATAGGCACCGCCGCCCGCACGGGCACGAGCGGCCCCCGCCTCCGCATACGAGCGAGGCGCCGGCGCCGGCCGCGGGCAACGCGCCCCCGCCGTATCTTATCCCGGAAGGAGAGCAGGAGCATGCGCCCGGGCCTCCGCCTTACGTCGGTTGATGATGACGCTCGGACGTCGGGACGTAGATGCAAGGGAAGGTCCAGGTAGTAACAGAATATGTATGTATGTAAGGATAATACAGGTATAGGGCCGCGGGTAGACGTGTAGGGAGGAGGGAGGCAGGAGGCGCGCACAGAGGGACAAAAAAACCCGTGGTTTCAAGTAGTTTAGCAACAAGGGTCTAATAACAAAGAGCACGCTCCGTGTGCGGGGGAGGGAGGGAGGAAAGATCGTCGCGAGGTCGTACGAGGAAAAAAAAACACAAAACCAAACAAACAGAGGCATGTATGTAGTGGGAACGATGCGGCAACACACGGAAGAAAAAAGGATTCAGCAGTTGCACGCGTCCTTGCCCTTGGTCTGGTTCTCCTCGAGGTTGACGCCGCCCTCTTGTCGCGCGGCGCCGGTGCGTGCGCCCTGTGCGCCGGGTCGCCCCGCGCCGCGCGAGGAGGCGAGGATGTGCTCGATCGGTATCTTCTTCGCTGCGGGAGAATTAAAATAAATTAAGCGGTGGCGCGAGGGTGGGGGGTAAAAGGGGGCAAGAAAAACCCACCGATCTCGGTGAACATCTCGACGACGCCCTCGCCCGTCTTGGCGGACGTCTCGAAGAAGAGCAGGCCGGCCTCGGCGGCGTACGCCTGCGCCTCGTCGGCGGGGACCTGCCGCAGGCTCTCGGGCGACGAAGACTCGGCGTCGGCGTCGGCGTCGGGCGTGGCCGTCGCGTCGTCCGCCTCGTCTTCCTCGGCGTCGGCGGCGGGCGTGGAGGACGAGGGCTGCTGGACGAGGTCGACCTTGTTACCGGCGAGGGCGATGACGATGTTCGGGTTCGCCTGCCGCTGGAGCTCCTTGACCCACGATTTGGCCTTTTCGAGGCTGGACGCTTTGGTGACGTCGTAGACGACCACGGCGGCTTGCGCGTTGCGGTAGTACATGGGCTGTTTAGTGGGGTGAAAAAAGAGGTGTGACGGATGAGACGGGGTGGGGACGGAAGGAGGAGGAGCCGGGGTGCGTTACCGCGAGCGAGTGGAAGCGTTCTTGGCCGGCGGTATCCCAGATCTCGTAGCGTAGGACGCGGTCTTCGAGCCGGCATTTCTGGGTCAGGAAGGCGGCGCCGATCGTGGGTTCCTTGTTTGCTTGGAAGTCGTTCGAGACCTGGCGGCCCGGGGGGAGGGGGCAAAGGCAAAGTCGCATCAACAACAACGACAAGCGGGAACGACGGCGTGATGAGCGAAGACTCACGAAACGGAGCACGACCGAGGACTTGCCCACAGCAGCCTCGCCTAGAGGTGCCAGTCGTCAGCAACGATACGAATATATTCTTTGTGATTACGGTCATCTCGTCTCCACGGGTACGCGCCAGAAGGGAAGGAAACGCAGACTCAGAGCGGCGGTTGCCGTGCACGCTTCCCCCCCCCCCCTCGCAATGTCGTTGGATGGTGGACGTGTACTACTCACCCAGCAGGACGAGCTTGACTTGGACAGACTTGTCGGCGGGGGCGGAGGCGGAGTCGGACATGGATGGAGATATGGATAATGGAGGTGCGGTGGGAGTGGACGAGGACGAGGATGATGCTGCGCGCGGCACCGGTGGCGCCGGCACAGCGCTTTTGTCCCTCCTTCTGTATCGACTCTTTTCAGGCGCCCGGGGAACTCTGCTTGCTTCCGCGCTCAAGGGACAAGTTGTTTTTATTTGGGAGCGTATGGAGTTGGGGTTGTCTAAGGAAGACCACGAATATACACGATAAAGCACTCTGTTCGACTCGTATTACAGGGACATGCTGGGGCTATCACAACGACGAGAAAAGAGCCTATATGTACTGTATCCCTGCGAGCCCTGTGGGCATACGTTTCCCGTTGAACGCGGTCATACAATGGGAGTTATAAGCGGGGATCGGTGGGTCGATATTGGCTACACATTGACCTCCTCGATCCGTAGTTTGAGCGGCTCGGGAGGCTTCGATAGAGCCGAAAACAGCGGGAAAACGAGAGAAAACTTGCCGAGAATCGATACGGGCGTTGACGGGTTCGAGAAGCATGCTAGAGATACAACGGTATAAAGATACAGATGCGGATAATAGAGGTTAGAAACCTGAGAGGAAGGTCAGGGCTCAATACCAAGGAGCTTCGTGTGAAGGTATATCTATAACACGCACAACAATCGCAGTCAAACGGACACAAGGGCGTCCCACCGGCTTCGGGATCGATGCCCAAGTCGGCTTCCTTGAAGATGGTAAAGCCCTCCTCGGTCTTTCGTCCTGGATCACTGTCAGACGGACGGCGGAGTTTGCCTTTCGGAGAGAGAGAGAGAAGACGGACGGGATGAGGTCCCCCGAGAGTCCTTGAAGAGCTCGTCGTCATCCTGCGACGGTTTCGCCTTCCTCGACGGCTTCTTCAGCGCGCTCGACGATGAAGACGGTTTCCCAGAGTTGTCAGTCTTGGGTTTCTTCGTCAGAGGTCGCGTCGAGGGGTCGACGACGGTCTCGGGAGCGGCCCGTTTCGGTGCGTCTTGGACCTCAGCAGGGGCAGGGGCAGGGGTAGAGGCAGCGTCGTCGGCTTGAGCGCGCTTGCGCTTCTTCTTGTGCTTTTTCGACGTGGAACTCGTCACCGGCGCGGACGTCGACGCAGCGGGAAGTTTGGCATTTTCGGCGAGGCTCGTCTTCCCTTTGCCCTTGGCCTTGGCCTTGGACGAAGACGCGGACGCGAAGATGTCGTCGATCTCAGACTTGGCCATGGCCAGAAAAATGAGGGAGGCGGCGTGACGAGCAGCTGTGACATGTTCGTGACTCCTTCGATGGAGGGCACGTGTTCGGAGCTCGCGGGTGAATCGCTGGGTCGAGGTGGGCATGTTGAACGGGTTTGGCCAGTCCGGGCGTTTTTGAGAGCAGCGAGCCCTGATTTTATTTCCCGTCGACATTGTCGAGCGCTACGGCGAGAGCGCCTCGTAGATCCAACGTTTTGTTGATCGTCGAGGCGAGCGTGGCAGAGGCGCGGACGTTGACGCGGCGTTGGAGGGTGAGACCACGCTACGGCTTCCGCACGACCGAACCGACGCCGGGCCAGAGGCGGCATCATAATACGGACGGGGCCATCATGCTGTGAGTCCTCCTCTCTAATACACTCCCGCTTCCCGTTCATCCACCTCCCGCTCCTCCAGCCCGAACAACGCCCAGCAACAGCAACCGCCATTCGCCTCGCCCTCCTCCCCCGCAAACCCCAACGGCGGCTTCAACCTCGACCCCTCCGCCGCCGCCAAGCAGATTGCCGCCCTCAACGCCGTCAGCCATGCCCGCATGGCCCAGAACCAGAACAACCCCCGCGGCGGCGCGTACCCGTCCTTAGGCGCCGGGGCGGGCGTCATCGTCGGCGGCAGCATGGCGGCAGGAGGATCACAAGGCGCGCTGGCAGGCCTCGGCGGAGGAGGAGGAACAATCTCGGGATCTTACCCCGGCGCATTCTCGCTCCCCGCCTCCGTCGTCCCCGGACACGATCCTACCTCCCTCCCTCCCTCCGCCGTCGCCGCCGCCGCCACCAACAACACCACCTCCTCCCTCCTCCCCGCCTCCTCCTCCTCCTCCTCCAACATGAACCCGAACGCGCACGCGAACGCCCACATGAACCCCCAGATCGCGGCGCAGTACGCCCAGCGGCGGCACGCCTTCCTCGTCAACCTCGCCAACCTGCACGCGAACGCGAACAAGCCGCTCCCGCCCGCGCTCATCGGCGCCGCCGCTTCCGCCGCCGCCGCCGCCGGCGGCTCGACCAACCACCCGCCGTTCGACCCCGCGCTCTCGGCATGGAAGCCCCCGCTGCTCGATCCGACCGGCGCGCCGGGCGTCGTGCGCATCGCCGGCAAAGAGCTCGACCTCTTCCGGCTCTGGACCAGCGTCGCCCAGCTCGGCGGCATCCAAAAGGTAATCCCACCCCCCCTCTCTCTCTTTTTTTTTTTTTTTGCGTCCGTTCGGAGCTTAGGCTGACGAGGGACGTGCGTCGGCTAGATACATCAGCAAAATGCGTGGCCGACCATCCTCAGCTTCCTCGACGTGCCCGAGCAACACCCCCACCCGCAAACCGGCGTGCCCCAGCCCACCGCGCCCGCGCTCGTGCAGCTGTACAACGCCGTGCTCGCCCCGCTCGAAGCCCTCGTCCGCCGGCAGACCTCAGAGCGCCAAGCCATGGTCGCCCGCCAGGGGATGCAGCAGCAGCAGCAGCAGCAACAACAACAAGCACAACAACAGCAACAGGCGGCCTTCGCGATGCAAGGCCGCGCCCCGCAGATGCCGGGGTCGGGGCAGATGCAGCTCAACAACGCCGGGGCGGGGAACATGATGGGCATGTCCGCGCCCGCCGCCGCCCCTACGCCCAACCCCAACCCGACCGCGAACGTCAACGGCGCCGCGCGCTTTCCCGGCAATATGGCTATCATGCAGCCGCCGCATCCACCGCAACAGGCGCAGGCGCGGCCGACGCCCGAGGCCGGGTCGTTCGACGACGGCGCGCACCTTAACGGCGTGAACGGACAGGTCGGAGGCGACCTGTCGGCCGAGTTGGCGAACGCGGCGAACGGGATCGGAATGGGGCAGGGTACGATGATGGGGGAAGAGGAGGGCAAGAAGCGCAAGGCGGAAGCGGACGAGGCGGACGAGAAGCGGGCGAGGCAGAAGACGGGTCAGTCACGAATCGGCCCCCCCACTGCCACACACTGACGCCTCTTTTCTCTTTTTCTCTTTTGCTCTTTGCAGAAGCACAGGACGGCGTTATAGTAAGCCGGCTACCTAATCCCGCGTTGGCCACGAGCATGACTGACGCGCCCGTGCAGCCATCCGACCCCGACCAAAAACCTGCCATCCCCGCGGCCGCCACCGCGCCACGGCCCCGGGCCATCCCATCGCGCCGCAAGATCGAATACGTGCCGATCGGGCGCGAACCGCCCACGCACGGTGGACGCGACCTCGTCGCGCTCCGGGCAGAACAGCAGCGGATCGCGTCCCGGCGGCCCCTGCGCGACCTGGCCGACTGGGGCGCGGTCGACATCGGCGCGCTCGCGCTCGCGCTCCGCTCGCGGCTCGCGACCGAGCTGTCGTACGCGCTCACGACCTTCACCCTCCTCTCCGCCCTCCGCGCGCGCAACCCCGGCGAGCCTACGCCGCTCCCGCTCCAGCACTGCGGCGAGCTGCTCGACGAGACGCTCGACCTTTTAGAAGACGTCGCGTTCGAGGGCGTGCCGGACCCAGGGGTGGACGTTGCGGACGCGACGCCGGTCGCGACGCACCGCCGGCTCGTCGCGCGCGTGGTGGAAGACGGCGCGGACCCGTTCGCGGCGCTCGCGCGGCCGCAGGGGTGCAAGGACCCGGACGCGGGCCCGGTCCCGCGCCGGGGCGAGCTCGTGCTCGCGATCACCAACCTCCTCCGGAACCTGGCCGTCAACGAGCAGAACGCGCCGGTCGTGGCGCAGCACCCGCGCCTGCTCGACGTCCTCCTCCGGCTCACGTGCCTCGCGTCCGAGTCCGAGTCCGAGGCGGAAGGAGGCCTGCGCGCGGCGTCGCCCGCGCTGTCGCTCGCGGACCTGCTCGCCGTGCGGCGCGACGCGCTGCACGTGCTCGTGAACGTCGCCGCCGCCGTCCGCTTCTCGTCCGCGGCGCAGGACGTGCGGCTCGCGCACCGCGCCGCGCGCCTGCTCGCGTCCTTCCTCGTCGACCCGGACGAGGCCGTCTCGCCGCTGCGGCTGCTCGCGCACGGCGGCGGGAGCGCGAGCGGCCCGCCGGCGACGGCCGACATGGCGCTCGACGCGTTCGGCCGGCTCAGCCAGCCGGACGCGAACCGGGAGGTGCTCGCGAAGGCGCTTCCGGTGGGGTGGATGTGGACGCTGCTCGGCGCGCTCACGCGCCGGCTGCCGGTGGCGGACGCCGACTTTGCGCTCGTGCTCTCGCGCGAGACGTGGCTGCTGCACGTGGAGAAGGTGGTCATGGCGCTCTACTCGCTCGCGTACCTCGCGCCGCCCGCGCTGAAGAGGCGCGCGAAGAGGGACGCGGGGCTCGGCTTGCCCGCCGTGCTCAGGCGGTTCGTGAGGCGGGGCGTGTTGGAGGAGAACGCGACGCTGCGCGCGTGGCTCGTGATCTCGGCCCGGCGCGCGGCCGAGGCGCTCAGGGTGATCGACGCGGCGAGGGACGAGTTTGACGACGGGGGCGGGGAGGCGGCGCTCGCGCCGGTGCTGAGCTTTGGAGTGGGGTACGGCGAGGTCGGGGAGGGCGCCGTCGAGCGCGGGACGGGCTTGTTGGGCGGGCATCAGGAGGAGATGACGTGGCGGGTGATGGTGCTTCGCGATCTGGACGAGGTCATGTTCGGCGAATTGGAGAGTCTGGTGAGGGTCGAGTAAGGCGGGGGGGGGGGGGGGTTGTTGATTATCCGTGTTGTGTGTTGTGGCTTTTTTGCTCCCTTCCTCGATATCCTTACCTCTCGCGCGTGCTCCATGTTTTATTACTGTACTTATAACCTCGCGATGTTGTGGCTCTGTCAAAGCGGTCGGGGGGTATAACGGTGCAGCAATAACGATAACTACAACATGATGGGCAGTAAAGCGCGCGGGTACGGCAGATCAAGATCGCGGTCGGTCGAAGAGATACAGGGTGCCGCCAATGTCCCCGCTGGAACATGACACGAATCAGAACGTTTGCTGACGGGACGACGAAGGCGACTCACACAACCAGAGGAAGTTCGCCCTTGGACACGTCCCCGAGCGAACAGTAGCCAATGTCGTGCGGGACGGACGCGATGACCTGCCCGTTCATGCCAAGGCGTGAGCCTTTGGTCATGTCCCACAGCCGCACCTTGCCTGAAGTACGCATCACGTAATCAGCTCGTGTGCACGACCGACCGAGGGGGGTCACAAATAAGGTCACGAACCGTCTGCGCCCGAAGTCACCAGACTGAGCGGGCCCAGCAAGTCACCGACCCACTCCATGTGGAACACGCCGTAGTGGTCCTTGACGGGCACGGGAACGTGCGGGTGCTCGAATACGTACAGCGCGCCGCGCGAGAGGTCGCGCGGGTCGTACACCTCGACGATGTCGTCGGAGCGCGCGAGGGCGAGGTAGAGCCCGTCCGGGCTGTACGACATCACGTTCACCTCGCCCGACTCGTCCGCGAGCTGCGGCGAGGCGGAGGAGAGCGCCGGGTAGTCGAGCCGCTTCTCGCGCCGGATCGGCGTCTCTAGCGCCGTCGCCTGCGTCGCTTCCCGCGCCGGGGTCATCGCGGTCCGCACCGAGTTCGTCGCGTACTCTACCCGGTTCTCCCTGTCCTCGAGCTCGACGGGGAAAATTCGCAGCCGGTGGACGTCGCGTTCGTCGATCGTGACCATCGCAAGCTCGGTTCCTGCGGTCGGGGGCCCATGAGTTCAGGAAGGACAGATGTGGGAATAGGAAAAGAAACGGACCTCTTGGGTGGATGGCGAGCGAGTCGCCGGCCTCCTCCCCAGAGAAGGTACACAATTCGCTGCCGCTTTCGTCGAATGCCTTATGCCTACCGCCGACCGTGCCCGGAAGCGGCTCCGTGGACACGAAGAAGACGTCGTCGGTACCTTCCCGGCCCCAGGTCGCGCTCCCGGCGGAATGGCCTTGAGCATACCTCGCGATTGGGAACGTCTTGGGCCGGACCTGCGAGTAGAGCGGCGCATTCAGCGGGTCGCCCGTGTCGGAGCCGTACATGCGGACGCGCCTGGCGAGGATGCGGAGTAAGCAGATGAGCGAGGTGAGCAGATGGGGGAAGGACTCACCCGTCGCTGCAGGTAATCGCGAGCCGGGCCGAGTCCGGTCTGAAGTGCAAATCTTGCGGCGTTGCGGGGAGCTTGACTAGACGGGAGATTGGTAATCAGTCTTTGACGAGTGTGCGGGGGACGGATCGAACGACGTACCGCGATCCATTTGTACCGGTATGGAGCCCGCCATGGTACCGAGATCCCACGTACACACGAAGCCGTCGTTGGCGCAGCTCACCAACCTGTTTGGGCTGATAGGCGTGTCAGTTCCACGCCTTCCTAAACGAAGGTCGTTGCTCGCTTACACCACAGGATGGAACGCGACGTCGTTGACGGTATAGTACTTGGGTTTTGACCACTCGTAGCGCAACTCGATTGGTCTGCTTCCGGTCAGCATGTCGGTGGCGGGAAGCGTTTTAATCCCGCTTCTCCATTGAACATGGCCACGGGGTGGGTCGGTGGGAGACTCCTGAATAAGATCGTGTCGGATGGGCGCGAGCGCAGAATCCGCGTCGCGCCGCACTTCTAGCAGGACGAGGTTTCCTGATGTATTGTATGCGTTGGGTTCTTCTGAAGACGACGGTCATAGGAGGGTCACGGGCGGGGCTACTGAATACTGACCATCCACTTCATGAGGTTCATCCGGCTCGCCGCCCGCGGTCGCGCTGGAAATCACGATTCGGTTCCCTCGCTGAAGGACCTTGGTGATAGCTGGGAAGCAGAACACGTTAGGCATTGCGTTACGAGTCTCCCTGTGGCCTCGAGCTCACATCCATCTCCTATTTTGATGCTGCCGGCCAGTCGAAGGCCGAGCAGAGTAGCCTTATGTGGAGATCTAGCAGAACAGGCAGAGGGGCGTGTTTGGTTGTATGGATCCACCATCAGATGTCTGCGCCGGAAGCGAGGGCGTAACCGCGATCGGCCCTATCACGATAAGTAGGTCAGAACAGGCTCAACGGACGGTCTTGCTCTGCGCACGTTCACAGGAGGCACCCAAGGTACGTTACCGGCCTGAGACCAGTCGTAGCCTTCAAAGGGGTTCGGACCTCGCGGGATGGTAGGCCGCTCCGGTGGCACCGTTTCCCTCAGGCTCAGCCCCGATAGATTCGACTGAAGATTCGAAACTGGCGCAGGGCGTTCGGTAGGTACCGGCACAGGGGACTGGCACGAAATCGTTTAGTATCTGTATGATAGACGGAGGCGGTACACGATAGCGTACCAAGAGGTGATTATACCACGAGTCAACCCAGTCGTTAATATCTTCGTCGGAGTTATCGGCGGCTGGCGTGGCTCTGGTCGAATTGTATACGGCTATTGGAGCAATTGCCTCATCATCCGAGTCGAGGACGATAGCGTCCGTCTGTGTGCCGGAGCCTCTGAGTTCCATCGACAGGACGGGCATCGCGTTGTTATGACGTGGAGTGTGCCTCAGCGGCGCCGGGCCTCTTTGTGATCTCGGGGTTGCAGAAGTAGAGTAGGACGGGTGGGATAGGCGTGCAGCTCCCTGCGAGGGTAGATATTGGCTGCCTCCCATTGCCTTCACGGAAGGCGCGTTTCCCTGAGGTTTATTTGGCGTGTTTTGGCTGGAAGAGGGGCCAGCCGTCGCGTTCGGAGCGGTAGTTGGACTTGGACGCGGGATCGGGGGAGGTGGTAGTGTGTTGGGTTGGGACAAACGAGGTTTCTTCCACGCAGGGCGCCAGCGTTTAGCGCTTCCATGGGCGGCCTGGGAGCCTCCATCGGATCTCACTAATAACGGCGACTCGGAATTAGAGCGTTTCACGGTGGTAGGGGTGCCATTGGGTGCGTTGAGGCGGCTGCGTTTGGGGGAGGGCAAACGCGCGGGGGGTGCGGGTCGCTTGGACGGCAGGATCTCGATTTCGTCTTCTTCAGTCAGATCGATTGTCTCCGCAACTTTGAGGCTCGACTTCGACGAGATTATTGGAAGAGGCCGAGACGCCGCTCCGCACCCTGGAACGGGGGCGCTCAAACGACCGGACATCGCCATGGTATCTGCTCCAGCGATTCACTCGTGGATGTCTGCAGGCTCGGCTGCCGGCTACGTGCTGTTGTTAGATATGCAGACAGACGAGGAATGGCAAGCGATATGTCGGAGGCGGAGACGGTGGCCCAAGTATAGTCACAACGGACGGTGGCGCCGAACGCGTCGGTCACGCGCTCCGAACTAATATTGTGTGCTCCGTCTTCCTAATTCCAATGGACACCGCTCAGCCGCTTTACCTCCCTCCTCTGCAATGCTCCGCTCAGCGCGATACCTGGCTCGGTGCTCGACCATAGTGTCTTCCAGCAGGAGATGGGCCCACGCACCGTCGCTGTCCTACCTCAAGTCCGTCACCGCTGATGACCTCCAGCACTTCTCCCGCATCCTCCCCGCGACGTCTATCATCTCCACGCTCCCTCCCACGTCCGCGCCTGCGGACGACCTCGCGGCGTACAACGATGACTGGATGGGCAAGTACCACGGTAGGGCGAGCACCGTCCTCAAGCCGCGCTCGGTGCAAGAAGTAAGCGAGATCGTGAAGTATTGCAACGAGAAGGGGATCGGGATCGTCCCGCAGGGTGGGAACACCGGGCTCGTCGGCGGGAGCGTGCCTATAGGCGACGAGGTTGTGCTTAGCCTGAGCAACATGTCGAAGGTTCGGTCGTTTGACCCCGTCTCTGGTATGCTGTCGACATGCGCTTCTCTTTCATTGCTTGCGCCGAGAATTACTTCCCAGGCATACTGGTCGCAGATGCGGGCTGCGTGCTGGAAGCTCTGTCGGAATATATTGCGAAGGAGGATCACATCATGCCTTTGGACCTTGGTGCGAAAGGAAGGTAAGGTCCTTGTCCTCCCATCGTGCTTTCGCTATGACTCACTCGTCGCCAGCTGTCAGATCGGCGGCAATGTCTCCACGAACGCCGGCGGCTTGAGGTTACTTCGCTATGGCTCATTACATGGGTCGGTCCTCGGGCTAGAGGTTGTTCTCCCCGACGGCACTATCCTGGACCTGCTCACCACATTACGGAAAGACAACACCGGTGCGGTTCTTAGATTCAGTGCCCGTAGGTAAACCTTGCTGACATTATATACAGGCTATGACCTAAAGCAGCTCTTCATCGGCGCGGAGGGCACGCTCGGCATCGTGACCGGCGTCTCGATCCTAACTCAACCGACCCCACAGTCGACGAGCAACGCCGTGCTTGCCCTGCCCACGTTCGACAACGTCCTGCCGCTGTTCAAGACGGCGAAGCGGCAGCTGTCCGAGATCCTCTCCGCGTTCGAGTTCTTCGACCGCGAGGCGTACGGGATCAACATCAAGCACAACGCGGGCCGGGCGCTGTCGAAGGACGAGATCGGCGACGCGGAGTGCTTTGTGTTGTTGGAGACGAGCGGAGGTAGAAAGGAGCATGACGAGGAGGTATGCTGTCTACGATGACAAAAAACCCTCCGTATCCGCGCTCATTCAGTGTATCCAACAGAAACTGAACGATCTCCTCGAGGGACTGCTCACGGCCGATGAACCTTTGATCACCACCGGTGTCTTGTCCCAATCACCGACCCAGTTCGCGTCGTTGTGGACGCTGCGCGAGGGCATTACCGAGGCGGTATCGAAGGAGGGCAAGGCGTACAAGTACGACATCACCATTCCTCTCCAGAAATTCAAGGAAGTAGTGGACACGACGAGGGAGCACCTCCGTTCTAAGGGTCTTCTTCACGACAAGGCAGTTAGGCACGTCATTGGTTATGGTCACGTCGGCGATGGTATGCATCGTTTTCCATACATCGGATACCTTGTACTGATGGGTCAAACAGGCAATCTACACCTAAACGTTGTCGCTGATGCGTACTCGCCTGAAATAGAAGCTGCTCTAGAGCCGTTCATCTATGAGCTCGTCGGCAAGTCACTTTGTCTACCTATACACGCCCCTCAGACATGCGCACTAACCTCCTGACAGCATCCTTCAAGGGCTCAATATCCGCCGAACACGGTATCGGCCGACATAAGACGCAGCACCTGCACTACTCGAAGAGCGAAGCCAGCATCGAGTGGATGAAGAAAGTCAAAACGCTCTTTGACCCCAAAGGCATCATGAACCGGGGAAAAGTCGTCATCCCATAGCTTGCCTTATGAAACTATCCGCTGTACCATGCGTCTCCACGGCGATCTTTGTATCCATAGATTTCGCTCTACTATCCTTGCGTCGTGGCTGCAAAAATGTGGCTCGCCGATCAACGACGGACGTGGGCAAACAAACACGCGCAAACACAGCTTTTGACACCAATCCCAGGGTTAGGGTGCTCGAACCTTAACCTCATCCGCTGGTCCCCAGTCGCAAGTGATGGTAACCCCCAATCCAGGTTTTTTCTGTCCAGAGTACGCGGGCTGACCACAGGACATCGCTGTTATATCTTAGCCGATATTCCAAGATGTGTCCGGGCTTGCGGTCAAGTTTTTCATCCAGAAGGACCTTCCGGAGCAGCTACAGGCCGAGCTATGTGAAACCATCGCGGTACGGCGCTGCAGACGTTCCATGCTTCGCGCTCTTTGATTCCGTATGACAGTCTCTCGGAGGACGGGTAGAGCAGAAGGTGCCCCGGTCGGGGTACATCCTCGTTCAGCAGGGGACAGCCGAGGAAGAGCGTCTGCGCCTTTGCTGGACGAGCAAGCAACGGCCGGAGCGCTACTTCGTGCCGTACACCTTCGTAGAAGCGTGCAAGATCGCAGGGATGCTGCTTAAGCAGATCTTTGTCGAGAACGGGGAGCCGATCAAGATGCACATTCACTCGAGCATCGCGAACGTGAACGCGCGGGCGGCGTTGAGCGCGAGGATCATGGTAGGTTGTCCTTGGAAACATCGGATCTGGCGGTGCGCTGATATACGTGTCGTTGTCATCAGCACTCTGGAGGCGACCCGACGGCCTCGATCCAGTCCGCCAAGGTCATCCTCGCCGACCCTAACACGGACATATTCGCGCACCTCGTCAACTCCTTTCAGCAAATGCAGGACAAATACGTTGAGAATTACCTCTGGGTGAAGAAGTGCATTGACCGGGGCCAGGTCCTCTACACGCCTATGGTGTACAAGAACCCGGGAGGTAGAAGAGCTGGAGAAGAGTGAGCGGCAGCTTTTCTTTGGTTCCGATCACGATCAGGGGTCAGTTAACACGAGTGCCTATACAGGAGGATACAGTTCAACGAGGAAGACGAGGAGCATCTTTGCCAGTGGATCGCGATGAAGATACCTTACAAGGAGACCGGTGGCCGCACGGGTAACAGACTCTACCAGCAGCTCGTAGAAATGGTACGTTTCGCGCACCCCCCCCCTCTCTCTCTCTCGATATTCCGTCCATGTCATGCGTCTCCATTCAAAAAGGGCAACGAACCGGAATACCATTGGGTCAACCGCCACACCTGGCAGTCCTGGCGCGAGCGCTACAAGAAAAACTCGGCGCGGCTCGATCAGCGCATCTCTTTCATCGTCCAGGAGCGCAAACCCCTCGTCGGCGAGAAGGGCCAGTACGCGTTCGTGCGCCAGCCGGAGGAAAAACCGAAGCGCACGCGCAAGAAGACCGCCAAGGTCGAAGACCAGCCGCACCAGCCGTTCGATCCAGAACTCGGGCAGCAACCGGGACCGTCGCATTTCCAACAGGGCGCGGTGGATGACCACCACGCGCAGCTGATGCAAGGCGCGTATATCCCGCCCGCGATGCCCTACCCGTATCCGCCGCCGCCGATGGCGTTCCCGATCGGCGGCCCGATGGACCCGTCGACCCCGCGCAAGCCGGCCGAGCGTGAGGAGGTGGAGGATCCGGACGACAGCGCCGAGTGGCAGATCAGGGAGGGTAACGAGCCGCCGCCGGCTTGGGCGAAGAGGAAGGCGGAGGAAGAGGAAGCCGAGCCTAACAAGCGGCCGAGGACTGGGGCTGTGTATGTTTACGACATTTGGCTGTTCGTCTTTGGGCCCATTCGTGCTTAATCGTGTTTGTTTTTCTCCCCCGCAGGGAGGTGCCGTACGCTGCTATTCTTGCCGGGTTGGCCGTCGCGGACCCACAGACGCTGGCCAGTATGCACATGATGGACCGCGAGCTGTATTCCATCGCGCGTGATCATCGCTTCACGCTTGAGGAGGTTCGTGAGCTGCATGTCTTCGGCGCCGTTGGTCGATGCATCGTATTCATGCGTTTGTCTATCGCTCAGGTGCAAGAGTACTTCAACAAGACCGGGGACCTCGAGCGTACCAGAGAACGCTTCCGTCGGATGCGAGAACAACTCAGCCGTTTCATCGAAGAAGAAGACGCACAAGCAGGAGTCGCCCAAATCACACAAGCGCAGCCTGCTCTCCCGGTTCAGCAAGGTCTCGCACTACCTCCCGCGTCTGCTGAAGGCCAGCCCGAAGAAGGACCCAGGCCTGACCCGGGGCTTAGCCAAGGAGTGTCTTCCACCACGTTGCCGTCAGAGGGTTCGCAACTGAACAACGCAGCCTGATGTTCCGGACTTCGTGAATATTGGCATTATTCGTCATGTTCGGCACTTGCACAATATGTCTTCGCCAGTAATCTTTTGATACGCTATGTCTGTGCCATATGATACTGCAACAGGATGCGACCACTGTAATACATCATATATCCGGTAAATCGAAGTCGGTTAAAAGCTTATAGTCTGCTGCGCGCACGGGGGCGGTCGGACTATCCGGTTTTCGTCGCCTATGGAACAACAGCAGTCAACCACCGATAACGCGAAGTACCAACACGACTACTCACTTTTCTCCAGCTGCCGCTGACGGGAATGTCCCGAACATGTCTGGGTGTTTAGGTAGAGGTGACTCACTACCGAGAAGGAGCGTGAACATGATTGTCTGGATCTATTGGAAGTGATGGATGGCCGTACCTGAAATAAGGATGCTTGAGCGCCTCCTCAGCGGTGATCCTCCGTTCCGGGTCGTATGTCAACAACTTCATCATTAGGTCGATTCCGGCATTCGTCAGGTACGGGAACTTTTGTCTGAATCCGTGAGGATGCGGCGGGGGTATAGTCAGCGTCTTCACGAGTGGAAGGGTGGGAAAGTCAGGCCAGTAAGAGAACGACGGGGAAGCTGGGTTCGTCGAGGGTGGGCCGAGCAGTTTAAATATCATGGCGATGAGTTCTATTTCACCCTTGGCTTGAAAAAGGGGTTCCTTGAGGATGAGCTCGGCGAAGATGCAGCCGACGGACCAGATGTCCACGGCAGTCGAATAAATTTTCGCCCCAAGCAGGATCTCGGGTGCTCTGAGTATCTCCGTTAGGCTTGTTTTTGATTGGGCCGGAATAACGCATACCGGTACCATAGTGTTACGACTAGCTGGGTCATGCCACCAACTCCAACAGGATCTCCGTACCTGCGCGCTAAACCGAAGTCGGCCACTTTGATTGTGCCCCGGTTATTCATCAGCAGGTTGCTGGTCTTCAGGTCTCTATGCAATATCCAGCGCGAGTGGCAATGCGCAACCGCCGAGAGCAGCTGCATCATGAGCGTCTTGATCTCCGACTGCAAAAACGGAGAAGGCATGACGGTGAGCAACGTCTTCAGGTCGTGCTCGATGAAGTCCATCACGACGAAGACCCTTAGGCGGCCGATGTTACGTTGGCGCAAGAGGTAAAGAAGCAGTGCAAGGGGGATGGTATCTTGTCATATTCGAGTCGATATACGGACATGATGCTTGCCACACGTACTGCGTCAGGGTGTCTCCGACGACGACCTCCCGTATGTTCACGACGTTTTCGTGTCTGCAGGTCATGAGCGCGTTGATTTCACGCAGTGCCGTGATCGGGAAGCCGTGTTTCTCCTCCTCCAGCTTCAGCTTCTTTAATGCAACAATGTCGCCCGTCTGCTTGTCCCGTGCGCGGAACACGACGCCATAGGATCCTTCCTCAATCTGGTTGAGTCGCTCATAGCAGTAGACTGAGCGCGAAGGAGTAATGACTGGGTGGAACTCCCGGGGCGGGACATATATACTATGGGACAGCCGTGGATGGCGAGCGGTTGAAGCCTCGGATCCAGAAGGGGAGGCGGTTCTGGCAGTATGTTCCCGAGCAATTTTGACTTTCTTAACCTTCTTCTTTGCTATAGGTTGTTGAATCTGCACCTCCAACACCTCGTCCTCGTCCCATTTTGATCTCTTGCGACCGGGAGTAGAGGGTCCAGCAACGTTGGACATCGTCGAGAAAGTGAACGAGGAGACTAAGGGCACTGCCACAACATAACGATTCTTCTCCCTTTTCTTTTCGTTCATCTGCACAGGTTAAATGCAGGACTTCTCAGCTTTCGTATCCTGGCCGTCCGCCCCTCTGACAAACTCTTTGGTCAGTAAGGCCTTGGATCGTCTCTCAACACCGCCTAAGCTTGTAGACTCGCCCCAAGGACACACTCGCTTGCTGCAATGGTCAACCTACGACGATATTGACCATGACCTTACCCATTCTGAAGCGGGCGTTTTGGCATCGTCGTATACCATCCGTAAAGCTCTGATACGCAAACATTACCTTGCACGCTGCATACACGCATATACCACCAAGCATACTACCTCCAAGCTCGTGCGATCTGTACCACGGTCATGGGACATTGAAATCAGCTTCGCGGATGAACTGGAGGACATGTGGACAGACGAGCTCTGGGATCTGGCGCAAAATATGGCTCCCGAGAGGTGGTGGATACTGAAGCCCGGAATGGCAGACCGCGGGATGGGCATAAGACTTTTCAACAGTCAGGACGATCTTCAGCGCATTTTTGAGGAGTTCGAGGGCGATAGCGATGAGGAAGATGACGAGGGAGAGGGGGCAACGGCTGTCGTGACTTCGCAGCTGCGACACTTCGTGATCCAAGCATGTATCGCAATCGCTCCTGTGCGGCGTGTTCCTTACTCAACCACGCCAGGAATATATACCGAACCCCCTCCTCATGGACCCGAACGATATTCCGTTGCAACCGTTATCCGGTTCAGATAACGGCAAAAGTCGCCAAGGCCACAAGGTCAGTCGTCTCGTATGACAGAACGTCATCCATAAGAACCAATCCCCTAGTTCCACCTTCGTGCATACTGCGTTGCCTCCGGCGCTCTCACAGTGTACCTCTACACGCGTATCCTGGCGTTGTTCTCTGCAGTGCCCTACACCACCCCGACTCCACAAGATGGGAAACACGGTGCAGACATTGATCTCACCCCCCACTTGACGAACACGTCTTTGCAAGCTCATCGCGGCGAAGAGGGCGTGCGCCTCCTTGATGAGCTAGCTGGGCATCGGGTCTACTCAACGCCATCGAGAGATGATGGTGTAACAACCACGCTCAAGGAAGAAGATATCGCCGACATCAAGGACCAAATATCAGCAATACTGGGTGAAACGTTTAAAGCGGCACAGGCCACGCCAATACATTTCCAGGTGAGCTTCTCTAACTGCAACAGTCGAGCGTTACATCTCAATGCAGCGCGCTTATAGGCCCTGCCGAATGCTTTCGAGCTTTTTGGAATCGATTTCCTCGTTTCGGATAACTCGGGCTCTGTCTCCTCGGAGTCTCCGGACGACCAATCGAAATTCCAGGTCCATCTGCTTGAAGTCAATTCGGAGCCTGCGATCGAGCTCACGGGTCCTCGTCTGCATTGGATCCTCGAAGATCTATTCGTTTCCATTGGGAAGGTGTGCGTTGAGCCGTTCTTCGGTGATCACAGCGCGGACGGTATCAACAAGGGCTGCGAACGTGCACAAGGTGTCGAGGATTGGAATTTGAACGAGACTCGGTTCTACCTTAGGAAATGCTTGGACGTAGAGCAAATGTACAGATAGACATTGGTTAGAAGGTCTCTCAGATCTTAGATATCCAACCCTAACCTCATCGGCACGCCTCTTCGGCGTTCGCCACCAGCGGGAATTCGGAAGCAGCACGCTGCAGCTTGCCCCGCGACAGTCGCTAAAGAGCGCTTCCGACCACTGGAGTCTCTTAGTTTCGCGGATGCCATGCGAGGACTTGCACGGTTATGGCCTCTAACTATATCTTCACGTTGACCCCGACATTCACACAAGGACTGATACTGGGTCAACTCTCCATTCTCCTGCTACTTGTCCTGATCCTGAAGTACCTCTTCTTGGACTCGGAACCTGGAAGGCAGAATCCGACGTTTCACCCCACACTTGCCGCCGACAAGCATGATGAGGCGGGACGTTTCAATATGCAAGGGACGGTGGAATCCGTCATAGACGAGGAGGGCGATAGTCTGGAAGACGATGAAGAGGAGCGTGAGGGAGAATCGGCGGACTGGTTTAACTTGCTACTCCGCAACGTCCGTATTGCTGGCCTCATTGACCATTTCTTGAACTGCAGCCTGACCAAGTCGTCCAGGTACTAGATGCATACCGGTCCAAGCTCCGCGATGATCTCCCTGGTGCTGAAGGGGATGAGGTAGCTCGAAGAAAGTTAGAAGAGTATGCTAACCGCATTAGGCCTGCAGCACTCGTTGTGAGTGTCTGTTCCGTGCTTTGAGTCGTTGAATATTCTTTGAATGCATATTCGTGTTGGGGATAGGATCCCATCCGCATACACTCGGTCGACCTGGGCTCCTCCGCCCCTCGATTCTCGAATATTCGATTGAAATCTTCAGGGATGAGAAGTACTGCGCCTTCATCACGCTCTCGAAGGCGCAGCGCAGCGCGCGAGCTTGCTTCGCAAGACTCAGAGCCTAGCGAGGTAGAACTCGACATGGTATACAAGGATAGCGTGTCGGTAGCACTTTCTACCGGCGTGCTGTTCAACTATCCGCTGCCGTCATTTGCGAGACTACCCGTGTCGCTGACAATATCGCTGGAATTGTTTCAGTCACCGGTGAGTGAACCTGCATGTAGCATCAGAGGGTACGCTGACAATGGAATAACGCAGGTCGTTTTTTTGCCCCCTTCAGCCTCCGTCAAGCCGTCTACCCTTCAGATCAGCATCCCTCCTGACGGCTTCACTTTGAATATCAAGACCACCTCGCTCATAGGCAGCCGCGCCAAACTTGCGGACGTGCCCAAGCTGCATGAACTGATCGAGCATCAGGTGCGATCCAAAGAAACGCCGCTTCACCGGGATCGATTCGCTGAGCATCAATCTCACAGATTCGTCGCTTGGTTGCTCAAAAGAATGCCTACACCTTTGTCTTACCTGGCCTGGCCAGTGTAAACGAAGTGAAAGAAGCGATCCGACACGAAAAGGAGGCACAACATTTGCCAGATTCATAGCACGCACTTATGCGGCCTGGTTAGCTCCTCTTGTGCTTTGCTGTCGTCGTGTTTATATTAGATGATATTGATGTCGTTCGTCGCTAGTTATACAACCTAATGACCCGCCCGTCTTTTCTATCGTCACATCGTTCGCTCTTCAGGGCGAACTCGTTTCGCGAGCAAGAATGCGTTCTGTCCCGGGAGAGGTGATGTTCGTCTGGGATGTGCTGCCTGAATGGTTAAGTCGAGGCACGCTCGCATTTTGTGGAGTTGCAGTTAGACGCCTACGTGCGCCATGCGCTCAATAGACAGCGCGGGCCTGCCGCATCCCCCTTCGTGCGCACGGAAGCAGAGAAGTGTGCAGCGACACGCATGCAACAGCTGATCGGACACGGGTGTTACTTGCGAAGGAGGATGTATATGGGTTCTCCGAGGACTATGCTAGCCATATGCCTGAAGGACCCCGTGAGGGCCATGAGCAGTCCACCGAACGAAGCATACGCGGTTCTGTGAGGGGCTATTCAGCGATTTGAACTTGCGAAGTCACGATAGGAAACGTACGATATCTCTGAAGTGCCCGAATCGAATTTGTAGACCTGCGTTTGGTTTCGGAATGAGACTCGAAAACGAACGTGCAGCTGTCCGGAGTACGAGGAGCATCCGTTTCTCACCTTGCCGTACATGACATAGTCGTAGTCCTCCTCGAGCCCTCGCTGGCCCTTCCCGTCCGGTCTCCACACGTTCTTCTCTTCCGCCTCGTCATCTCCGCCCGGCGCGCCCCCTCGCGAAAGCGAGCTGGACAGGGCGAGCGCGAAACTCTGTTCGTTCTTCAATGGAAACAGCTCAGTGTTGTAGTCCAGAGTCAGGTCCATGTCGTAGTTCTTCGAGTGCGCGTAGAGGCGGGAGACTGGGGGCCCAGAACGGGGTAAATAAGGGGACCGGGTCGCGCCTGCGAGTGAGGTAGGGAAGTCGTACCGCGGTCGAATTTCTTGCCCTCCTTGTCGATGGCGTTGACGGTGAAAATGTCGTCGAACACAATGTGTGAAGTGGTGGTTGCCATCGTTGTGATATGGGTGGAATGAAAGGGCAAGGGTTTCGGCGCAAGCAGAGGAGACGAGAAAAGTTGTCCGCGTTTGTGGCGCGAACGTACCTACACAACGCTTGCCTCGAGGCTCAGAGTTACAGAGTATACTGATCGTCAATCATCGCCGTACCATAGAGGATACCAGATTAACGAACAACAAGAACAACTGATATATGCATTGCGATTACAGGACAACACGAACGGCAGCAGTACAGAAGCGGACACGGGGATATCCCACAATCACTTTGGGAGAGCGTCGCAGGTCCCGCGCAAACCAGAGGTTCAACAGAGGCCGTAACCAGCACTGGACACGCGTAGAGCGTCCGCCGGATGTTTTCGCGCGTCTTTCCCCGTGAAATTTGCGAGGATGTTCGCAGAACGCAGATCCGTTATACCTGATGGCGGAGGACTACAGGACCGCGATCAGCGACGTGATAGAGCGATGATCGAGTGAAGCCTACCAAGAATTACGGAGTCGCCACTGGAAGCGGGGGCATGAGCGCCTACGTCCATACGACATCGATGGTGTCACTCACCGCAGGAACATTTTGCTGATGAACCGGTCCTTGTTGACGGGCTTCTTGTTCTTTCCTTTCGGGACCTCGGTCCACATCTGGCATCAAGCATTCAGCAAGGTGAACCAGCGCGGTAACCGAGGAGTTGGAAAGGTGGTCAGACCTCTTTCACGTTCTCCAGAACCTGTAAAAGGGTTGAGCTCAAGAGATTCCCGAGCATACGGCCCGCTACTCACCATGTTACTGTGCCTGTCGAAAGCCTTGACGCGCGCTAGCAGCTTCTTGTTGTTGCGGAGCGAGATGAGGACCTGGGCGTGGTTCCTCACCGCCTGCTGCAACACCGACAGCGGGCCCTGACTGATCTCATGCTCTTCCAGAGCACGAAGCTGCGCCTCGTCCAGCTCGGACTTGGGAACGTGCACGTATTGACTAGCATATGAATCGTTGGTTAGTCGGAGAATATCTTGCAGCAGCACGGTGAACGCGAGTACCTCATGGTGGAACAGTGAAGGAGCCTATTCCCTTTTCGGGAAATTTGAGGCAGACCCAAATTTTGGATTCCCCTTGCTGAGAAGCGCTCCATCCCCACCTCCCTCCATCTCATACTACAAAACCCTCCCTTCGTCCTAGCCACGATGGCTCGCATAAAGCAGAAGGGAAAATCTGGCGCGGCCAAGGCGTATGTCACCCGCTCAGCGGCGATCAAGAAGTTGCAATGTTCCCTGGCCGACTTTCGACGGTTATGCATCCTGAAGGGTGAGTATCGCAGCATGTGCTCGTCCAGGTTTTGCACTGTACTGACTTTTGGGATACTCAAGGTATCTTTCCTCGGGAGCCCCGGCATCGTAAACGTGCCAACAAAGGATCCTCTGCGCCAACATCTTTCTATTACGCCAAGGACATTGCGTACCTCGCCCACGAACCCGTCTTGAGGAAGCTTCGCGAGCACAAAGCGTTCGCAAAACGACTATCAAGAGCTCTTGGGCGTGGCGAGTGGAGCAGCGCGAAGAGCCTCGAGGAGAACAAGCCGGTGTACCGCCTGGATCACATCATCAAGGAACGGTCAGTACCGCTTGGTTTGCCAAACCTTGTGCAGCATGTTCTAAGCCGTCGATAGGTACCCCACGTTCGTAGATGCAGTCCGGGACATCGATGATGCGCTCTGCATGGCCTTCCTCTTCGCTTCTCTGCCTTCGGACGGACGTATACAACCGTCGCTCATCGAAAACTGCGCCAGGCTGGCTGCGGAGTGGCAGCTGTACGTGATTCACACGCGAGCGTTGCGCAAGACGTTCTTGTCCATCAAGGGCATATATTACCAAGCGGAGGTGGAAGGGCAGACGGTGACATGGCTCGTGCCGTATCAGTTCACTCAGACGGTATGTGTACTTGGACATGTCGCTTCATCGAACATATCCCGACGTATCCCCATCTATTTTTTTAAAACTTAGATACCGCCTGACGTCGATGCCCGGGTCATGTTGACCTTCCTCGAGCTGTACCAGACCCTGCTCGGTTTCGTGTTCTTCAAGCTGTACACGGATGCTGGCCTCGTGTACCCGCCGCCCTTGGACCTCAAGAAGGACGAGGGTGCGGCGGGCGTCGGCGCGTTCTCTCTCCAGGACGCCAAGAGCGCGAGTGCGGCGGCGTTCAAAAAGACGAAAGAGGTCGAGGTCGACGGCAAGAAAATCACCTCCAAGGACGTACGGCAAACGATCAAAAGCATCGCCACGTCCGCCCACGCCGGCGACGACGACGTTGGCGCGCCAGAGCCGGAAAGGGTGACGGTGTCGAACGACGCCGACGAAGACTTTGTACCCCAGCCCTCCAAGACCGAGATCGCCCAGGGCGCCGAGCTTCCGACCCTCCAACAGATCTCCACCCTCCCCTCATCCGCGCCCATCAACCTCTTCGCGCCGTACACGTTCTGGCTCTCGCGCGAGACGCCGAGATCGATATTCGAGTTCATCGTGCGCTCGTTCGGGGGACGGATCGGCTGGCCGGCGTCGTCCGGCACGGGGTCGCCGTTCGAGGAGGAGGACGAGAGCATCACGCACGTTATCATCGACCGGCCGGTGGCGGAGAAGGCGAGGGAGCACGAGACGGAGGAGGCGAGGGAGAGGAGGCGGAGGAGGAAGTACGTGCAGCCGCAGTGGGTCGTGGACTGCGTCAACGCCGGGAAGCTGCTGTCGGAGGAGCCGTATCTGCAGGGGAAGACGCTGCCGCCGCACTTGAGCCCGTTCGGCGCGCCCGTCGGGGCGTACGATCCGTTGGCGGCGGCTGGGGAAGGGGAGGACGTTGAGATGTCGGATGGTGAGGAGAGCGAGGAGGAGGCTGAGGTTGAGGAAGCTGAGGAAGAGGCGGAAGAGGAGTCGCCCCGGACAATCGTCAGGCAGGCTGCTGCTGCCGCTGCCGACGATCCCGCTGCGCTGCGTGCGGCGGAGCTGGCGGCGGAGGCGGCGGGAGTCGATTACGGCACGTTCGAGAAGGAAGTCAGCAAGGCGCAGAAGAAGGCCAAGGGGCAGAAATCCGATGCGCCGGCGGAGGAGGGCGAGCAGAACATGAACAAGATGCTGATGAGCAACAAGCAGCGCAAGCTGTACGAGCGCATGAAGTACGGCGAAAAGAAGCGCGCGAACGAGGTACGGAGATTGGCTCTATTACCCTTCCTTTCTTCGCTGTCGCGCCGGATGGATGGGGAAGCTCACTCTTTTCTACTTCCGCAGCGGGCCGTGCTGGAGCAAAAGCGGAAGAACCTGGCGAAGGACAAGAAACGGCAATCGAAAAGCAGTTCGTGAACCCTCGCGAGCGCCCATCTCCGCGCCTTTGGCTGGGATGGCCTCCCTTCTGGCACCGGCGACGTGCTTTGGACGGAGATATCGACTCTATCGGCGGTTTGATGCTGCCAGGGCAGGTCGCCACGCGGTCCTTCTGTTGATCTGGGTCTGGACCGCGGGTCTATTTGCGTACCAGGTCACTTTAGGGTGTGTGCTGTATCGTTCCTTGCTTGTAAGGTTTTCTGCGCGCAATGTCAGAGTTCAGGCGAAAATAATCGCTGAGTGTGGTTGAGAGGGTCGAATAGAATTGGTCGACGCACAGATCGTACGGTCCCCGGAATTGCACGTGCCCCCGCCCCTGGGGCGAGTACGCGGGGTTCGGCCGTCGGTCATACATACTTACGGACGTCCGCCGCGCCTTTGTCACCGACGAATCTCAAACCGCTGCGCTCGATGCTACACTAGTACACACCTGAACCCAGCGCTGCCCCAACAGCACGGAAGTTCTTCGCTGAACGTTCTTCGCTGCACCCATCGATGGTGGGCATCTTCGGCCTGGCTCACAAGAACTCGCCGTCACGCGAACCTCGTCCCAATAACACCAACAACGGCGCCAGACCGCCCCCGCCGCCGTACGAGCAGGGCGCGCAAGACCATCATGCGCCGGTGCTGGTCGCGACCACCACGACGCAGGTGACGACGACCACGACCGAAACCACGACCCACTTCTTCTCCCTCCCTCTCTGGCGCCGCCGCGGCGCGCAACCCCCCACCGAATCCCCCACCGTCGCCGCCTCCCACGCTGACCCCCGAACGCCGAAACCGGACGAGGTCGGCGTGATCAGTCTCAGCCGGACCGCCTCGTCGACGCCCAATCTCCAGCTGCGGAACAAGGACCTGCCGCCGACGCCGCCGGGCTCGAGCGAGGGCGGGTCGCCGCAGCTCCAGCTCGGCCTCGCGGGCCCGAGCGGATACGCCGCCGCCGCCGTCGCTGCAGGGCGGGTGTCCAGCTCGACGATCGCGACTACGCCAGGCACGGAACACCACCAATCCGTCTTGTTCCCCTCCCAGCTCGCCACTGCCCCGTCCAACGGCTCGACCACGCACGCGCTCGCGCGGGCAGCGTTGGGACTTGGACTGATGCCCCAGCACGCCGCGTCCGCCTCTTCGTCAGAGGTACACACCGTCGCGTTCGCCACGCCCGACCCGTCATCGTCGGCGGCGTCGGCACCGAAGGCCTACGAAGTTCGCCGGGCCAAGTCGTACGGCAAGCTCACGAAAACGGGTTCGTCGGCCGTATCCTCCCCCGATCCGCACGCGCAGCGGCGCTCCCGCGGCCTGTCGCTGGGCCCGTTCCACCTCGCGACGGGCGCGTTCACCGAAGGCAAGGGCAAGGAGCGGGAACGGGTCGCCGTGGACGACAGCGGCTCAGGTTCGCTGACGCCCCCCAAGGCGGTCTCCCGCAAGTCGTCCTTCTTCTCGCGCAAACGCTACGATTCTGCTGCCGCCGCCCCGTCGCCGTCGCCGTCGCCGCGCACGCAGGAGGTGACGCTGAACGCTACGTTGCCCTCCCTGCAGCCCGTCTCGCCATTCGACATGGACCTCGGTCCGCAGCAAGCCGGCCCGTCCAGCCTGCGCCGGCGGCATTCCGAGCGCAGCCAGGCGCACGCGTCGCCCGAATCGTCCGCGCGCGCGACGAAACCCGAACCTGCTACCGTGCGACCTCGAACGCGCCGACCCTCCACCGCCGACAACGCGCGCCCTCGCTCCGCCTACGTCGACCCTTCCTCCCGCGCCACCGCCTCCGCGTCCCTCCTCGCGTCCCCCCCGCCCCTCCCCCACCTCTCCGCCCAATCCCTGCTTCCGCCCTCTTCCTCGACCCCGCACGTGCTACCCTCTCCCCTCAGCGGCCCCGGTCCGAGTCGTATACGGGCGAAGACCACGCCGTCGACCTCGATACTTCCCCGGCTTTCGCTCAGCTTTTCCTCCAACTCGCATCAGCATCCTGCGCAACCGCCGTCCGGCGAGAGCTTCTTCGGCGGGCCGACGACGTCGTCGCCTGGACCGAGCGCAGCGCCGTCCCCGCGCCAGTCGTTCACGAAGAACGCGGCCGAGCTCAAGCCCAGGATCGACGAGGAGTCGCCGGAGGTGTACCTCCAGCGGCTCACGGAGGCCGTCAACCGGGCGGAGATCGCGTCCATTTTGGCTGCCAGGTGAGTCCTCCCCCCCCCCCCCCCCCCCCCCCC